>NW_023339740.1:7163055-7189376 GCF_004916995.1 Morone saxatilis | reverse complement strand
TTTTATTCATTTTACATTAGCTGATTGAGTGGTGTCGAAGAATTGGTTTATTTTAACTGCCTTATTTATATTGTGTTCTTACAGCCGTCGAAGGGAATACTTGAAGTTACACTTTGAACAGCTCTTGGCAGAAAAAGGCATAAACTCTAATCTGATAATGCCAAGACGTCAGAGCAGTTGTGATGAGCATGTGAATACACCAGACAATCCTGTGTCACCCTACCTCCCCCTGGAGGTGAGTCTGTTACTGCTGCAGTCTTTTCTGTGGCATGACCATTGGATCTTATATTAAGGGACACAGCGCCACACCACACTCATCTTTCCTGTGTCTCCCTTAGTTATTTGACAATGAGGAGTACGACTGCCGAACTCCAGAAGACTGGATTGCCCTGGCCAATGCTGAAGGATCACCTGATCGGAAACCTATTCCTGCAAAAGCCCTGCTGCCTACAGATGATAAGATTCATTCTGGTACAGTGTCCTCAGAAATATATTGTATAAACAGAGATATACATTATTATTCTGTTCTTTGATGTTTACTCTCCACTCTTTTTTTTCTGAAGAGGACCCTAAAAGCTGCTCCTTGGAGTACAGCTGGCAGTTAGTTGGAGTTCTTGACTATAGTAAGGAGAAATGTCAGTACCTGGTGCAAAAGGTTCACCACAACACCAGACTGACAGACAAAAAAGGAAATCCTATTCTAAATGAAAAACTCAAAAAGAGCAAATCTCCTGGTTGGTTCTTATGTCTTTCCACTTTAACACAATTTCCTCTTGTGTCTGTCGCCCTCTGTCTGTCTTGTTGACCATGTATGCGTGCTTTCCATCTCCTTCTGTTGCATAGGAGTGAAGGCCATGCTAGCAGGCACTGAGTACTGGGTACCCAGGATTAGATTGTTATTCTGTGCTGAGGACCCTCGTGTCTTTGTCGAACGGATCCAGTTTGCCATGAGCTGGAGGGAGAACACAGAAGCTCTTCTTCTCTACAACTTGTCTGTGGACTGCATGCCCATCTGGAAAGGAGCACCATCTTTTGATATCCAGAGTCTTGAGCGGATCAAAGAACGTGCCTGTCAGGCCCCTGGCCTCAGGCTGGGAATGTGAGTAGTGTCAATGTCTTATTACTGCTGTCATTTTCTGCTTGTTCAGTATTATCTGTTTTATAATAGATTCCTCTGAGTTGAAATATTCACTGACTAATAGGGTGAATCAAAAAGAATAAAACATATCATGTGTGCAGTGTGGAGAAGTGTATAGGGGATCTGGAGAAGGAGGTCAAACTGGAATATGACCGTACTGTAAATCGTGCGGGCTTTGACAAAGTAGTGATGAGCCACCCAGAGGAGTTTTCACACATCACCGTGCCACAGAAGGATCCTGAGGATGTACCAAAAAACGGTAACTCAGTTAGCCTTGTACACATTTCTTTGTGTCAGTGTTTTTTGTTTTTTAAGAAATGTATTACCACCCTCATGGCATTCTCCTTGTATGTACAGGGTGCGTTCCAGTTCCTCGCTTTGCCTTTGAGAAGAACAAGGCTGCCTTTTTCTTCCGTTCCATGCTACCAAAGCCAGAGGTGATCTGTGTATTATCTGAAATATGGTCCGAGTGCAACAAAGTAGCAAACACGAGACTGTTCAATTTCAGCTCCATCAAACCACTGCGACTGGACGAGTTTGAAGTAATTCAGTCTCAAATGCATACTCAGGTACTGTAATGTTGGGGTAGTTTTTCTTCTGCCAATACTTGGCTGTCTTTCCTTTTAAATGAATGCATAGTTTAGTTGTCTTATAATCACTGCACATGTAGCAACTAAATTCAACTACAACTCATGCTAAAACAATGGGTCATCAGGAGAATTGTGGCTTATTCGCGGTCAAACCATTTCCAAAAGATTAGCAAAAACAACTCTTTTTTTGGAATTGATAATGTTAACTGCCAATTACTAGAAAGACGAACCTTGCAGATGACAAAGACACCTGAGTTTCACACAAATAAGGAAGCATCAAATCTTTTCCACCTTCTCCAGATTAGCTTGTTTCTTAGGAACACATGGATGATTACACTGAGCAACATCATCCGTACCAACCTGGGGACCATTGGCCCAGGCACGTACAACATCAACGAGTCTTGCTGGGATATGTACAAGATTTCCAAGATGTACAAACTGATGGAAGTGGTGCGCTTCACCCAGCAGGACTCCCTGCGCTTCCTCGTGCAGGATTCGCTGGCCATGCTGACTCAGCTGCTCTTGGACACCTGCCACAGGGTGCTGACGTGTCCTCAGGACCTGGTCTGGGGGAACGACCTTATAACGAGCCCCTACAAGTAGGATAGCATGCACTTGCACATACAGTATAAGCACACATGGGCACACATTCACATTTATGTAAATTTTCAAATACTTTTGTGCTCATATGCGTTCGTATTTTCTTATCCTTTTATCTTGGAGTCAGTTACTGTACATTATATTCTCAGTTCAGTTTTGCTTCTGAGTTATAGTTTCTGACTGAGTGAGTGTGACATAACCTGTTACTATGCTAAATATGTATTGTTCTCTGTAACTAGGCCAATGAGGAACCCTCTGTTCCTGCTGGACTTGGTTCTGGATCAGACTGGGGTTCATTACAGCACTCCTGTGGAGAATTTTGAGACATCTATTGTTAACCTGTTTGATAAGAGCATTCTGGCCACACACAATGTACCAAAGCTTGAGAAGGTAAATTAAATCTGCAGTCACCTGAATCAGAGAGCGTTAAATTAGAAATGAAAATGTTTGTGATAGATCATGACACGTATACTGTAAATGACTATAATGATTTAACTATTCCTTTCTGGTCGGTGCCAGTTTGTAATGCAGAAGTTGTTTGCCGGCGGCGATCCGTTGCTGGACTCAGTGAATTTGTTTGAACCAAATGTAAATGAGCTGAGAGAGACGGTCCGCAATGCTCTGATACAAGCAGCCATACCTCTCAAGGCTTATGCTGCTGAATTTGAGAAATACTTGGAGCTACACAACTTAGGCATAGAAACCCTTCTCAAGTAAGTATGCCTAAATTACTTAAGCAAATTCAAAGCAAAGTGTTTTTTATATCTATGGTCCTTTCAGCATGCTTTCCTTTTTAAATGTATACATGTTTATCCCCTGGCCAGATCTCATACGCATGCAGAACAGACTTCACAAGAAGTGAAGAAAGAGGTGGAACAACATCTCAAAGAAAAGGAAAGGCTTGAAAACTCCCTGCCTTCCTCCATTGTCATTGGTCCATTTATTGTCCGTGTGGAGGCTGTGCGCCTGGCTCTGTCTAACAAAAGAAAGGCTTTAGCCAATGCAATGCTGAACCACCTTGTTCTGAAGCTACGCAAGCAGGTTGATGATGTAAGTCATTTGTTTAGAAGCCAGAAGACGCTTAAGTACTTAATTATACAGTGTATACTGTATGGGTATTATATATTTGTAGTGTTTTGATTTTTTGACCTACATTTACTTCAGCTTGAAAGTGACTTTTTCTTTCCTTTTTAACTTGAATTATACGTTTATATCTTGTGTATGTGTGTGTAGGCATGTGAAGAGTGTAACATAATGAGTAGAAAGCTACGTGAGAAGCCCAATGGCATTGAGGAGCTGACTGAAAAGAGGGACTGGATGAAGCAAATCCCGGAGAACATCAAGAGTTACAAGGTGCACATTGATTTGCATGAACTGGCTATTTCTATCATGTGTCATATGAGGTGTTACTTTGTCCATAGGTATGATTATTTTATCAATTTGTCCACAACAGGATGTTATTGGCAAGATCCTAACAGACTATGAGCTAATAGAAGAATGTTGCTACTGTCTTCCAGATGAGGATGTGAATAAAAAGTAAGTGTAAAATGAAAAATGATTTGAAAACGGACGGGTTCAAAGTGGTTAGAGTGAATAGGGGAAACTGAGGAGTTATTCTAGTGATTGCTATAGTTACATATCTGTGCAGGTGGACAGCTATTCGATGGCCTCAAAGGATAATCGGCCAGATGGAAGAAGTGGCCGCCGAGCATGTGGAGGATGAGGAACGCTTCCAAAAGATCCATCTGGTTGACCAGAACATCTTTGAGGATCACCTAGACTCTCTACAGGTCAGCTGACCCAACTAGTTTTTTTTTGTTCAACAGCAGCTTGAGATGGGTTTAAGATTTTCAGAGGAATTTCCAGAAATGCTCCTGAACTTGCAGTTGTTTGGACATGATTTGCATTTCAAAGGTCTTCCAGTGAACTGTCCTGCCTTAATTTCCTTATAATTAATTTTTTTTGAAAGTTTAAACTCATGTTGTTTGGTTTTAAATCACCACAACTCTGTTTATAGATGCTGGTTGCAGGGTTTGCAGGCCACTCAGACATTGATCGTGCCCATGAGGTGGCCAACGAGGTGAGGCGTACAGGCAAGCAGCTTAAGGAGTGCCAGTCACTGGCTCAAACCTACAACACCAGAGAACGTCTGCTTGGTGTTCCTGTCACTAATGTAAGAGAATCGAATAAGCAGAATGATGTCTAGATACATGCCATATTAAATGCCCTTGCTTTGAACTGTTGAACTGGGAAATAATATACATTTGTCATGCTTTTTCTCACAATGAAATGTAAATTTGTTTCACAGTATGATCGTCTGCAGAAGCTGGTAAAGGACTTCCAGCCTTTTAAAGACTTATGGACCACTACCTCTGATTGGCTCCGTTGGCATGAGAGCTGGCTCAATGACACACTGTCTTCCATTGACCCCGAGCAGCTTGAGCGCAATGTTACAGATGCCCACAAGACCATGCACAAATGTAGTAAACAGTTCAAGGACATTCCTGGTAGGTGACACATCTGTCACCATTCAACCTTCATAAAGTATAATTGTTAATAGGTCTGATATGTTATTTATCTTATTTTTTTTCCCTTGTTCTTTGTCTTACATGACACCAGACTGCCAGATGGTGGCAACTGTAATCCGCAGCAAGATTGAGGACTTCCGTCCTTACATCCCTCTGATTCAAGGCCTGAGGAACCCTGGGATGAGGAGCCGCCACTGGGAGATGCTTTCAGAGCGTATTAATATGACAGTCAAGCCCAAAGCCAACTTGACCTTCTCCCGCTGCTTGGAGCTTGGCCTACAGAATCACGTAGATGACATTGCTCAGGTGGCTGAGGTGGCTGGGAAAGAGTTCACAATTGAACAGGTACCTTTCAACTAGATACTCTAAATACAGTGTTTTATGAAGTGTTAGGTTGTGTTTCTTATTGGATGATAAATTCAGTGCCACTGTGGAAACGGACAGGATTTAAGCAGCTTATTTTTATCCTCTGTATGAACAACATATTTAAGTGCAAATTACGTTTCACAATAGGAGCCCTAGAGAGCTGTGTGAACGTAGAAAATGATGGTAAAAGAGAAGCTAAGTGACTCATGTTTTGGTTGAAAGGAACGGCACTGATGCACACTGTCAGTGTGTCAATATGTGCTTTACAATTAGTGGCTGCTACTTTTTTTCCCCACACCTTCCCACACAGGCCCTGGAAAAGATGGAGCAAGAGTGGTGGAAAGTAGTGTTTGATGTGTTGCCCTATAAGGAGACAGGCACTTACATCTTGAAGAGCCCAGATGAAGCGTCCCAGTTGCTGGATGACCACATTGTCATGACGCAGAGCATGACCTTCTCTCCCTTCAAAAAAACCTTTGAGGGACGCATCAACACCTGGGAAAGCAAGCTCAGAATGACTCAAGTAAATACACACATACACACACTCACTTAAGGTCTTGTGTCTTAGATCTTTATCATGCTGTGTCTTATATAGTGCTACTGCCCTCTTCTGCTGCTTGCAGGATGTGCTGGAGGAGTGGCTGACATGCCAGCGCTCCTGGCTCTACTTAGAGCCCATCTTCAGCTCTGATGATATAAACAAGCAACTGCCTGTGGAAGGGAAAAGATACCAGCAAATGGAACAAACATGGAGGACAGTCATGAAAAGTGCCTTTCATAATCGAAAGGTTAGAGCCTCCACAACTTCATGTTAAAGGACAAAGGTTTTGTTTTCATACAGAGATCAGTGTAGAGCTTGATGATGATGATGATGCTCATTTGTCATTTGTTAAACTTTTAATGTGTGTTTCTGCGTTTATCTCCAGGTGATTGAGATATGTTCAGATGCTCATCTACTAGGCAAACTGAAAGAGTGCAACGCACTCTTGGAACAGGTGCAGAAGGGTCTCAGTGAGTACTTGGAGACAAAACGAGGGTCTTTCCCCAGGTAAGGCTCACTAAAAGTGTTCTGAAATTCCCCTGACTGTCAGTTTCTGATGGTGTTAGTTACAGATTTATTAGTCTTTTGATTCCACATACCATTCCTTGTAGAGGGTATGCATTGATATCACTTTTTCATGTCATACGACCAACTCACTAACAGTGAAACAGCCAAAGAAATTGCTTTGGTTGCTATAAGTGTACATAAATGTATTTCTAAGTAAAGGCTACTTGAATCAACAATGACATGCACAACCAGATAGTGGTCTGTGGACGATTTGTAGTCAGAAATGCGTTTCCATGCTGTCGATTCCACACGTGTTATGTTCATTGTACTGTACAGTAAATATTTGTTTGTAGGTTTTACTTCCTGTCAGATGATGAGCTCCTGGAGATTCTGTCCCAGACCAAAGATCCTACTGCTGTACAACCACACTTGCGCAAATGCTTTGAGAACGTCGCACAGGTTTGTTCTGGCTGGTAGTTTCATTACAATTACTCTGCTTATATATTACTGAAAGTATAACATGCATACCACAGGAGAGTGAGACTTTTGTTGGTTCTCAGCTTCAATTCCAGTCAGATCTACAGATCACACATATGTACTCTGGAGAGGGGGAGGAGGTGAAGCTGTTCCTGCCGGTGTGGCCTACTGGAAATGTGGAGGACTGGCTCAGGGATGTCGAGAAATCTATGAAGGCCACATTGAGGGATAACATTGACCGCTCACTCAAAGTCTACCCTGAGGTCTGCGGCCCTGACTCTCACTTTGATGTTTTTGATGACGTGTTTTGTACTCTTATATCGCTTGTGTGTGCAATTTTAGGGAGAGACAAGTTGTCCAATTTCTATAAGATCTGTGTGTGCTCTCTTGACCCCTCAGCGACCTCGGACAGAGTGGGTGTTGTCGTGGCCTGGTCAAGTGGTGATAGCTGGCTGTCAGGTCTTCTGGACTACTGAGGTGTCTGAGGCTTTGGAGCAGGGAGACTTAGCCAACCGCCTTTATCCCCAACTACAGACGCAGGTGTGCACTTTTATTAGACATCAATCTAAATAACTCCTGATGTATTCATATTTTGTGAAAAATACACACATTGTATTTTTTATTGCTCACATTTGCACTAAACATTGTGCTGTATTCTAACATTCGTAACACTTTTCCTTTTGCTTCTGAAGCTGGGTGACTTGGTGCAGCTGGTGAGAGGAGGTCTGTCTAATATGCAGCGAGCTGTGCTGTCTGCTCTTATTGTCATAGAGGTCCATGCTAAGGATGTTGCGGCCAAACTGGTTGAGCAGGAGGTGTCAAGCATCAATGACTTTGAGTGGATCAGCCAGCTCAGGTTATCTGTTTGTTTTCTTGTTCTGTCATTTGTTTTCTTTTTACTTTGGTCATTCCTGACTTTGTAGTCCACTGTATACTATCACTCTGCAACACTGTAGATGCAGAATGAGTTTAATGTGATACTGATCTGATACTGTTGTAGATATTACTGGGCAAAAGATGACTTGTACATCCGCGCAGTGAATGCAGAGTTTTTGTATGGATATGAGTACCTTGGTAACTCTGGACGTCTGGTCATCACCCCGCTCACTGACAGGTATTTGTTAAATCTAATGTTGTCCACTGTTTTTTCCTGTCATACACTCTATTGAATACACCACTTTCTGCCTCTTTCAGATGCTACCTGACCCTAACAGGAGCTCTACACTTGAAGTTTGGAGGAGCTCCTGCAGGTCCAGCAGGGACAGGAAAGACAGAAACCACTAAAGATCTGGGGAAAGCTCTGGCTATCCAGACAGTTGTTTTCAACTGCTCTGATCAGCTGGACTTCATTGCTATGGGCAAGTTTCTCAAAGGACTGGCCAGGTGAGAGAGGCAGTGACTTCACTGTCATACAATGTCTCTTTTGCTGATAAATGTTATAAATCTACCATAAATCACATTCATCCATCAATTTCTTTGTCTGTTTACCATTTTACAGCTCTGGGGCCTGGGCGTGCTTTGATGAGTTTAATCGTATTGATGTGGAAGTGCTGTCTGTGGTGGCACAGCAGATCACCACTATACAAAAGGCCCAACAGCAAAGGGTGAGAAGCTAATTCACATGCTGGTACATCCTGTACTCGTTTAAAGAAAGAACAAATGTTCCAAAGCTGGTCGGCCAACTACAGCAGTGACATACATTTTACAGAATTAAAGTTAATTATATTAATAATTTATATTCTGAAAGGGAACAATCTTACTGCGACTACAATTTGGAATCAACTTTTACTTTAAATTGAGTACTTTTCTATTATGAAGTTGGAATAAAATGTATTATTTAAGTAAAGAATTTGATTATTATGTTATAATTGTATGTATGTTTTGTTTTTAGGCAGAGCGGTTTGTGTTTGAAGGGGCAGAGATCCCTCTTGTCCCTTCTTGTGCCGTATTCATCACTATGAATCCTGGTTACGCTGGACGCACGGAACTGCCTGACAATCTCAAGGTTTGATTTTGTAATTGAATTTTAAATAACACTGAAGATAAGCAGACATGGTTCAACAGATGAGATTATATCTTCTACAGGCCCTGTTTCGTCCTGTGGCCATGATGGTACCCGACTATGCTATGATAGCTGAGATCTCTTTGTACTCATTTGGCTTCAGTGATGCCAAAGTCCTCTCCAAGAAGATCACCACCACATTCAAGCTCTCGTCTGAGCAGCTTAGCGCTCAGGTACTGTATGGATTCAGGGGAGATCAGAATTACACTCAGTTTAACCTCCACATACCTGAGTGTACGTGGGTGTATGTGACATTAAAAAGCAAGTTGAACTAACATGCGTATATTGTTACAGACATTACTTTTTTATAGCATCAGACTATAAAATATTGGCATACAACACACAGTTACTATATTCCTGAGAAGATGGAAAGATGTGTATAAGAATAACAAAGATGAAAAGATGTGCTGACTTTTACTCTTGTTTGCATGAAGGATCATTATGATTTTGGTATGAGAGCTGTGAAGACTGTGATCTCAGCTGCTGGAAACCTAAAGAGAGAAAATCCTCACATGAATGAGGTAAGAAATGTTACTGGTGTTTATGATGGAAATAAAGTATAAGAAAACATGACACAAATTTTGAATGATGTCCAATTAACAATGTATTCTTCTGGACCCTTTGTGTCTCTAGGAGTTGATCTGTCTGCGGGCCATTCAAGATGTCAATGTACCAAAGTTTTTACAGGATGACCTGAAACTCTTCAACGGTATTGTGTCCGATCTTTTCCCTAAGACAAAACAGGAGCCAATCAATTATGGCATACTTGAAGTGTCCATGCGTGAAGTCTGCGCCAACAAGAACCTCAAAGATGTGGATGGTTAGTTTCTGGAAGCACATGAATATGTTTTCATAAATGCAGTTAGGTGTATTTTTAGAATGAGTACTTATAGTGTCACTATTGTGGTGATTGCAGGGTATATTAGTAAATGTATTCAGCTGTATGAAACCACTGTGGTGAGACATGGCCTGATGTTGGTGGGACCCTCTGGATCTGGTAAAACCAAAGTGAGTCACCTACTTGTCAGTATATTGTTTTATTCACAGTTTTCACAATAATTTATGCTTTGCAATGTAGAGTCCTGTATGTAAGTATTACTGTTGCGTGTGTTAGTGTTATGAGGTACTAGGTGCAGCGATAACGGCTCTGAAGGGCCAGCCCTCTGTGAGTGGTGGTGTGTATGAAGCAGTTCAGATACATGTCCTCAACCCCAAGTCTATCACCATGGGACAGCTGTACGGGGAGTATGACTTGCTTACACATGAATGGTAAGTGATGTTTTGTTCCACACAAACTACAAAACAAGCTAAACAAAGACAGACTTGATGCACACACTGACACGTTTTTCTCTAACTCTATAGGACAGACGGTATCCTCTCATCTGTTATCCGTGGAGGTGCATCATCCATGGACAAAGTGAAGAAGTGGTACATGTTTGATGGACCAGTAGATGCTGTATGGATTGAGAACATGAACACTGTGCTGGATGACAACAAAAAGCTGTGCCTTAGCTCTGGGGAAATCATCAAGCTCACTGACGTAAGGCTGAGTTTTCACAGACTTTATTTTTCTCTGTGTTGTCCCATTTGCATTCAGACGTTTTGTATCTTCCTCCTGCAGGTGATGACCATGATGTTTGAGGTGCAAGACTTGGCAGTGGCATCTCCAGCCACAGTGTCTCGCTGCGGTATGGTCTACCTGGAGCCCAGTATTCTGGGCCTGGTCCCTTTTACAGAGTGTTGGCTGAAGCAGGTCCCCGAAGCCATAAAACCGCACACAGAACTGCTAGACTCCCTGTTTGCCAGGTTCCTGCAGGTGAGAGAGGAAGACATAACTGAGAGAGACCAGCAGGGACTCTTAAGGCTTTTACTTTTTATTATAGTAGATTATGATAAACAATATACTGCTTTTGTTTAGATTTGTCTGTGCTTTTACCCAGGACTCCATCACATTTGTCCGCACATCAGTAAAGGAGGTCATCACATCCCTGGACAGCAACCTTACCTGTAGTCTGCTTAAACTTATGGACTGCTTCTTCAGTCCCTTCAACATTAAAGAGGTCTGTGCAGCTTCCCTGTGTTAGAACACACCTCATTAAATGAATCTATGTCGATTTCTGTGCAAATATACGTTTTGAAGCAGCTACAGTCATAGCAGTTTCAGCTTTATATGGTATTCTATGGAAATATTTGATGCTTCAGGGAAGTAGTACAGGCTACTACACCTTTTAAATACATAAAGGTGTATTTAAGGTGGTTGGTTATATAAGAAACTGCAGTGTTAAATTCATGTATTATTATCTTATACATCCATATGGTGAGACAATACAGAAGACATTTTTGCTGCTGTGAGTATAAATGAATGCAATACGTTTCTTTTCACCTTCAAAAGGTCCACTGTGTAACATCTATTGGCAGAAATCGAATATGCATAACTCTGTTTTCATTAGTGTAGCTACATCACTTGAAAATTAAGAATCAGAGTTTGTGTTTTTGGTTGATACCTTTAGCAATGAGCTGTTTTTATCTACACAGAGAGTGAATTTTATTGCTTGTTATCCCATCACTAATCCTTTATTGTCTTGTAGGACGAGAGGCCACCGCCTCCAAAGAAATTGGACCGTCTGAAAGAGCTGATTGAGCCCTGGTTCTTTTTCTCTCTGGTGTGGAGTGTAGGCAGCACGGGAGACGCAGCCAGCTGTAAGCGCTTCAGTGCCTGGCTGAAGAACAAGATGGCACAAGAAAAGGTAATTTAAGCATCTTTGCTTTAGCATCGCAATACAAAATTATTTTGAACGTAATGTGTATTGATATTTCTTTACAGAGGTATATTTTAATTACCATAAATGTACTTTACGTCCTTTAGATTCAGTTATGTTTTCCAGAGGAGGCCCTGGTGTATGACTACAGTCTTGATGATGCAGGAATTAGTAACCTGGAGGATGACGATGAAGATGAGGAAAGAAAAGTAAGTAAATGAGACATAATAATATTATCATAATCAGATTTTTCATACTACCACGACCATGAGATTGCTTTACACTCAATCATCTTTTTGCTTGCACTCTAGGTCCAGTGGGTCAGCTGGATGAAATCTGCAAAGAGTGTTGTAATCACCCCAGATACAAGTTATTCTGACATCATTGTTCCCACTGCTGACACAGTGAGAATGTCCTTCCTCATGAATATGCTTTTGACCAATAAAAAACCTGTGAGTACTTTGATTTTAGTTGAACTTCACACATCTGTCTGCAGTACATTTGTTTATATAAATGATAAATAAATGTTTAGAAAAGGTCCAAATGCCATAACTTGTTAGTATTAACTGTGAAACTTTACTACTATACTGCAGCACTCATTCAGAATCTACTAATAGATACTTTGCATTTTGATAATTTGATTTCCTTAATGAAGGAAGCATTAGGCTTGATTTATAATTGTCTGTGTGTGATCCAGGTGCTCTGTATTGGACCAACTGGCACCGGAAAGACCCTGACCATGTCAGACAAGCTCCTGAAGAACATGCCTGCTGAATACATCACACATTTCCTTATGTTCTCTGCCCGCACATCAGCCAACCAGACTCAAGATTACATTGACAATAAACTAGACAAAAGGTATTCCTGCTTTTTTTTTACATTATTTATAATACAAAAAGCTTTGTGACTCACCATTTCAATGATGCATGTGCCTGTCTCTCAGGCGGAAAGGTGTGTTTGGACCTCCAATAGGGAAGTACTTCATCTTCTTCATTGATGACCTAAACATGCCCATGCTGGAGACCTATGGTGCTCAGCCTCCTATTGAACTGCTAAGGCAGTGGATGGACCATGGAGGGTGGTATGACAGGAAACAGATAGGTAAGAGGGTTAGGGTTAGCTTATTGCACTAGTAGTACATTTCTCTGGAGTGCCTGAAATATGGATTGTTACTGTTTTAATATAAAGATTTGACTTTATTTTCGCTAAATTCTCTCTTTAAATTGAGCTTCTCTTTTGTTTTCCTGACTTGTCTCCGCAGGGACATTCAAGCAAATAGTAGACATCAATTTTGCCTGTGCCATGGGACCCCCAGGTGGAGGCCGTAACCCCATCACCCAACGATTCACACGCCACTTCAACTTCCTGTCATTCACTGAAATGGATGATGCCAGCAAAAAAAATATTTTCTCCACCATCCTGGGCAGTTGGATGGGTAAGTTGGGGATGCTATGTGTTTGAACATGCTGTTAGGACAGGTGTTGAAAGGTAGAGTAATACTGACATTAACTTGTAAAAAAAAAACAACTAAAAACAGTTTGTAACTGAATCTTTGTTTTCTTTCAGATGGAAATATGAGTCAAAAGGAACCAGGCAGTAAGTCAGGGACTCAAAAAGTAGAACAACAAAGTAGACAAAGGGTTCAAAGTGTTTAAAATGTAATTTAATAGCATCAGCATACGTTAGTATAGGTTGTAGTATGAAAGACAATACAAAACACGTCTGAATAATTGTCATTTTATTCATGGGGCAAATTTAAAAACAACAAATATTGACTAAAGCATTGTCTCAAGTCCTACAGGAAATAGATTTTATCATTATTAAATGTTGTTAAGTTATCACTTCTACTTCTTCTTCTACTTCTATCACTGTCACTTTTTTTTATTATCAGGACCTGTGCCAGCAATCCAGCCACTGAATGAGCCTCTTGTAGACGCTACTATCCTAGTCTACTCGACCATTACCTCCCAGCTCCTTCCAACTCCAACCAAGTCCCATTACACCTTTAACCTCAGAGACCTGTCCAAAGTCTTCCAGGGAATCCTCATGGCTGAGGCTGGAATGATAGAGGTAGTCATATACAACAATAGTTAGTCATTTGATCCATTAGGTACTTACAGTCTCTACCACACAAGGATAACTGTGGAAATATTATGGATGTCCCAGTGTTTAAACTGAGGAGAAATATAGGAGGGATTGACAGCTGCATTTAATAAATAAAACATATAAAATATATAATAACAATATAAAAGTAGCGTTACTTTGGTGATTTTAGGACAAATTGCAGCTGCTCCAGCTGTGGTACCACGAAAGCTGCCGGATTTTCCAGGACCGCCTGGTGTGTGCTGAGGACAGGGACTGGTTCAACAATCTCCTGAAGGACTGCATTCAGGAGTTTGACTGCAGTTTTGAAGAGGTTGTGTCCTGCCAGCCTGTTCTGTATGGAGATTTCATGATTCCTGGAGCTGAGCACAAAGTCTACACACTCATACAAGACAAGGAAAAGGTGAGTTGTGCCAGCCAGTGTTGGAAATATTTTAAGGTATGTTTTTCTGTTGCTAAACAGCTGACCAGTTGGCTTATGGGTGGTTACATTGTACATCATCATTTTTTTCCACTGTACAGCATGATAGAACCGTATACTTCACCAAAATGGCTGTTGTTTTTACCCCTATATTTTATATATATATAGTTGATGAAAGTGATGGAGGAATACATGGAAGACTACAACCAGGTCAATACCACCAAGATGAAGCTGGTGCTCTTCATGGATGCCATTGAGCACGTGTGCCGTATCAGCCGCATCCTGCGCCAGCCCCTGGGCAATGCCCTGCTGCTTGGAGTGGGTGGGAGTGGGCGCCAGTCACTCACTAAGCTAGCCTCGTATATGTGAGATTTCCCCACTTTCATTCCTGCAGGCTGAATCCAATTTTCATTACTTCAGAGCATACACACATTCTTCGTATTTATTTTATTTGTATCCTGATTGTGCATTTGTCCATATTCAGGTCAGAATATGAGTGTTTCCAGATTGAGCTTGCTAAGAACTACGGTCAGACAGAGTGGAGAGAAGATATTAAAAGCATCATGCTAAAGGCTGGCCTTCAGAACCTGCAGATCACCTTCCTTTTTGTGGACACACAGGTAAACAAAAGCGTTCTCTTATTACCCACGGTATACTCCATGTGTGGTAGTTTAACAGCATCATTATCATCTGACTTATTTTAAGTCAGTTTGATTAAGACCATAAACAAAATGTATTTAATGTTTGAAATAATGTATCTCTTCAGAAGACAAGGAACCATTTTGCTCATTAGTACTTTCATGTTAATCACCCAGATTAAGAGTGAGTCATTCCTGGAGGATATCAACAACATTTTGAACTCTGGGGATGTTCCCAACCTGTACGCATCAGACGAGCAGGAGCGCATCCTGACAACCATGAAGCCAGTGGTGCAAGACCTCGGCCAGCAGCCAACTAAACCCAACCTCATGGCTGCCTACATCAGGAGGGTCCGCAGCAACATCCACACTGTACTCTGCATGAGGTTAGTAATTGTACAAGTAATTGTAAAGTTTTGTTTACTTGGTAAAGAGCAAATGAAAATAAATGGCTATAGTGTCTCCATCATCTTTGTTGAGTTTTTCTTCCTGTCCCCTACTCACACCTCTCCTCTTCATTTCTTCCTCTACAGTCCTATCGGTGAGGTGTTTCGTGCACGACTGAGGCAGTTTCCCTCACTGGTTACATGTTGTACCATAGACTGGTTCAATGCCTGGCCAGAGGAGGCTTTGCAGGCTGTGGCCACATCGTTTCTTAATGACCTGCCTGTATTAGAAGCCAGCCCGACAGCATTGAGGGGAATGGTGAGGATGCTGTGTGTGTTTGTGTGTGTCAGTGAGCTTTGTTTGTTTGTCTAAAGGTTTAAAAGTAGCATTAGCAAAGCAGGGAAGTACTGTACACTTAATAAATATTTATGATTTATGTTACCATACATAGAAACAAGCTATATGTTGCAAATCAGCTAGTTGGTTGTCACACTGAGCCCTTGTTTGGTCTGTGTTATCTCTTACAATAAGATATAACACACAAGATAGCACAGACACAAGATAAGTGCATGGGCATGTGAGTCACAACGACATTAAACTTTCTTGAGTAATGCGATCAAACAAAGTCAACATTAACATACAATAATGTTGTCATTGTGTGTTAATGCAGTTCAACCAGGGGTGAACAACACAATACTGCAGATTAACTATCATTTAGTAATGTTACAGTATCATTTTGGTCTAAAACCCACTGTCATCTCAAAAGTGTGCCTATGTGAGATCATGAACAGTACTTTAATGTAATGATTCGTAGCCAGTTGAATCATGACTGGAAAAACAACAATATGATGATGTGAAATATAAAAATGTATACTTGTTTATGAATTCATGATTCAAGACAACTGACAACAGCTAGGTGCTCACTGTCATGGATTACTTAACTTGAGCAACTTTTAACTTTTTGCTTATTTATTTTTATACCTCAGTTAAATAAATAGAAACTACTGGTGGCCTGATCAAAATTCTATAATACTGGAATAAGTTTTCATTAAGCACATTAATTTCACTTAATTTCATTAAGTCTCTCCCTAATTTATTCCCTTCTCCAGACACTGATGTGTATGAAGATCCACCAGATGGTAGCCGTGAAGTGCGAACAGTACCTGGCTGAGCTTTCTCGACACAACTATGTCACACCGAAGAGCTACCTGGAGCTGCTCAAAATCTTCTCAGATCTCATTGGACGCAAGAAGCAAGAACTGTGCCGTGCTCGTCAGCGCATGAAGACTGGCCTGGATAAGGCACGGCTCTGGACAGGACAATAATAGAAGTTCTGTTTTTACATAATGCTCCATTAGCACTCTTACAGTATGTGACTAACTGCTGTTTTGTGATCCTGTAGCTTCTCAGCACAGCGGAGGATGTGAGTAAGATGCAGGAGGATCTGGAGACAATGAGACCGCTTTTGGAGGAGGCTGCTAAGGACACTGAAGTCACTATGGAGACCATCAAAGTAAGGGGAAATAAATAGAGGTAGAAATGTTTGAGCCATGCAGAAGTTTTATAGTTTGTCTCTGAACTGACTAGACACTGATATATATATCTATATATATAGATATATATATATATAGATATATATATTATGTATATATATATACATTATATAGATATAATGATAATGAATTGCTTGTGTTTTTGAAAAACTTAAGAACTTATATCGTATGGACCTCGAATGTGATTTGTACTTTGCTTTGTTAGATAGACACAGTGGTTGCAGAGGAGACCCGGAAGTCCGTGCAGGAAGAGGAAGCCAAAGCTTCAGAGAAAGCCCGTTTTGCGGGAGCCATTGCAGCAGATGCCCAGAAAGACTTAGATGAGGCTCTGCCAGCCCTGGACGCTGCCCTCACCAGCCTCAAGTCACTCAACAAGAATGATGTCACTGAGGTCAGGGATTTGGAAGATTGTTTTAAAGTTATTCTTCATATTTTACTGCATAACTTTCTGAATGATTTGTTTGCCCCCACAGGTGCGAGGCATGCAGCGACCTCCCCAGGGGGTGAAGCTGGTTATTGAGGCGCTCTGCATTATGAAGGGCATCAAACCAAAAAAGGTGCCTGGAGAGAAGCCTGGTACCAAGATTGACGACTATTGGGAACCTGGTAAGGGTCTACTACAAGACCCTGCAAAGTTTTTGGACAGCCTCTTCAAGTATGATAAGGTAGAGCACAAATGTGGTGGATTTACTGCCATGTCATTGTATGTATAATGTATGTTGTCTTTGTTTCTCCAGAACATGGTTATTGTCTCTTTCAGATTTATCTGAAGTTCTCTAAGTCTCAGTGTTTGATGCTGATTTGGTCATTTCCTGTTTGGGATCTGTATTAAGATGTGTTTTTTCTACCACTAATCATTTCTGCAGGAAAACATCCCAGATACTGTGATCAATTTAGTCCAGCCCTACATAGATAATGAGGAATTCCAACCAGCCTCAATTGCCAAGGTTTCCAAAGCCTGTACTTCCATTTGCCAGTGGGTGCGAGCCATGCATGTATATCACTTTGTGGCCAAGGGTGTGGAACCTAAAAGGGTAAAAACTGAAATTTTAGCCATTGTCTTGGTTATACATGTAAGACACCACTGTACTTACATGTTATTCGAATAAGAGAGTCATCTAAACATTAAAAATTTAAATATTTGTACAGCAAGCTCTCCAGGAGGCCCAGGAGGACTTAGCGGTAACCCAGCGCATTCTGGATGATGCCAAAGACCAGCTGGCAGGAGTGGAGAACGGCATTGCCACTTTGCAGGCCAAGTACCAGGAGTGTCTGGCTAAGAAAGATGAGCTGGACAACAAGTATCAACTGTGTGAGGCCCGCCTCGTCCGAGCAGACAAGGTCAGAAGGAGGGATAAGATAAAACAACATTTCAATGATCCCTAGGAAGAAAATTTAGCATTACAGCAGCCTTAGAAACACCAGAGAAGTAGCTAGGATCCAGATACGTATAAAGCTATAAACAATACGTTAGCCTAAATGTAATGTTCATGCAAAACCAATAATGCAAGTAACATAATAGATACAGGATATTTTGAATATAAGTATATTAGTATGTTTTCATAATAAATATAATCAAGCATAAAGTTCAAATATAAATCTGTAATATAAATAAAATAGGAATAATACATCTAAATGCAATATTGATATGTAATGTAAGTATTCATATATTTACTTTTTTAATAATGATAGTTAAATCATGATGATGCATTCATCTTCTTCAGCTTATAGGCGGACTGGCAGATGAGAAGGTGCGTTGGAAGGAAACAGTGCAACATCTGGATTACATGGTCAATAATGTGGCAGGCGATGTGCTTCTGTGTGCAGCATACGTAGCATACCTGGGACCCTTCACTGTAAGTGGGAGTATATTAAAAAGTTGCATTACCCATAATATACTGCATATATACATATTCCCACGTGTTCCCAATTGGTACAGAATTACAGAATTGTAAGTTTTGTTTTTGTTGTTCCAGCTGACTCAACAAAAATCTGACCATTTACAAGCGTAACCAATGACAGTATAACATATGAGCATACGTTTTAAGTTGAGAACATTAATATCATAATGGTCATTTTTAGTAGGTTAGCCATAGCGTGTCACTGCTTTTCTCTGTGTTCCTATATGTACATAATTACATTGCTAATCAGTGCAGCACTATAGTATGATTTGCATTAAGGTGCATTGTTTTTGTGTTTAGGGAAAGTACAGGGCAGCTATGGCAAATGAGTGGATGCAATGTTTCAAAGAGCTAAGTGTTCCACACACTGACGAACCAAACCTGATCAACACCCTAGGAGATCCAGTCAAGATCCGCTCCTGGCAGGTCAGAACCACATAAGACAGATCTTAATTGTTAATGACCTCATTTTTTTGCATGCTCTTACACTTTTGACATTGTACTTTGTCATTTCTATGCACACAGATATCAGGTTTACCCAAGGATAACCTGTCAGTGGAGAATGGTGTGATTGCTCAGTACTCTCTGCGCTGGGCTCTATTCATTGATCCTCAGGGACAAGCCAACTCATGGATCAAAAACATGGTGAAGACTTTTCTGTGTGTTAATCCAACCACACCTGCAGAGGGTGCCAGTGAGACAAAGACATGAAAAGTAGCCACATCAAGATTTTCATTCATCCCTTTAGATCACATAGTCTAGTTTGTAATTATAATTTATCAATCAGTAGCGAGAGTTCACATAGCAGAGTATCCAGTGCACATGCTTGCTAAAAATAGGTTCAGTATACACAGATACCTGCTTTGTCTGGCAAACAGTGAGCATATTATTGGGGTTACCTCTTATTCCCCATCACCCACAACTCATCTGGAAAGCTGCTTAGTGTCTGTATTTGATCCACTGCTCATTCATTCTTGCTTCCTGTTGTCACCCAGGAGCGGGACAATGGACTGGAGACTATGAAGCTAAGTGACCGGGACTTCCTCCGCAGTCTAGAGAACGCCATCCGCTTTGGTAAACCCTGCCTTTTGGAAAATGTAGGAGAGGAATTAGATCCTGCTCTAGAACCTGTCTTGTTGCAACAGGTGAATACACACACACACACACACACATCTAAGTCACTTGTACTGCATGCCGTTATTGACCACGCACTGTTCTGCTTAACTCACATTTTTGGCCCTTAGACATTTAAGCAGCAAGGCAGCACCGTGCTGAAACTGGGCGATTCAATCATCCCTTACCATGAAGGCTTCAAGATGTATATCACTACCAAGCTGCCTAACCCGCACTACTCTCCAGAGGTCTCCACCAACGTCACGCTCATTAACTTCACCCTGTCGCCCAGGTAACACATGGTAAACAGATACAGGTTGTATTATTCTAACAATGATGTCTTAGTCTTACTGTTCTTGTGTGTTCCCAGCGGTCTAGAGGACCAGTTGCTGGGCCAGGTGGTGGCTGTGGAGCGTTCAGACCTGGAGGAGGCTAAGAACCAGCTGATCATCAGCAACGCCAAGATGAAACAGGAGCTAAAAGAAATTGAGGACGAGATTCTGTTCCGACTCAGCTCCACAGAGGGAAACCCAGTGGACAATGAGGAGCTCATCCAAGTGTTGGAGGCTTCCAAGATCAAAGCTGGAGAGATCAAGGTCAGACAGTGGGAGAGCTAATATATCTAATATCATATGTGGTCTAACATGACGTTCCAAAATAGCTATCGTGAAAGGGTTTTTTC
Source organism: Morone saxatilis (assembly GCF_004916995.1). NCBI lineage: Eukaryota > Metazoa > Chordata > Actinopteri > Moronidae > Morone > Morone saxatilis. The sequence continues at coordinate 7,169,010 of NW_023339740.1, read as the reverse complement.
TCATATACAACTCTCCAAAACCTCATATATGATACTTTAGCCTTTATGCTGAATGTATAATCTGGTATTGTTGGATTTTCCTCTAATGCAAGCTGTTTTTTTCTGACAGGCCAAAGTGTTGGCGGCAGAGCAGACAGAGCAGGACATTGACGCCACCCGTCTGCAGTATGTGCCTGTGGCTGTGAGGACACAGATCCTCTTCTTCTGTGTATCGGACCTGTCCATTGTTGACCCCATGTACCAGTATTCACTGGAGTGGTTCCTTGGCATCTTCATGGCTGGCCTTGCCAACTCTGAGCAAGCAGGTACAAAGACATTCCACTGTTGTATTATGCTCTCTGGTTGCAAGACTATACACAGAATAGTGCATGTGCAGATGGAAAAGCAGTAGGACTGGTTTATGAGATTGAAACCAGGTGTAAAAAAATACTTTCTGCTTCCTCTAACTTTTTCCTGTCTCACAGACACGGTGGAGCAGAGAATCGCCAACATCAATGAATTTTTCACCTTCAGCCTGTACAGCAACGTGTGCCGCAGCTTGTTTGAGAAGCACAAACTCATGTTCGCTTTCCTCCTGTGTGCTCGCATCATGATGAATGAAAAAAAAATAATTATGGTGAGCAACAAGGGAGTTTGCAGTCCCCTCTTTAATTCACTTTAGGTAGTTGAGTTAATCCAAGTGCATTTGATATAATCTGCATTGTCTCTTTGTGGCAGGCTGAGTGGCGCTACCTTCTATCAGGAGGGATGCCCGCACAAGAGCTGACCAACCCAGCAGTCAGTTGGCTGTCTGAACGCGCCTGGCAGGACATCCTGGGCCTGAGTGCTCTGGACAACTTCAGCAACCTGGCAAAGACCTTCACCAAACATCTGCAGGGTTTCAAGACAATTTTTGACAGCAACCTGCCTCACAGGCATGCAGATAGCCACTATGTTAACAAATGCACTCTTGTTTCCTTCACTTGTACTGTGCAGAAGCTGTCAATATCTAACAAGGTGTGCATGTGTGTATGTTTGCTGTAGAGAGCCCCTCCCAGGAGAGTGGGACACTGAGCTGGACTCATTCCAGAAGCTGTTGGTACTGCGCTGTCTAAGGGCTGACTGTCTCATTCAAGGCCTGCAGGACTTTGTGTCAGCTCATCTGGGACAGCGCTTCATAGAACCTCAGGTACACTCCCCGTCCTCCTTATCGCCTTAATGTATTTTTTGTGTCACATATCTTTATTGATTTTGAACATGATACTTCCCCCACCCACCCATCAACTCAGAGCCATCAGTGTAGATAATAACAGTAATGATAGTTTACAAACCAATATTTATGAAAATAAATAACTTATATACATATACAAATGAACCCATGAGTACAAATGCACACATGCATGTCTGCATATGTTAAAGAAAATGAAGGGGAAAAACAGAAGAAAGAAAGAAAAGAAAAGGGGGTACAATCTCATTTGGTAAATGTTAAATTGATGAAGTTATGAAGGTTATCAGATCATGATTGCAAAAGTGAAAGAAATGAATCCCATCTATAATAAGCAAGAAGACAGCTCATTAGTCTAAAGGTTCACAGATAAACACTTTCCCAATGTCTAGCAATAAGATGTTTCACTTTTATTAGGCAGATGTTTACCAGCTTAATTTCATGAGTTATCAGGGCCACTGGTTCTGGAATGACACCAAGAATATAAATCTGTGGGTATAACGAGATTTCTTAGTGGATGATGTTGGAATTGTGGAAATTGGAATTTCCAAAGGTCTAGTATGTGTTTACAGTTCCTTATTTTGTCTGTCTGGGATATTAGGATTGAATTTTGGTCTTGGCTTATTGTTGATGTTTAAACCACAATATATGATGTGACACAAAGTTATTGTTAAAAGTGTGGTAGTATTAACATGGCAATAATGGTTCTGTTTGTTTTGGCTGGGTCTGCAGCAGTGCAAACACTGTTTTAAAAATGATTTCTGGCTGCTTGCTCTCTGGGCCATAACTCTTTCTTTCTCCACCTCTCCCTCAGACGTCAGACCTATCTGTGGTCTTCAAAGAGTCGTCCCCCTCCACTCCCCTCATCTTTGTCCTATCCCCTGGTACCGACCCTGCTGCTGACCTCTACAAGTTTGCTGACGTCATGCAGTTCTCAAAGAAAATGAGTGCCATCTCTCTGGGCCAAGGCCAGGTCAGGGCCCGGGGGAATGCCTGGGAATTCTCACTCTCTCTCACCCTCACTGTCTCTTGGACTCTCTCTGTCTGACTCTGGAGGAAAGCCACTCTAAATGACTTTCTCACAGAACCGGGCCATTCTCATTTGTCTTGTTAAGAATGGCCACCTTGGTGCTAATTGTTTTGTCTATTTCTGACCATAGGCCAGGACACTGTACCATACTACTTTGACAGATGCTAGATTCCAGGACACCATAAATGAGCTCAGACTACAATCATATTAACACTGTGTGCAGGTTTTATGATAAATGCAGACTCATCCTCCACAAACCTGAAACCAAACATTTCTCCTAGGACCACACTCCTCCTGTGGCTGTTCGATACGTGTTAGTTTGTGTTTATCACATTACTTTCAGTTATGCTCATGCTTGGCTGTTGCATCACCCTCTCCTCACTATCTGTCTATATTGCGGTGAAATGTCAAACTGGCTGTAGGGAGATGTGCTGTATCCCCAAGTATTCCTTCCATTACCACTCCTCAAATAAGCATAAAACTTCTAGGAAACAGAAACATGTTGTCTCTTAAACTAAAGCCTCATGTTAAGCATACTTTTTTGTTGTCTTCACATCTGCCTCCTCTTCTGCTGTTGTTTGTGTGATTCAGGGCCCCTGGGCTGAGATCATGATGCACGCTGCCATGGAAAGAGGTCACTGGGTCTTCTTCCAGAACTGTCACCTGGCACCCAGCTGGATGCCTGCCCTGGAGAGACTCATTGAGAACATTAATCCAGTAAAGGTCAGAACACATACCGTACAGCATAGTAGTAATGTATGTTAGACAGGCCTTTTATTGACTTTGATGGTGTTAGTTATTTACTTAACTGATCATTGTCACCACATGTCCCACAACCCCGAAACAGATGCACAAGGACTTCCGTCTGTGGCTCACAAGTCTTCCCAGCAACAGGTTCCCAGTGTCCATTCTCCAAAATGGGTCAAAGATGACCATTGAGCCCCCCAGGGGAATCAAGGCCAATCTACAGAAAACCTACCTGAGGCTCACCAATGATTTTATCTCCTCTTCCACCAAGGTCTGCCTAGTCTTCACTCACCATCCTGCTCATTATATTTTCCCCATTTTACTTTTGATTAGAAAACCTGCCTTTTTGGATCAGTTTTGAGAACATCTAGTATCTGGCAATATCTCCAACTTTTTCCTCTCCCGTCCTCTCCTCAGATGTCACACCTCAAGTCCTTGCTCCTGTCTCTGTGTCTCTTCCATGGAATTGCTTTGGAGCGAAGGAAGTTTGGTCCTCTGGGCTTTAACATTCCCTACGAGTTCACTGACGGGGACCTGAACATCTGCATCAGCCAACTCAAAATGTTCCTGGATGAGTACCAGGACACCCCATATAAGGTGGGGGGAGAGGATGCTTCTGTCTATATTCAACTACTTGTTATTAACTAACACTAAGACTATAGTTCCTAAGCCATTTTTGTTTTCTCTTTGTCTTTCTGTGCTTTGTTTCTCTCTCTGGTCTTATACCATCACTCTGATCCTGTCTCCTTAGTGTATATAGATACACAGACCCTTTAGTAAGAAGACGTTTTGGTCTCAGCTGGAGAATATGTGTGTGTGTTTGAGCCTGTTCATCTGTCTGTCTCCCTTCTTTGTCCTCCACCTGTCCAGGTGCTTAAATACACTGCAGGGGAGATTAATTATGGCGGCCGTGTGACGGATGACTGGGACAGACGATGTCTGCTCAATGTGCTGGAGGATTTCTACTGCCCCGCTGTGCTTATTGATGATCATGTCTACTCTTCGTCTGGAGTCTACCGGCAGATAGACACAAATCTGGATATCAAGGTTAGATAAACACGTTCAAAATATTGTGAGTCATGCATTAGACTTGACCTTCATCTGCATTAACTGGTATACTCCAAAATTGCTTATATTCTCTAGGGTTGGGAATCACAGGGTAACTCACTGTTCGGTATATATAATGGTGAGTCTCCAATAGGTGATATATTGGAAGACAGTCATCCATGAAACATGACAATAGAAGCAGAAAACAGTCAGTACAATATTTATTCATTGCATTCAAGGACCAATGTGTAGGATTTAGTGGCATTTAGCTGTGTAGTTGCAAATTACAACTCCCTCACTTCACCCTTCCGTTCCGCAGCTGAGAAGACAGGAGGAGTTGGGATGACACGCAGCAAAGGGCCGCAGCCTCAGTACATGGGTCGCCAGCTCTACCGACTGAGCTAACCGGGCGCCCTATAAAAAGAATTTTATCTCTTATCTCTTATATAGACTACAATGTGCAAAGTGTCGCATATAAATCAAAAACATGTCAAACTGAACTGCTGGCTATTACACTAATTGATGAATGTGATGAAGGTGATTGGAGAATGACTTGTTTCCATGGCAATTCTGACCCTAGGGTTACTTGGCATACATTCGTGGTCTGCCCATCAACGATACACCTGAGATCTTTGGTCTCCATGACAACGCTAACATCAGCTTTGCCCAGAATGAGACCTTCGCCCTGCTGGGAGCCGTGGTTCGTCTCCAGCCTCGAGCTGCAGCTGGTGGGGGCAAAACTCTGGAGGAGGTACAAACCAAACATCTATTCATTAGATTTTCTTTACTCTTTATCATTTTTAATTGAACACACTTTGACGTCGAGTCAGGGATTTGGTTGTGATGAGTGGAGAGTTGAATTCAGTAGCCTTTCTAAATGCATTGACTAAAGCTGTGACATGTTTCCTTTGCCTGTACCGTAGATAGTGGAGGATATAGTGTCAGGCATCGCGGAAAAGATTCCTCGGCCTTTCAGTCTTCAGGAGGTGATGGAAAAGTACCCAGTGCTCTATGAAGAGTCCATGAACACAGTACTCATCCAGGAGGTCATCAGGTAACATAACAGGCAGACAACATCACAAACCACACTGCAAACCACGCGGCAGGATCCTTGATAAAATAACACACGTCACTTGGATGACTCCCAAGTACTCCTTTATCTTTCACCTAAATTACCAGTTTGTTCAAAAGGAAATACTCATCCAACAGTTTGTTAATTCTTTGAGATCAGAGAAAGAAACTGCCATCTGTGTTGCACTGAACGTATCTTTGACAATATTTAGCTCACTTCACTTTTGAGGTGAAAATAGTAATTAAATGTGTAAGCCTTAATGTAACATCTCTACTTGAGACCGGTAGACCAAACTGTAGTCTTTAAAGGTCACAGCCAGTAACCATAATTACGTGGCTTTGTGCTCATACTGTAATAACAAGAACTTCAGTCATTTGGTTGTAGCCTGTGACGTCTTGTTGTTTTCCTCATGTTATAAACAAGGTCTTTGGTGGCCAGCGTTTGTTAGTATATGTGTCTGTGAACGTATTTTGCTCATGTCTTGTGTACAGTTTGTCCTTGGGCTAATGGAGGGATTCATTTTATTTTTATGAACTCCGTCTGAGAATGTTTGGCAATCAGTTGCTTGGTAGTTTACGCCTTATTACTTATTTAGATTTGTAGTTATGTTAGCAGTATTAGAAGTCAGATTGAAGTTATATCAGGACTTAACAACATGTTGGAATTTTCTTTTACTACTCACATCATTTTTGGTCCCTCAGAGTAATAAATTATTTTAACCCTTTATCGGACAAGGAACCATATATGGTAACTTCCTTATGACGGTTTTAATTACACTTCTATGGCATATTTTGGTGGTTTTTTTATAGGTGATATACTAATATACATGTTACGGCTTTCTTTCACAAATAACTC
>NW_023339740.1:7123865-7162978 GCF_004916995.1 Morone saxatilis | reverse complement strand
GCATATTTCTTTTGCAGCAGCTGTCTGCTCAGTCCTTCTGTGGGAAGAGGCCTGCTGTGCCACAGCCCACCTAGACATCATTGACTTTGATTTGCAGCCTAAAATTGAAACTTTTTAAAAAAGTCAAAAAAGAAAAATTGTCTTCTTATATCCACCAATAACACTCCAGGAAGTATTTCAATGAGATAAAGGGTTAATGAAATGATTAAACATGAGTGATACACATGTTCTTTTAATTGTTTAAAAGTGTTCTAATATGAGGTTACATGAATGACTGTAATCTCAAAAGTACTTATTATTATTGATTATTATTATTATCAGGTAGCCCCACTTAATCAGTACTTCACTGGTCCTTGTATCTTTTGTCTTTCAGATATAACACGTTGCTGGCGGTCATCTCTCAAAGTCTCGGTGATATAGTGAAGGCTCTGAAGGGTTTAGTGGTGATGTCATCAGAACTGGAGCTTATGGCCAACAGCCTGTTCAACAATGTGGTGCCTGATATGTGGAAAGCCAAGGCAAGACACACACAAGTGTTCTTCTCCTGAGTCCCTTGTGGTTACCAGTGGTCAGCTGGCATGTAAAACGTTATGTAGCATAACAAATCTCAGGATGAAGTATTTACATGAATTCTTCCTTTTGACAGCATTCATTTTTAAACATTTACCTTCTCATATTTTGATACATTTAACAATTCTGGATCATATTAAAGAGAAACCCCGATCCACACACACACACACACACTTAGTCAGTATGCACAGATGCTGCACGTCTTGCAGGGGAAGCCACAAAACAGACACAATCCTACATCTTTTAGGGGATTTTTTTAAGGTAATGTCAAAGTACAGAGAACTGTGCCTTCAACTGAACTAATATTATGACATCCATCAGTGCGTGTTATTGTGTGCAGTTGGGGATGAGACTCAGTGTGCAGGACATCACATGGACTTTTGGTGACATTTCTGTGCTGCCCTAATAATTCCAGGCTCTGCTTTCTAATAATACGTAACTCTTTGACTGGCCGTGTGTCTCCCTCCCTCCAGGCCTACCCGTCTCTGAAGCCTCTGGCCTCCTGGGTGTCAGACCTGCTTCAGAGGATCAGTTTTCTGCAGAGATGGATCAGTAAAGGCATTCCACCTGTTTTCTGGATTAGCGGCTTCTTTTTCCCCCAGGCTTTTCTCACCGGAACCCTCCAGAACTTCGCCCGTCGCTCCGGCACCTCCATCGACACAATTGGATTTGACTTTGAGGTCAGACAGTGTGTCTGTGTCATTCTGCTCACTAGCTAAAAACACACTGATGTTTTTTTTGTCAGATATAGCAGTACACATTGACCACTCTGAACTGACTGTGTATGAATATCGACATGTACTGTAAATGTTTTTTTATTATTTTTAATGGTTGATACTGACTGTGATCCTGTTTCTTCTTTATCTATTTCGTAATCCCCTTCAGGTGGTAGTGAAGTCAATGTCTGAGATAACAGAGAAACCAAACACGGGCTGCTACCTCCACGGTCTATTCCTGGAGGGGGCTCGCTGGGATAACGAGGCCGGTCAACTCACAGAGTCCAGGCCCAAGGAGCTCTTCACAGAAATGGCTGTCATCTGGCTGATCCCCAAACCCAACCGAAAACCTCCGACCTCTGGGGTCTACGTCTGCCCCATCTACAAGACCCTCACTCGTGCTGGTTAGTACAAACTAGATTCATCTATATTACAACTAATACCATTTGATAGTTTGACTAACAAGTGTATTAACCCTGTTTTTTAGTGTGACTTGGTGTTGGTCTGCTCACTCTAGGGTTTGTGTGCATCACCTTTTGGTGGTTTTATTACTCACCCAAAATAGACTCCAGTTAGTGTCCTGTTTCACGAAGCGCCTGAAAGTGCAGCTCTGTATTTTCCACCCACAGCACGTAGCCTCGTGCTGCTCAGAAACACAGTGCGGTGATGGAAAACTACAAACAATTTTCTTCATGTCACTGAACTACTTTGTGTGCTTTTGTAGGGACTCTGTCTACAACCGGCCATTCCACCAACTATGTGATCGCGGTGGAGCTGCCTACACACCACAGTCAGAGACACTGGATCAAAAGGGGAGTCGCCCTCCTCTGTGCACTGGACTACTAAATATAGACACAAACACATTTTTTTTAAATGAGAAACACCTGTCTTTATACTGTATGTTTGTTTTACAGCCCACAACAATGATGACGCTTTCTCTATGCACTTCATGTCACTAAAAATGAGTTCATTGAAACTCTCCTTCAGTCTGTGTAATAAACAGTTTTTCACAATGCAATATTAGTGTAATACTGTTATGTAGGATTATTCACTTTGATGAAATCATTTGGTTTAAGGAACAACATACTATGCTGTACCTTTTCAGGACCAGACGTCCATATGTAAGTTTAGCTCTAAATCTACTCTCCTCCTTTACTCTCATAAACCAACAACCAGCTTCTCTTGTTGTCCACAGTGTGCACTGAGCACTGATGTGAATATACGTGCTGCTCCTTTAAGGCGGCCACATAGGCCCGGTTGAGAAATATGACTGCTGGGTGGTGCTTAAACAAACAGTGACAGTGACTGGCCGTGATGTGAGCGCAACTGAAGGAGTCCAGATTGAACAGGAAACTGAGATCACCAGGATCAGCAGAATACCCTCACTCCTGCTGTCTGTTAGAGACCTCACTGGAATTTATTCTTTCTCTGACTTTCAGATCTTCTAAAGATATCTGGATTCCTCTGAAGAGTTGGCAAGTCAAAAAAAGGGGAAAAAAAGGCGGGCATTTAAGTTCGGTGAGAGAAGAGTGGTTATTGTGTAGTTTAAACAAATGTAATTAGTTGTATAAGCCACAGGCGAACCGTACAGTGGGATTACCGTGCGGAGTCCTCAGGGGCTGCGCTGCCCAGGACAACCAGACGCGCCACCGCTGCTGGAGGAGTCCTCGGCAGTTACCGGAGGGCAGCGGGAGTCAGCGCACTACTTAGGTGAATTACCCACGGTGTGTTTCTTCCCCCGCTGGTGACAACGAGCCGGTGTGAACATGTTACAGAATGGAAACGAAAAGGAGAAACTGCCGCAAGCGCCGAAGGCTGAAGCGGAACCGGACTCTCCGACTGGAGACCCGAAACAGCAGCAGCCGCAGGAGCCGCAGGAGCCGCAGGAGCTGCCCGCTCCTCCCGCTGCCGACGGGGAGTCCACACAGTTCCCCCTGCCCGTTTATCCCAAACTGGAGATAAAGCGCAACGCGGTGACGGACGATTATAAGATCTCCAGTCAGGTTCTGGGCTTAGGGATCAATGGCAAAGTGCTCCAGTGCTTCAACAAGAAGACTGGAGAGAAGTGCGCACTGAAGGTACTGAAGACACCTGACACTTGTGTAATAACCAGGGTAGTAGAGGATAGACACCCTCAGCTCAGTTTACACACCTCCATTAGCCAGGCAGTGCTTTTAACCGTGAACGTTACATTTATAGTCACTTACAGCATAATTAAAGGATTAGAAGCATTTTGAGTGTTTCCCAAATGATCATAATTGAAAAACAGACCTGGACACACTATGATATTTCTGACAATGTCTGGAAATAATTTATAGTTGTTGTTTAGTGGCTCATCTCTTTGGTGGTTAATCTACACATCTGTTTAGATTTGGCTCCTGAGTTGATCCTTTAAATATATGTTTTGTCCTGCATCCACTGCAGTAACTGTAGGAAAATGGAAATCTGTCTGCATTGTGGTGTGAAGAAGTAGATTTGGGAGCTCTCATATTTATAGTTTTCTTTATGACTTAAATGACCAGCCATTCATCGTCCTGACCATGTCATACACATACACATACTCAGCATGTTGTATATCATGTAGGTTTGAGTTGTTGTTTCAGCAGATGACAGCTGAGAATCGAGGCCTGTTTTATTTCTGTCTGCAAACATTACAGATATATCTTTGAACCAAACCTTCATAACATCACAAAACGGCCATTTGATCAATTTCAGATCAATAGCAGGTTTCAAACCTGCTTATTTTGGTGGCAGGGCGACCATTAACAAATGAACAATAACAAAGTAACAATTGTACGTTATATAGAGGATTAAATGTTAATAACATAATAATATATATTTTTTGTATACATTTATCATGATATCTAAACAGGGTTTAGTTTGTGTGTTTAAGTCGGTTGCCAAGATTCAAAAACTTTGACCTGTATTGCGTTCAGATTTCTGTCACAGACTTACCGGACTAACACCGAAGCTTGACATAGAGAGACTATGATTAGCTTACATGCATGTCTGAACTATACTTCTGCATTGATGTGTACCAGCTGCCCACATTGGGCTTTACATGTACTGTACATGTTGCCCACTGGGCTCACGTGCTCTACATGTGGACAGGCTGAATGTGATCATGGCGCAGTGTTTTCCTGGAATCTCGTCCTATCTCTGGATCAGATGCAAGTTCAGGGGCGCACAGTCACCCACCCGGCCATATGCTGTGCCATGTTACACTCGTCTCATACAGCCACATGGATTTTGACAGTAACACCATATTCTGGGCAGCAGTGGAAAGTTGGGCCTTCATACACGGGTCGTCAGGCTGTCACCTGTCACCACCGGGGCCACAGACTCAGAGAGATTTACTGGCTTACAGTAATCCATCTGGATCTGAGCTGACAAACCAGGCAGCAGCAGTGTCACAGGCTGAGCTGTGGACCCGGGCTCTGGGAGAGAAAGGGAGGCAAAGGATGAGAAAGAGAGATAAACAGCAGAAAATAGGAAGGCACATACAAAAGATGAGAGGCCAAGAGGGATTCAGTGCTTGATAGCATCACGCCAGCCTGGGAGAGGCAAGAACACAATTACTGCTTATAAATAAAAGAAAGAAAGCAGAGAGAATGATAAAAAAAAAGTATGTTGCCACAAAATCTTCAGGCTGCTTGCTGAACTCAACTCATGTCAGAGAGGTAAGAAAACGCAGTTGGTCCACAGTACAGGAGTGACAGCATCCATAACAGCCTGGTGCTTGACATTCTCCAGCTTCCAGCAGGTCAGAGTGACCCCAGCTAAGAGGACGCCCCACAGACCCAACACTCTCTGAAACCCTCTTAGCTTCCTGAAGCCCCTGTTAAAAGCTTTGAGAGATAACAAAGGAACCACTCATTTAGCTCTTGCTGGTGTCTGTGTTAGTGTGCTTGTGCATTGTACTGGACTAAGGGACAGTTTTCTGAGTGTACTTTTATTCTACTTTATTGCCATTTAAGCTAATTTACGACCATCCCAGTATTGTTTTAATCTCAAAGCAAATAGAAGGCGAAAGGAAATAATGGAGAGTGTTGGATGTGTGTGGGAGATGTGGAGAGTTTACCAGCTCACTGGCTTTTTAATTAAGTGTTGCTCTGAGCGCTAAACGTAATGGATGGGTACAGGTTTAATCCACTTTGGAGCTGGAGGGGAGCCATCCTCTTAATGTAATTCAGTTAGTCATCAGGATTCTTTTAACTTGGATTTGTTTGACTCCTGGGAGGAGACGGACCTGGGAGATCCTTGTGCTTCATAGCAGTCCTCCTTAGCACCGCCATTAACTGTTAATACCACTGGAAGCACGGTTTTTGGCCAGTGATTTTTCCATTTTAGCATCTGAAGTACCTTCCAGCTTAGCGCACGGAAAACTGTACAAGCTACAGGTCTGTGTACAGGCTTCCATTCATAGTCTTCCCTTCAGCCTCTGTGGTCTGCTGTTTGGCATGCTGGTGGCACATGTGGGTTTCCTCTGGGACTTACAGAAACCAAACTGACAGAAATTCTAGTGTTTTGGTCAGACGCTGCTGAAAGCTGCACTCAGATCTTCTGCAGGCTCGCTCCAGGCAGCCGGTGCTGTTAAACCAGTTAATCAGTCTCAGAGGTTTGGGCTTATAAATATCCATTTACTCTCAAGCTTCAGCTGCTTGTTGTGCAATCCAAGCTCATTATCTGATTTGAGTGTAGTGTGGAGGATACATGCTTCAGTCTAACATGTCTTGAATGAATGCAGCAGCTTTGTGGTGGAGGATCTTTGTAGTATTCAGAAGAGAGAAGTGGTGTTGGTGTTGATCACTCCTGCTGTCTGCTCAGTTTATAGAAGAGGAACTTTGATTTTACTGCCTAGTGGGGACATTCAGTGGGGATTTTTAGCTCCGGTTCTCTATGATTTAAGAAAAAACATAAAAAAATATACCATAGGTGTTTTTCTTACTTGAGTTGGAGGTTTGTGGTGTAATGAGTATGTTGGGTGAGTTTCTGAAAGATGTTTTAAATTGTATTATAATACTACAAACAAACTACATAGCACTTTGTCCTGTCATTTTTAGCCATGCTAGAGGTGCAGCTCCAGGGATGGTTGTTGTTCAGTGCTCAGATATCTGAACAACATTTGGATGTATTGCCATGAAGTTTAGTTCAGACATTCATGGAGCCCAGAGGATGAATACTACGTATTGCTTTCAGTCCGACAAATGTACGTTTGTCCAATATTTTGTTTTATGACCCAAAACCTGCAAAACTAATAAAACACAACAATTTCTATATTCAGGTGATTAAACACTAATAAAAACACACTTTTTATATATTATATTCCATATCCACCAACAGATCCTCCTAAACGTTACACACTGGACCTTTAACTAAGCTGCTGAACATGGTTAACATAGACCTTTTTCACAGCAGCCATTTTGACATGAAATAGTAGGGTAAACACAGGCGTTGCCAATGATAGTAATTAAGGCACTGTTCTATTCAGGTCAAACAGGGTGCTACTATTGTGCATGTTGGCTCCGTGGAAACCCTCTACTACATTAAATGGAACTGGAACTTTAATTAGTAAAATTGGTGTTTACCCTACTATTTCATGTCGTGAAAAAAACGTTATACCTGCTGAACATCAGCATGTTAGCATTGTCACTGTGAGCTTGTTGCCCTGCAGGTGTGTTAGCATTCAGCTCAAGTACAGCCTCATAATAATCGTCATATATCGGTGTTATTATTAAACCGCATAATTTTAGTCATAGATTTAATAAAGCAGTGCGCCATTGATTTTGCTGCACAAAGCAAGTATGGATAAAATGTATTTTAGCAATTACTGATTAACTGTTTACTGCTTTGATGTAGACGCTTTATTGGCTGAAGTTGTAAAGATAAACCTTTTTATGAAGATATACAATCCAGCGCTCTGACAACCACTAATATTTGATAGAGTGTAAACATCCTGGAGCAATAGAGTGTGTGGGGGGGCGTTGTCAGGTAGAGGTGTGTGTGTGTGTGTGTGTGTGTGTGTGTGTGTCAGTGTGTGTTACAGTCTCTATGGACAGAGTTCTGATTGGTTCAGAGGAGCGTGAGGTTGTGGTTGATTGGCTTAGAGCAGGATCAGGGACAAGCGATTAACTACAGCCCCCTTCGTGTTTTATATGTGTATTTAATCCACACAGTCCTTTTTTATTGTAGCTAATTCTGGTTCATTGCAGGAAATTAAGGAAACCTGCTCTTATGCTGTCTGCTCTGATTAAAGTCATAAAGCTATAAATGACAGAGCAGAAAGTAACCTGCCAACTGCTTTGCTTCACAGAATAGGCCACATGTAGTAGTAGATCAGACAAATAAGTCACCGGAAACCCTCAACTTCTACTTTCAACACCCTGCTGCTCTGAAACTCTTGGCCCTCACTTCCTCTTTGACATTGGCGAGCTGACACACAACATCGCGACCAGTTTTAACATTTGGAGTTTCCAAGAAATGTTCCATTATTTCATTTCCACCCATAGATTTGAATCTGACATTTTATAAATATACAATATCTATTCTTTCCACATTTTAAGTTCACCCGTTAGAGAACACAGGGTTAGTGTGTGTGCGCGGGTGTGTGTGTGTGTCGTAGGTCAGTGAGTCAGCCTCGCTGTCAGTTATGTACTCCAGACTCGGTCTGTGACCAGGCCGGCCTTGTGAACAGCAGATCGTTCCATCACTGTCATATCCAAAAATACACTGTGACTGAAGACGTGTGCTATGTCAAGGTCCGCCACTTGCTGTGTGTGCGTGTGTGTGTGTGTGCATCTGCTTATGTCAAACACACACAGTCTGGTCATGTGACCGGTTTGCTTTAAGAACTGTATGTGTGTCCTCGTCTTACACAGAGTGGATCAGCTAAGACAGTCAATAATTGCGTCATTGTTCTTATTACTATAAGCTTTTATTTGATTTATTTTCGACACAAATTGAAGGGTCAATTTTCGCCAACTAAAACAAAAAGATGTATAATTATTTAACCCTGTAAAGGATGATATAGGTAACAAGAATGTTTTGTTTTTAACTAAATTAATATCTGACATGGTGCCAAGATTTGAGGGATAGAGGCTATAATAGGTCCATGTGATATGGTTGACATTATCACTACAGTGTTAATAAGATAATGACAATCAACTAATCAACATTAGTGCTGCAACTAACAATCCATTTTGTTACTGATTAATTTAAATTATTAGTTTTTAAATTAATCAACTTTATGCTATAAATATTTAAGAATATCCATCACAGTTTCCATAAGTAACAGCTTCAGATTGCTCGTTTGGTCTAACTAACAGTTGAAAACCCAATATTGAATGTACAATGATATGAAAAAGAGAAAAACAGCAAACTGAGAAGCTGCAACCAGAGAAACTCAAATCGACTTAAATAACTAATTTAGTTAGTTGTTAATCACTGCATGTCCTGAACATTTACTGACATTTTATATGATATAAAGGCAATGTGATTCCACTGAAACTCGATTAACAAAAGTATTGAATGAGCATAGCAATGTAAATAGATTTATTGAGTTCATTAGTACCGTCTTACACTGAAAACCTTATTTTATATTCATCATCAATTCATTTTGGATTCATCTTTCTCTGTGTGTCTCCCAGATTCTCTACGACAGCCCCAAAGCGAGACGAGAGGTAGAGCTCCACTGGCGAGTATCAGGAGGACCATATATCGTTCCAATCCTCAGCCTGTACGAGAACATGCATCATGGGAAGAAGTGCCTGCTCATCATCATGGAGTGGTAGGATTCACATTTCATCACCAGTTTACACACCCTGACAACCACGGATTTCCCTATTATGTCTTTATATCTGGTGATGTTTAGTGTGAGTTATCGGATTAACTGATAAATCACTTAAAAACTTGTTTATCAGGTTCAAAACTGGCATCAAACTTACAGTGACTACAAATTCCCAGAAGTCACAGCTCTGGACTAACTTGCCTCTTTTCAACTAATAGAAACTGGGAAGTTACAGTCGCTGTACTTACAGGTTTCCACTGGAATTTATGCATGTGCTTTGTGATAAATAAAGACAACACACTCTAGAGGGGAATAAATACAACTCGATAAAAATCAGCACAAAATCACAACGTACATTTAGAGCTTCAGTATGAACATATGTTGCAGAAGGTTTATGTGACCCACATATGTTATTTTCTGTATAAATATGGAAGAAGAATCTGGTGACGACACCTATGGATTTAATATTTCCAGGTTTTAGCCCACTCTGTTAGCCAACCTGAAGCCTATCTCAAGTTGCTTTTCAGAATGTTTTTTCCACCATGTTGAGAAGGCTGAAGGTCATCTGTCTCCCAACAAAACAAATCTCTCATAAAGCCATTCTCCTGAAAAAGCTTTAGGATATTAATTTTTCCAATATATCTAATATGCTCATATATTTTCACGCACAACAGAACCCAGTGAGTGTGTGTGCATGTGTGTCTGCAGTGTTCAAGCATGAGCTTTGTGCCACCGAGGGCAGAACGTTAACACATGCTAAAGGTCAGTCATAAGACCTGACGCGCTGCAAAGTGAAAACGTCGACACTGACGGTGAGATAGAGGGACAGATTCCATCTGGGCTGCACATGTCATGACAAACTGTCCATAACAATACCCAGAGTGACTGTGAAAGTGATAAAACATTGTGTGTGTGTGTGTGAGCTGTAGTTGAGCTTTGTACTTACTCTTTCACTTGTAGGAGGAGGAAAAAAAACAATCCAGAGGAAAAGAGAAATGACACTGACCTCTGTTTATGGGGATTTTAATCAGTGACTAACTGGTTCTCATCATCACATTTATTGACACAGCAACTATGAGTGTGGTACTGTATGTCGTGCCCTTGTGTGTGTGTCAGTAATCTCTTCCTGTGCGAGTGCGGGTCAGAGGGGGACAGCAGTACAGCCTACTGCAGTCCTTTGACTGTAGCACACATTTCTCTCTCCATTATCTGTTCATCTGTGTGCTTATGAAACACAACAGGCTGACTCTTACCTAAAGCACTCAATGCAAATCCATGTCACAGTTTGCACAAACACATTTTTCCGGAAGGGAACGTTTCAGACATCAGTGGTTGGTGAGTGGGTGTGAAAGTGGAGAGTGGGAAGCTCAAAGACCTGATGTCTTTGGTGGCATAAGTGTCTGAACTTTGAAAGAAGTGGGTCAAAGCTCTTCGATAGGAAAGTTTGTGTTAAGTTAGTGTGTTGTTAGTTTGTGTGTGCAAAATATGTTTTCACATTAACTCTGTTGGTTCTTTCTTTCTTTTTCTTTTCTGAAGAAGACTGACTCAGTATTTTTAGAATTTCACTTTCACTCATCATTTCTCTTTTCAAGAGACGGAAAGCTTCAGTAAATATATCGTTTTGTCAAACTTATCAGGGTAATGATTTATTGTTGTAAGTTGCACAATAGCAGGTCATTACTATGGTTATATCAGATAATAGTTAAATTTTTTTTGCTAAGTCTGGAGTCTGTGTGGAGTCTAACAGTTATACTGTAATTGTGATGCTTTGTACACATTTATTTATTAGTTCCAGCTTGATTCATTACTAATTCCATTACTGTTTCCCAGTGCCTTCAACACAAGTAGTAATTACTTATAGTCCCCCTCCACACAAAAATACAGGGCCTACCAGCATGATTTGTGACATCACAAATAGTTTGGAAGTCCATTCTGGTCCAGTTTGCAACTTGTACAGTGTGATGTAGAAACTTGAAGCCACCAGTGCACACACAGTGAGAATGGACTTTACAGTGAAGGAGGAGACATATTGTGTCCAGCAGGAAAACTTCAGAAATTAACAAAATGTGAATATTTATAGACTCTGATATTTTTAATGAGATGGTCTGGAGGGGATCTTTAAATTCAAATGTTTATTTTGGCAAAACATTTTTTCTACAGAAGGCAGACGTTAAAGTGTGAAATACTGAGCCTCTCATTGATTTTAGAAATCCTCAGAACATTTTATAAACATTTGTTGATGTGTGATATTCAGTGTAATTTGTGCAGTTTGTAAATTGTGTGTGTGTGTGTGTGTTTGTGTGTCTCCAGTATGGAGGGAGGAGAGTTGTTCAGCCGAATCCAGGCCCGAGGTGACCAGGCCTTCACTGAGAAAGGTGAGGACTGATGGAGGGAAGGACTGATAAACACACCACAGAATGTGTGAGAGAAAGACTGAACCATTTTTCCCAGGAAAGAGTGATATAAGGCAGACAGTACAGAACAGAAAATAACCTGTTTGATTGTTTTTCTGTTTTATTTGTATCTCTTGTGTCTGGTTTGAGAGAGTGTGTTTTCCTATTTTCCTCCCAGAGGCTTCTGAGATTATGAGGGACATCGGCACGGCCATTGACTTCCTCCACAACATCAACATCGCGCACAGAGACATCAAGGTGCAGAAAGATGAAGATCACCTCCCAGATCATGAAAAATGTGATTAGTACTGAGACACTGAAGGACATTCTGTCTTATTTTTTCTTTCTTCTGCCTCCTAACCAGCCAGAGAACCTGCTGTATACCACTAAAGAAAGAAATGGGGTCCTCAAATTAACAGACTTTGGCTTTGCTAAGGAGACTACGCTACACAACCCTCTACAGACCCCCTGTTATACGCCGTACTACGTGGGTAAGTTGTTATTTTGTAAAATGCTCTTATTTTCCTGACAGATGAACGTTTTTGACAGATTTTTAAATAGGAAAAACAACATAGTGTCTGAAGCCATTTTTTGACACTGATCTCCATTTATAATTTTTTATCTATTTCTGTGTGTTTGTGTTTTGCCAATGATAAGCTCCTGAGGTTTTGGGCCCGGAGAAGTATGACAAGTCATGTGACATGTGGTCTCTGGGCGTCATCATGTACATCCTGTGAGTACTGCTTTTATATGATGCGTTTTGTAAATGGATCCTTCAAACAAAGCGTAGGTCAATCTTTTTAAGGTTTTTAAAGTTGCTGTCTCTGTCCCACCACATTTGTCTCTGTAGGCTGTGTGGCTTCCCTCCATTTTACTCCAATACAGGCCAGGCCATTTCTCCGGGGATGAAGAGGAGGATCAGGATGGGCCAGTACGAATTCCCCAACCCAGAGTGGTCGGAGGTGTCACAGGAAGGTTAGAATTACATTTGTTGTTGTGGTATTTTTCTGGAAAATAAAATAAAGTCTTCTTGATATGAACTGTTATTATGAGCTGACAAATTAATGTTACAGTTAGATGAAAACTGTAGCAGACCAGTAAAAGATTACAGATTACAGTCGAAGAGAGACAGACGGATATAAGCAGAACACAGACATAGGCAACAGTAAAAGCAGTGGGAACAGCAGACAACGTAACAACAAATGCAAGCAAGGACAGAACAGCTTCAATGAGCCGGAGACACTTCATCATGAACCCTGCAGCATTAAACAAGGAGGGATAATAAATAAATTAATTACTGGAATTAAATGTAACAATAGTAGGCATATGATATGACTGTTTGTGAGCAAGTGCTCTGCTGGAGTGTGAAAAACACATCATGCTGTCCGACTATTTTTATTCTCTGTAGCAACCAGAAAGACATGTCAGTGACAACACATGCATTTTGTGTTCGGCCGTGTTCAAGATAAAGGTTAAAGAACTAAACTTTTCCTGCTCAGAGCGAGCTTTCTGTCAGCAGGTGGTGGCAGGGGGCAGTTTGGTTGTGTTCCAGCTAAAAGAGAAAGATGACAAAATGATAGCATTCTGCAAACGTTTACAAAATGATCTGAATATGAGTCAAAGCACCCTGTCTGACATGTGAAGAGCACTTTCATGTTTATCTGCATCAATCAAGCTCCACAGTGAAGAACAGGAAACCATAAAACAGCTGACTCTGCCTACACACCTTTACTGACCTAGTCAAAGCCTCTCATGTAGAAACCTCAGTATGTGATCAGCGGCAGCACTGGGGGGCGCGCTGCACTTTTTTCAGACATCATTGTGCTGTATCACCTCTTTAAGCTCCATGTGCTGTCACCTGAAAGTGCGGTCTCTGCAAACAGACAACATATTATGGTTTAGGTCTGTGTTTGCCTTTGCTGAAAGCACAGTGCTGCCCCGGCGATCACTGTAGTTCATCTCCCACACTCACTGTCTGGCTGCTAAAGACTTACAACAAATGATCATGCACAAACTCTTTTATGAGTCATCTTACAGAAAACTCAGAGACAACAGCCAGCTGGTGACGACGCATGACTCTGTACACACTCTGACATTTTCTATTTTTTCACTCAATCTCGCTCTTCTCTCTCAAGTAATCCTATTTGCTGTGTAAGTAGGCCAGTCTGTCCCTGAGACTAGGAGAAGCTTCATAAGATTTGCATGCGTGTGTGTTGTTGTGATAATTATTTTTGCGTCGCCTTTTCTCTTCCAGCAAAAGATTTAATCTATCAGCTACTGAAGACGGACCCCAACGAGAGGATGACCATCACTCAGTTTATGAACCACCCGTGGATTAATGTAAGTATCTGTGTGTGGAGTACAAATAGACATTGTATACTTCCTGTGCTGCTTCCTGTTTGTCTGTGCATCTGTTTGCTCATATCTTAATCTGTATGTGTGTGTGTTTGCACTCTGCAGCAGTCCATGATGGTTCCTTCCACTCCGCTCCACACCACCCGGGTTCTGACTGAAGACAGAGAGATGTGGGAGGATGTGAAGGTCAGAAGCACAACAACACTGCCCCCCTCTGGTCACTCTTTTACATTACAACCTGTTGCTGCTGTGCTGCTTTATGTTGACCCCAGTGCTACAGAGGAATTCCAGCATTTAAGTATTAAACAGCCATGAAATTTAGGGACAAATTTAAAAAATAATGGCCAAAATGGTACAGGGGAAAAGCTCCAGAACTGCTGTTTCCTATAATGCAACTCAAGAGAATCTTTCATGATCCTGCATACCTGGTAACTACCCACAGCTTCCTATGGCTATAACTCAAGTTAGATAACTAAAGTTTGTAATGCTTTCTGCCCAGAAATAAGATATGTGGGACATATCTTATCTAGATATGTAAGATAAGTACTTTATTAAATTGTTTTTTCACTCTTTTTTAATTACACACACACACACACACACACACACACACTTCATGCACTCGGACATGCAACAGGGAGAGAGATGGTGGAGTGGATGGGCTGCCCCGTTAGCGCGCCTCATGAGCGTTTCTTGGGGTTAGGTTGCACTTGCTCAAGGCACCTCAGCAGTGGTGGAAACTGGCACTCTCCAGCTACTCAGTCCACACTCCATCACTTGTGGCTCACTCCGTGGACTTGAACCGGTGACCCTCCGGTTCCCTACCGATGAGCTACTGCCGCCCAAAATTTTTCAATCACTATGACATCATCAGTTATTAATGTCCAGTAAGCTGATTTTAATGCGTAAAATCTGCAGAAACCCTCTTTAATGATTAATGATAATGAATAATGATTACCAGCCAACAAAGGAAAATTGTCCATTCCAAATTAAAAGTTTACACCATTAAATAAAACTCTCACCATCTTGATGGTCCTCTGATGGCCACCAGGGGGAAGCAGAGGTTACAGTCTATTTTGTGCTGTGAGTTAGTTGAGTGTAAAATTTAACACGCACACTTAAACACAAAGCCCTGTGCCATTCTCCCCAACTCTTCTTCTGTTGTACACAAAGAGATGTGTTTAAAGAACAAGAGCGCTGTTTGCTCTCATCGAGTCACTGTGGGGTTAATTCCCCCAGCACTGTGCGAAATGTCTCAGTTGAGCAATTGTATATTTTTTCAGTGGCTGTAAATTTGAGCTAGAATCCTGAGTAGAAAAGCACATTCCTTCACAGCAGCTGAATGAATGTTGGAAGCGATAAGGTATGAAAAGAGACATTTCTCCAAAATGATATGCACACAATACACCACTGTTCAGTTCTGCAATGGTCAACGCTACGTTGCGAAAATATTTCACAGATTGCACTCCTGAACCACCACTTCTCAAAAAGCACAAAAGTGAGATGTTACATTCTTTCCACATAGGTAGTTTGGATCACGACTGACAAGTGGCCGCAAATCATGATGGAGAGTTCGATGGTTTATATTTCCAGTCTTTTTTAGTACATTTTTCACAGTCAGTGTTTGCTCAGGCTTCTCTTGGCCTCGGCCATTGATGACTTGACCTTTCCACAGCTCATAAATGTTTTCCCTGCACTACAAATGATTTATGAATTAAAGGAATAGTAGTAAACATAAGACCAATGCCATCCAGTCAGTTGTCCTGGCTAGCTTATCATAAAAACTGGAAACAGCTAGCCTTGCTCTGTCCAAAAGTAATAAAATCCATCTATCATCCTACCTGATTAACTACTTAATTAGATATATGTGTTATCTCATTATTTAAAGCCACACAAAAACAACTGATGTGTAAGAAGGTCAAGTTGTGGTTTTACTGCGGGTTATATGTTAACATTTCTATTTCTCGGCCAAGAACAGGAACTTTCTCAAGTCTCCACACTGGTTGCCTAGCAACTGCCGAAAGGTAGTCCGACACGTAACCCCCAGTAAAACCACAACTTGACATTTTTACACTTTGGTTTTAGCATTAAGGATTAAACATATTAGATGTAGCGTGTAAGTTAGTGATCTTTAGAGGTGTTGATAGGCAGATTTAGTTACCTTTGGACAGAGCCAGGCTAGCTGTTTTCTCCTGCTTTCAGTCTCTATGCTATGCTAAGTTAACGCTGGCATCAGCTACGTATTTACAGTGAGAGTGGTATCAATCCTATCATCTAACTCTCAGCAGCTGTATTATTTAAACATTAGTCATTTAAAAAGATTGGTTGAGAATAAAACTCAACAAAGGTGTACTTATTGCAGATGTGCCCTCTGTAGTACAGTCTCTGCCCCTTGTAGTATAACTGGAGTAGTCTTTACTGAACTAACACTGTTACAGCTGATCCTCTACCCTGTCCCTCACAGGAAGAGATGACCAGCGCTTTAGCCACCATGCGTGTGGACTACGACCAGGTGAAGATCAAAGATCTCGACACCTCCAGCAACCCACTACTCAACAAGAGACGCAAGAAGGCCGCAGCAGGGGCCAAGACTGGGTCCACCGTCTGCCAAAGTCAGTGAGACACGGAGGATTGTTGGTGGAAATCCGGGGAGAACAGCCAGTGATGAAGAAAAGCAGCTCAGAAGAGGGAAGAAACATCAATTGGTGCAGGAGAGGATCATTCAGAGATCTGCTCAGGACTCAAGAGACTGGATGTTGGAGAAATGTTCTCTGGAGTAAAGGGACAACATAGGAACAACAGCAAAGTCCGACCTGGACATTCATAAGACATATCAAGTCGTAATATCACCTGTCAGTGGTAGAAATCAACAGCTCTGTTCACTGTGGGCCTAATCTGTTTTTAATGAATATAATGAATGTATGTAATTTTTAGATCTTGCCTGTTTGTAGGAGTGTCTGTGTGTACACATGAAGTATTTGTAGTGGTTTGTGTATTTGAAAGCTGGATTGCCTATTTGAGGTATCCTTTGGAACTTTGCACTAGTGTGCATATCACACACACAGACAGACAAACGAACTGTGGACAGACTGTGAAACTAGAGCACTCACTACCTGCATTGTCTTAATATTGTCTGTCTTTTGCTTTCAGGAGTTAAAGCAAAGCCTGACACTGACTGTCTTGTCAATAAAATGTAGCCTCCATAATAACTTACAGTTCCATCAAAGGGAGTATTTTTTATTGAAGCAACAATAAAACGGCCTCACACGTACGGCCGAGCAGTACATTTAACTCAGTGTTATGGCTGCAGATCCACATTGTGTCCTCATAATGTCAGTGCGAGGCCACAGAGCTTTATGTAAGCAGTCGTGGTGTAATGGTTGGTTGTGTTACATGGATGAGTTGTGACACTTTTCTTGAGAAAAAAACTGTGTGTGTGTGTGTGTTTAGGCATTGAGTAAAACGCTTCCAGTAAATAGGGTCTGCAGTTTCACTTCATATTAAAACATGAGCAAGACAGTGCAGCCTTTAAGTGAACCTCATCTGTATCGACTCCGTGTGAGATTGCATTTGTCCATTTGGTTGTAAATAAAACTTTATAAAGTAAAGCTGGAGAGTTCATGTGCAGGATGTTTTATTCTGTGGACCTTGCAACTATTGTTTTTATAATCGTGCCTTTCAGGCTTTGCAAGGCTGCTATAAATAGCGGCAGTGGAGTTGTTATTTGGGACACAGCCATCTGACTTAGTGTGTTCGACTGGAAAAGGTCAAGATTATTATGTTTAGATTATATGGTAAGGACCTTTCCCCCACTTTGATCACATGTTCCCCCCCGCAGTTTTTGGAGAAGCTAATCGTAAGCACTACTTGGCTTCCCTGCCGTAAATATGGGATGTCAGCCATTATTAAATGTGGCCCAAATAGACAAACCTCTCAGCTGCTGTTTGGTGCTCCACGTCTTTGAAGGAAGAAAATGCAAGCTGGTTTCAGGATAAAACAATGATGTATTTGTGGGTGGAATCTTCCAGTATGTTACAAATGACATATTTCCTCATAAGTTGGCAATGGTGAGTACTTTTCCTTTGAGTCAGCCATTTTGTAGACAAGCACTGTCATGATTACAGCATGTATCTGTACCACTAATATGATGTTGACATAACAGTGTCTGGTACACTTCCTACTTGTATTATTCCACAAAAGTCACAGATCCTCCACCTCCTGAGGTTTACAAACCTCAGGCACTGATGAAGACACGGACATGAAGACATCTGAATACAACTGAGCGTTGTATTTATGGCAGACAAAGTAAAATTTGAAATTAAGGAGCAAATAATTTAGGTGGAGGTAGCTACATCCTGGAAGTGTGTTATCTCCTGCCAGGCTTGATGATAAAGCTCAGTAAGACAGGTCTGACCAGTATGTCACACAGTGAGTGTTTTGTACGTGCTGCTCGAGGCTTGGGTGTGAGGTGTCTGGGGGCAGTGTAGGATGGGTGGGTGGGGGGTTGGATCACTTTGCCCTATAGGGAGGAATGTGTTTAAGCTCAGTCAAAAGCCATCTGACCTCCAACGGTTTCTTCTTCTCTCTGTGTCATGCTCTGTCTATGTTGTCTGATCTTTTGGGAGCCCCACTGGGTCCCTTTCTAACATAGAGTGGGGTAGAGTGTGTGGGCTTCAACTTTTCCCTGATGTCTTTCTTTTCTTTCTTTATCTTCTGTGTGTTTGTCTCATTAATCCACAGATGTGCGGTTGCAGGCCTTGTGCTTGACAATTAGTGTCATCATTATCATAGGCTGCTGATAAGGGTATCATTACTGCCTCTGAAATAGCCTCATGTGAAGACTGCCTGTGCTTCCCCTGACCACCACATTTACACAATGTCATTGTAGTCCCAGGGTAAGATGCCCAGGCAAATATCTATGATAGATATAACTTAAATTTAATAGTTGAATACTTAATTATTAGTATTCAACCCCAACCTGGATGTACCTTTAACTTTTTTTTTTTTTTGCTTTGCAACTTTAAATCAACGGATTACAAGGTTTTGTTTTATTATTGCTGAAACTAAGGGCCCTCTTTGTCGAAACTCTACACACAAAAACCAAAAACATACAAACAAAATACAAAATGTCTTACATCTCTTTCAAAAGCAAACACTTCAAAACTATATACACTCTTCCCAGCTTTACACACAAACACCAAATAAATAGCTCTTTCCACATGGCAACCGCACACATAGCAAATATAGACTAGAACACTAATTCACTGGGGAAACAAAAAAATTAGTTTATTCTTAAAACTGACATACTTGATACTTATAACAGTATCAGACACAGTCACTGTACTGAACTGTAAACAAAATACAAGATATTGCAACTACAGTCCATGCTATCACACCAAAGAAACCTGAAACCTGAATCCTATTTGTGTGATTTCTAAGTGATCTGTTTGATTGAAGGTGTTTTCACATGCACATTCTGGGTGCAGGTGCCTTACAATTGAGTGTAGTATTTCAATGGCAGTGATTAGCAAACAACACAAACAGGCTTTTAATTTTGAATGATGTGTCGAAAGGTAACCGTGTGTAGTTATTTTAAAAAATAAGTGTGTTTAAGGTTTTTAAGTTGATATGGCTACTCATAAAAATTAACTTGTTCCAACCAGTTTTTCCACATTATTTGTCAACTCATCCAAATAATGTTTGCAATTTATCTAAATCATTAAATAAGAAGTTTGATCATAGCAACCATACATTTATTTAAGTTTTAAAGTACACTAGTTTTAGAGTACACTGTTGTCCACAGGACTTTTGTTGGCCTCTATCACTGATGCCTGTCTCTCTAGAGGATTCATACCTGTGCCATATCCTTTTCATCCTGTCATATGACTGATATTTCTGTACTCTGGTTTGCAGCCTTTCTGTGATTGGTACATTCTTTCTCAGTAAACTTGTTACAGATTTCATTTTTATTTGAAACTGGTCACACCTTGGAAACAGGGGATCACTGTTGAGCAATGAAAAACAATCCCTATAAACAACAGGCTGCATTACTGATGATTTGGGAGTGTCACAGTAAAGGGGTGTTTGCGCTCATGCAATCAGTTATAAATTTAAGCAATCACTTCAGTTCAGTTTGCAGACCGACTCTGTTCTGTTTATTTGCATTGAAAAAGGCTGAATGAATCTATAATGATACTGCATTGTTAAACAATTAAAGATGGATGCTTAAAGTAAGGGGAATACTTCCACAGGAATTGCAGAAAAACAAGTTCTGCAAGTTAGTTTGTTCCTGGAAAATTCCTCCTGAAATCTTCCTGTTATATTCCTGTATGGACCTGAGTTTAGCAACATTGAACAGTGAATGTCCTCTCTGGTTTGTATTATTAAAGGAGTAACTTATAAGTTAACAAAATACAGAATATTCCTATGAAGTCTGATATTACTGGGGAATGTATTAACTGTGACATGTCTGTGTAGTTTAGCTGCATGACTGTATTGAGTCATGTTTCTTATAAAACGTATGCTGTGTAATATCCTAAACGCACGACCAAAGTCATAGGAGTCCAGCCCAGTCAGAACTGGTGACATCTGTCAAAAAGGTGGGTGGGGTATAAGGGGGCAGGTAGGTAGGCTGCTACCTCACTCCATCCAGATTTGGAGAAAGCCTTCCCTCCCGACCTGAGGTCCCACACGCACACAGTGGGTGTGTATTGTGCACAGATAGCATCACTCAGCGGGCTGCTGTTGGACGCACGTACGCACCGCCGCCGCCGCCGCCGCCACGCACCCACCGGACAGACGCCCATGATGAGAGGCTGCTCCAGCCGGTCCAAGCTCACACAGGACGCAGCGGGTAAGAGACGTCGCCTCGGAGGCTCTGGTAGACTTTGTGCATGCGGGAGTTTAAATTGTGCATCTTTAACCGGTGTACCGAGAGAGTCGGGCGGCGAGGGGGGCAGGTCGAGCAGCCCTTCAGGACGTAAACAAGAGTCGTTGCGCTGGCGCTGTCACCGAGACCTTTACCCTACATACCAGCTACAGGCGACAATCTTTGGGTTTTTATAGTGTCCACAATCATTTGTAAGCGCAGCTGTTGGGCTGTAACACAGAGGATGAGGAGGCAGGCGGATGTTTTTGGGGGCTGCTGCCGAAATAATAATAATAATAATAATAATAATAATAATAATAATAATAATGTAAAGGCTTCGTGTAGACTGACGCGGAGCTCCCTGTTTTCTTTTATTATTGTTGTGATATTATTTTTATTCCCCCACACACTGATGGAGATGCTGTTACAGAGGGTCATGGTGTGCGCTGTCTGTTGTGTTTCTGGTTTGTTTGCTACCATGCAATGCATAACATGTAAGTCTTCTAAACACTGCATGGAGCCGCAGCGGACTGTGAACGCGGTGAATGCTGCTGCACTGCCCACTGTTCACATACTATATTGGGAGATGACTTGTCCACTATATTACAGGCTAAAAGCCTGTTAGCTGCAATCAGAGCCTCCTGGCAGCTGCTGGGAGGAGGAGCAGCACGCTGTCTGTTTCCTGTTCATGTCCCAGTGTACAACATGCTAGACACCCCATTTACCCTCACTGAAGTATTTCATACAGTGCACATGAGAGTGACTTCCTGCTGCTGTTTCCACACTGGCTATCCAGTTTTTAGGCAGATAAGATAAGCTGCTTTAAATAGCCCACCAATGAGCTAATACAGACCAACTTTTACAGTGTGCGCCACAGTTAGTTTCTTTAAAACTCTGCTCTGCAGTGTGTTTATATTACCCGGCTGAAAAATCTAAAAATAAATGCAGATGAGTTGGTGGGCCATTTATTTGTGGACCTTAGGAACCTGACATATATTATAGTCTACTAGCAGTCAGGGAATATGAGAGAGAGAGAGAGAGGGAGCTATTTAATTAGAAAACCTCCATCTCACCATATTTAGGTCAGAGGACCTGTTACTCCACCACCAAGACCGACTCTAAAAGCTTAATATAAGGAGTGCATCAGATAGCCCATAAGGAACATAAACAGATGAACAGATAGGCCTACTAACCTGAAAATGTACAGTGACTTACCACTATATCAACCACACCAGCACAGTGTAATTCAACCCAGCACTTCTGCAAAAGTCCTCTCTTTATGAGGCTTATAATTTTTATTTTGTATTGGCTCTATGTTAGTGTGGTGTGGACTTACTTCTGTGGTAATTGCTTAGGCCATTGTGATGGTGAACTGCATTCAGTCTGCCTGAGATAGACAGAATATTAGAAACATCTTTATACGAATTATCTCACCACTTTTATGCCCCCAACAAAATCTGAACATTATAGGCATTATGTCTGTAGAAAATATAGAAGGTGCTTGTTGCAGGCCTGTTGAGTTGGATTACATTACAGGTGTTTCTTATACACAAGCCTGGGTCAACACACAGGCAGATAGGGAGGGAGAGTAATGCTGCCATCTTATGGACATTGTCAGCTCATGCGTTGAACGTTAGCTTCTGTAAGAAAATGTTCACAACACTCAATTAGTGTGATGTAGTGTTGATTAAATAAAAGTACACTAAAATGTAAATGCCGGTTGTTGTCTCTACAGAGTTATACTGACTTGTTATAGCAGGAAAAGCACAGGTGGTACTAAAAGTATTAAAGGTAGCTCCTTTCTATTCAAGCCTCCCAGTAAACTATCTCAGTGAGCCAGCATGCACAATATGAGCACCCTGAAAGTGAAGCAGATAACTGGAATTCAGTCATCGCTAATTTAGTCTTATGTTTTGTGTCTCCTATGAAAAAAGTCTTATTGCTGGTACATTTTAGAATCATCAGACATGCTGAAAAGAAACAGTTTAGTTTAAAAAGAATCAGTACTCAGAGTAAATTATGTTTGTGGTAACATAACGCAGTCAGTTGCAGTTCAACGTCTTCCTTTTCCAAATCAAAGTGTCCTGTTGTTTCTTAAAGGCATAAATGACCAAAAGCCATTTCCCATATTTAGAAACAGCTCATACATTGTATTTTAAATGCTTACAGAACAATTACACGATTTAGATCATGAATTTGGATCGAGCACCTCGGTCATTATGAGGCCTACAGGAAATTGCTGTAGAACAACACAGGCCTTAACAGTCTAGACTGACTCCCATAATAACGATGTGAACCCAACTGGGCTGCTCTTGGCCGACTCTAACCTTCTGGAAGTGACAGTAACACTGTCTGGTTTTGTAGACTAACATTACATTTAGTAAATATACTTATGTGAAATAGGCAAACTGAGCCAAGTCTTAAGCAACCACTGTGGCCAAACATAATGCAGTCTTTAGGCAATATTGAACATGTGGTGTAAGTGCACACACACGCAAGGGTTTTGAGTCATTGAGGCTGATTATGCATCTGCTCAGGTTGAAGCCGGGGAGCTGAACTCAGAGTGCACCAATAAAAACAATTATGGTGCAATTGGTCCCACCTTAACAGATAAGGCAAGAGAGTGAGGGAGATGTGAATCGAGCACAATCCTTACACGCCCACACAGTGCTGAGAAGAAAGACGCCTGTGTGTGTTTGTGTGTGTGGGACATTGAAAGCAGCATTTCTTTGCCTCTGTCTCAGAATGTACTCCATGTGGTGTGATAGTGGTATTGTTTTAAAGGATGATAATGTAAGTACACTAATGCTGAGAGACTGCACACCAACTCACCACCCTGACCTTCAGATCAAGGGGGTCAAGGTGGTGTTTTAGCAGTAACCTCTCGACCAAAACTAAATAACTACATGTGCTGTGATGTGATCTTTGTGTTGTTCCTATTACGGATACAGACTCACACTGAGATTATACTCTTAAAGCTGCATTAATCTAATATATTTTTATATAAACAATAGAGCAGGGTTTGCTCCTTGTGACAACCCCACAGAAATATACCTCCCCTCAGCTCTACGGAGCATTTTAGTGCCTCTCAGCTCACTGATGGATTGTTTTTACTCTTAACTCTCACTGCTCTCATCAGCCTCATCTCCAGCTACAGCAGGCAGCTGGTTTCAGTGGAAAACCAATAAAAAGCGACTGAAAGCTGCAGAACCAAACAGCAGATAAGCAGACAGTTCAGTACTGAAGCTACCTGCATTGTTTGTCCCGGTCTGAAATATGTTTGCGCTGTTGAGCACCCAGCACAGCTCGTGTCATTTACGGTAATGGAGAAAGCGTGGTGCGCTCGTGCTGCGGTCGTTACGGCCGACCGTTGCTGTGGCCCGACCGGAACACGTGACCACAGCACAGAGAGAGACACCGGGGGACCGGGACATCTCTCATCCCCGCAGAGCAGCGCGGATGAAACACCGGTCACCTTCAGAGCAGCATCACGGGAAAAGGCCCCGTGTTCCCGCCGCGGCTGCCTCCACCTCACCGGGAGACGGAATGGAGGACAAAACCCCGTCAAATCCGCGGGAACTCACTCAAAACCCGCTCAAGAAGATCTGGATGCCGTGTAAAAATGGCCTTCCTGAAAAACACATTTCTCAAAGAAAGGGTGCGTATGACAACGTGGCGACAGTGGTTAGCATCAGTGTGTACCGGCACCGTACCGGCACCGTACCGGCACTGCTGTTTGAACCCGGTTTGTGTGCCTATCAACGCATATTTATCGTCTTCCGTCGGAGGTTTGTTCGCACTTGTTCGCACGCAGCCAGACCCCCGGCGGTAACTTCAATAATGAACGCTAATCCGTCCACATGCGTTAAATCCCGATGTGTTTTAATGTGCTAGCAGCTAAGGTTCCCGCGGTGGGGAGCGCAGTTCGCGGGGTTCAGGAGTCTGCTGCTGTTATATAAGGACTCACTGGATGTGCACACAGAGGAAGGCTGCTCGCACCGAGGAGAAAGGACTGGTGTGATACTGGGGGTGTCCATCTCTTTGTTACTGTGTGCCAAGTCAAGCACCAGCTGTTGGTAAACAGGGATTGTACCCCTGCAGTCATGTGAGTGACTCGCCCTGTGGATGTGCTGTTGCATTTGCTCTGCGCTCAGTGTCAGGGTCTCCTGGCTGGAAGGACTTTAAAATGCCAGTGAAATCATGAGTCTGTGGTGGATACATCGGTCTGTGTGAGTGGAGTGAACTAGGCAGTCAACACACAGCAATGTCCATGCTTTAAAACACACAAAGAACCCCATGCTCTCTGGCCCAGTCCTCTGTGCTGCTACTCAGTGTGGAAACTCTCCTCTGCTGATGTCTTGAGCAGTTAAAGCGCAGTGTTTCTCAACTCCATGGATTGTCAGGGTGGTGTAATGTGACTTTGTCTTCGTGGCAGATAACGCTGGATTAAACGTTCAGATAAGGACAATCTAATGTTAATATTAAATCTTTGTCTTTATTTTATTACGCAATATGCAAGATAGTAGAAGAGCAAGTGACGGAGGCATACAGAGCCTTGAGATAAACCTTTACTGAGGCGTCGCACGTTTTACACTGTGTGTATTATGCATGATCAGCACATGACTGACGCCTCCTTTCCCCTCTTCCTCTTTCATTGCAGTATGTATGACCAACTGTCCCACCCTGATTGTGACAGTGGGCCTCCCTGCCAGAGGGAAGACCTATATCTCCAAGAAACTGACCCGCTATCTGAACTGGATCGGAGTGCCCACTAGAGGTACGGCAGCTCCTGTGAACAGAGTCTAATAAACTTTAATGAAACGAAGCCCATTTGTAGAAACATCAGTTGTTGTTTCAAACACGTGACATCCATGTTGAGTTTCATACCTGAGAGAAAGATGAGCTGAAGTGTCTTTGCCTCCGTTTTCCCCATAGAGTTCAACGTTGGGCAGTACAGGAGAGAATGTGTGAAGATCTACAAGTCCTTTGAGTTCTTCCGTCCAGACAACGAGGAGGGGTTAAAGATCAGACGGTAAGAGCGTCGGCTGGCTCCTGACAGCCGTAGCGGTTCATTTGACATGCAACCATGTGACGTTTCTGTTCGTCTGATCTTTACAGACAGTGTGCTTCGGCAGCGTTGAACGATGTGCGGCAGTATCTCACAGAAGAAGGAGGCCAGGTTGCGGTGGGTCAGATGTTAAATGCTGTGTTGGTTTAGATGTTTCAGGCAGGTCAGATACAGAGTAATGACGTTTTTGTTCAAACCTTTGTTTTAAACAGGTTTTTGATGCAACAAACACTACCAGAGAAAGGAGGGAAACCATCATCCAGTTTGCAGACCAGAATGGTTTCAAGGTAACTTGTTGGGCCACAGTTCTGGGAGGCGGCACTGATTCAGTTGACGTTCAGTTCACTAAGCTTGATTTTGTTCCTCCTCCTCGTCTTCTCTCAGGTGTTCTTCGTGGAGTCTGTGTGTGAAGACCCAGATGTCATACAGGAGAACATAGTGGTGAGTGTCCTGAGCTCGTCTGTTTATTTTATCTGAAGAGATCATGAACTTCTGCCCACGTTGCGCTCACTCCTCTGCTGTTTCTCTGTTCAGCAAGTGAAGCTGGGAAGTCCCGACTACACCAACTGTAACACAGAAGAAGCAGTGGAAGATTTCATGAAGAGGATCAAGTGTTATGAAAACTCCTACGAGACTCTGGATGAAGTCCTAGACAGGTGAGGTGAAAGCTGGTGTGGAGAGTGTGTTCGTAAAGATGTCCCAGCTCTGCAAAAATACAGGAATAACTAGCTTAGCAAATTAGCAGTTTCAAATACACTCTGGGCTTTTCATCAGAAACTAATCATGAACATTAGTTTGTTGGCTATTGCTCATGTTTGACAATATTAAAATCAGAAACCTTTGCCTAAGGTTGATTATGTAGGATAGTCCTCTGTGTATCTGCTCATTCACTTCTCTAGTAAGGTCAGGAGTAAACATTAGCCTGCTCTTTGCCTGATGTGGAGACGTGGCAGCACACAGACTGTTTTAACTTTTTAGCATGTTAAAGGTGAATTATTTATATTTCCAAACAACTAATTGGTTCTCATATAGATACACTGGTTAAATGTGTCTGGTCTCCTTTCAGGGATCTCTCGTTCATTAAAATCATGGACGTGGGTCAGCGGTACTTGGTCAACAGGGTGTTGGACCACATCCAGAGCCGGATCGTGTACTACCTCATGAACATTCACATCACGCCGCGCTCCATCTACCTGTGTCGCCATGGTGAGAGCGAGCTCAATGTCAAGGGTCGAATCGGAGGAGACTCGGGCCTCACACCGAGAGGCAAAGAGGTATATCAGACTTTTTCAACAAAGGATATGTCTTTGTTTGATTTTTACCTGACCAGATGAGTTAGTGAAAAAAGGTAATTAGCTTTTTTTTCCTCCATGCAGTTTGGGAAGAAGCTGAGCAATTTCATCCAGTCACAGGGCATCAGCGACCTGAAGGTCTGGACCAGTCAGATGAAGAGAACCATCCAGACAGCTGAAGCTCTCAGTGTGCCCTACGAACAGTGGAAGGTCCTGAACGAGATTGATGCAGTGAGTGCCACGTTCTCGCCTGCTGAGCACAGCTGTTTGCTGACGTGTGTGTGGTGTCAATAGAGTTTAAACCGTGTGTGTGTGTGTGTGTGTGTGTGTTATGTTAGGGTGTGTGCGAGGAGATGAGGTACGAGGAGATCCAGGACAACTATCCTCTGGAGTTTGCTCTAAGGGACCAGGACAAATACCGCTATCGGTACCCCAAAGGAGAGGTCAGTGGCTGAAGTTTAACGCGTTTCTGTTTTGTCTAATGATGGGATGTGGTTATGTAACTGTTAAAGAGTGTTTTTGTGTGTTAGCAGCATGCTGGTGGACAGTGTGTCTCTGTTTGTTTTTTTTGAATTTCCCAATGCAGAGTTGGTCTTCCTTTTTGAATATAGTGACACACACACACTCTCTCTCACGCGAACACACCACAAACACAATTAAACTGCATCCAGATGGCCACTGGCCACTTACTCTCTGCTAATGAGTCTCAGCCTGGACGAGCAGTTTCACAGACAGAAAACAAAGACTTCACATTTGTGTGTGTGTGTGTGTGTGTGTGTGTGTGTGTGTGTGCGCGCGCCAAACTGTGCGGTCAGGTTGTTTACTGCGGGTCTGAATTCCCGCTGGCCTGTTCTCTCCTTAAGTCCATCCCATTACCTCTCCATTAATCTAACAGAGGAAGATGGATGTGGGCATTAGTTGGCTGCCCAGGCGGACAGTGCTGATGTGGGACTTTGGGGAATCTTGTTAAAGCTAGTGTTTGTCTAGACGGCCTGTATGGATTTCTCCACCTGCTGAAATGTCGATCTGTTTACCCGAGGTTGATTATAAGGCAGAAAGTGTGGAAAAAAAAGTCAGATTTACAGCTCTTCCTCTGTTTGTTCTCTGTAGATGATACATATGGATAAAGCTGTCTTTAGTAGTGATTCTCAGAGTAAATCGTCCTCCATCTGTAATGAAATCTGTTTCTAGTAGTGTAGTTCTCTGCTGTCTGTCTGATTTGCCTCTTTCTGTGACTCAGTCCTATGAGGACCTTGTGCAGCGGTTGGAGCCAGTCATCATGGAGCTGGAGCGGCAAGAGAATGTTCTGGTCATCTGCCACCAGGCTGTTATGCGCTGCTTGTTGGCATATTTCCTGGACAAGACGGCAGGTCAGTCCTTTAACTGAACCTCAGGGAGCCTGTGGGGCCCAAGACAGGGGCCCTTCAGTAAGGCACACATAGAAGAACATAAAGTAAGACAAGAGAAAAGCAGATTCACTAATAATAATAATAACAGTTCAGTGAAGATTACAGATCCAACATAATCTTAGAAAAATACTGTAACAAAGTATTTATGTCAGTGTAAAGCTGTGACACACTTT
Organism: Morone saxatilis; assembly: GCF_004916995.1. Lineage (NCBI taxonomy): Eukaryota > Metazoa > Chordata > Actinopteri > Moronidae > Morone > Morone saxatilis. The sequence continues at coordinate 7,134,351 of NW_023339740.1, read as the reverse complement.
CAAAGTGAGTCCGATTGAGCAGTGTTTCACTCGTGGCTGACTGACCTGATTTCCATGTTGTAGACCAGATTACTGCAGCAAACATCTCTCAGCTCTGTATATAGTATATCTCAAATGTAGGCATGGACAGCCTTAGGATTTTATTTACTTTACTTTAATAGACACCCTTATTGTTTTTTATTTATTTTTTATTACTAAATAAATACATTTTATTAAAAACAGTTATTGTAGAGGATTTGAATATATTTAGATTTTAAGTGTAACAAAATATTGTTTCTAGAGCAGCAATGTTAACAACAGCATGTCACTGAGTAAACTCTTAATGCCCCTGGAAACAAATGTAATCTGTTTTCCCTCCATTACTCCCTGCTAATATGGATTAGCTTGTTCATAACAATATGCTGTCAGTCTAATGAGGTTAAAAACATACCAGTGGTGGAATGGATACTGCTGACCTTAAAAATACCCTGGTTTAATAATTTAGAACTGGTTCCAAATTCAGGTCTCTTACTTTGCATTACTGGATTCAGTCTAGAAATATTACACTTACAGATCAAAAAGGATATACAGCAATTAGAGTTCCTTGTTTGTTCAGGTAGTTTAACGAACTGTTTTGTACATTTGTCTCCACACAGAAGAGCTGCCGTACCTGAAGTGCCCGCTGCACACGGTGCTGAAGCTAACGCCAGTGGCCTATGGTAGGATTGTTGGCGTTTAATGCACACATGCAAATTGATTTCTAATAGGAATAAAAAACACTCTTCTGCCATCTTGAACTAATGCAACCAAACTTCTGTCTGCACGCTCAGGCTGTAAGGTGGAGTCCATCAGCTTAAATGTGGACGCAGTCAACACACACCGAGAAAGACCGGAGGTGGGTATAACAACATACAACCACAGAACCACACAACCACGCATCCACAGTGTCCCATAACATTGCACTAAAATATTAAAAAACAAAATTAGAGTTACGTCAGTACTACCAAGTGCCGATTCACCTTAAACAAGTCTGTGCCACATTTCGGTGCCTGAGAGTGCATCTGTGTGTGAGAGTAGAGTGTATATATATAGCATGTTCAAGTCACAGTGAGTCAGAGCACCCAGCCTTTGTAATGCAAAACCCAAAGCTGGTCAGGGAACATGTCTAACCTGAAGAAACCTGGTCAAGCCTGGTCAAAAAAAATATATCTAAGAACTAAACAGTGTAATGTTACCGTGTTTGATAGCCTGAAAGCAAAGTCCCCTGCACACAGCCACAGCTAATGTTAGCACGCCTGCAGCCAGTGCGACAGTTAAACCCTCTGTGACGACGAAACTTTAAGTAGGCAACAACAACTTCATTGATCATCTTCAGGTAATTAATTAGCTGGTTTGATAAGTTGCACGGGGCGTTTTTCACTCTTGGTTGACGCTTACAGTATAAAAATATTAATGAGCTCAGAGCAGGCTTTGTGTTAGATTATATGTTATCAGGACATAACTAACAATGACAAATGCTCCTGTTGCTTTTCACCCTCACACCCTTTAGATAAACATGCCTGTGAGGGGATGATGTCACAGTTTCTTACAGGGTTTGATGCTGAAAAGCACTTTTGAAAGTATTCACACAATGATCGCTCTCAGTGAAATATACCTGTGAATATATGTACTGTATATGAGTAATGGTATGATGTAAGGCTTAGAAACCTTCACTTACAGGTTAAATGTGGGATTTTTGAAATTGATTGTTCTTTACCCGTGAAGCCCCTGTGTTTTTTTGATGTATTTTTAGCTGAGAAATCATCAGTTTTTCTAAGAAAAATAATTAGATTAAAATTTAAAAAAGCATGACACTCGAAGAACCTCAACCTCTGAAGTGAATACGTCTGTTGGAGTCTTCGCCCCTGGTGTGTGTGCAGTGGATTTCATATGTCCTATGTGTTTTGATCCTCCCCCCTCTGTTTTTCTTTATCAAACAGAACGTAGAAGTGTCGCGGATGTCAGAGGAGGCTTTGCTAACAGTGCCAGCTCACCAATGAGGCAGTACCCCTCACCCCACCCCCCAACCCCATCCTTTTTTACCCTTCCTTACGCACACTCCACCCTCCAGACGCACAATGTACCTGACAGACCTCTAGTCTTTCTTCTCCACCTTCCTTTGATTGGATTACTCTTCACCCTTCACTGTTCTTATCTTCTGTCTTTCCTCCACTTATATTTTAAGACGTGATGATGGTGGTAATTGACTGGAATCCAGTTTCTCATTTTCATTATTAATCCTATGACACGGATCTTGTGTTGTGCACGTTCTCCCATTTTTGGAGAATTAATGAAAAGCAGATGAAGGTATTTTCTTTTTGAAACGATGCTGTAATCCCAACTGTGAAGCAGTGACACTCCAACACCTTTTTTGTTGAAGCAGTGATTATGTGTTGTTTGTTTCCTCATTGATTATGTCTGTTAGACTGATTTTAAACAATTTTAACTTTTACCAGTGTCTCATCGCTAATTTCTTTCGGGAGAAGTCAGGACACTCTAATCTTTTACAGCATTGCACAGCTCCAAACCAGGTTTGCACATAAAAAATCAACTGTTTTTATTTCCTTATTAAATGTACTCTATTATAGGATGTCTAACACTGTCTAATGAAGTACAGACATAATTTGTTCTGTTTTTTTTTTTTTTGTTTAACAATGTGACGGTTCTTACAGTATATTCACATCATGATCAGAATTAAGAAGATATTTCTGTTTTAATGTTTCTAAATAAACACCAGTCAACCATTTAATGTATCCACACCACACTCTTGTGCTTCATTTTAGAAAGTTTGACATGAAAGCTGTTTTCCTCCTTAATATCTGCAAGTTACTTCATAATAAAATGCAACCAGACTGCTGAGCTGGATATTTCTTACTCGCACTACTTGGAGATCAAAAAAGTCCTACTACTTCCTTCCTACTCTCACTATCTACAGATCAGATGTGCAGTGCAGTGCCCTTCCTGCATACTCGGCTGTACAAACTGAAGACTCGAGAGATTTCCCGATTCATTCATATGCATAAGGCTCTGCTGGGGTGCATAAAAAAGTGCTGCCATTCATCAGCCTGAACAAAACACTCACTGTGTCTCACACAGATTTCTTTCTGTCTAGATTTTGAGTTAAAACAAAATGTACGCCAGCTGTTCACAGTCAGTACTACGGGCACTTTGTTAAAAGGTTTAGTCGTCGTTTGAAAACAAAAGCTGATATTGCAATGTCTAAAAGAACCTAAAGCTTACAAACTACCATGTACATGATGGTGTGATTAAAATAAACACGTCATAGGAACTGTTTAAATCATGAGCTAAGTGACAAATGCTGCTATAACGGTCTATCAGGAAATGAGGCTTTTCAAAGGAACCTGAAGCATCCAGCACAGTTTGAAAGAGGTCAAATCATCTGTAGGTGCATCATTAAAAAAACAAAACTTTTCTAATATGACAAACTTTCAAAAACCCTGACATCTGCCACATACAGACTACAGTACATCAACAAACAGTACCACAAGTGTAAAAACAACAGATTAATAGTGTGGCATTGTGTCTAACTGATGTGTGGTAACAACCACAGCTGTAGAGCTTTGTTGTTCCCTCGACTCTGAATGTGTTCATACAGACACAGTTTACTCAGAAGGCAACCTGACACTGATGCGTTCCTCTTTCCAGAATGTGAACATCCATCGTACACCAGAAGACGCCCTGCAGACCGTCCCTCCTCACCTCTGACGGCTGGCTCTCTCGCCCCCTTTCGACCCCTCCTGTGGTTGTTTCACTGTTCCAGTCTGCACAACCTGCTCACAGTGGTGACGTCTGGGTGATGTGCCTCCTCCTCCTCCTCCTCCTCCTCTTCCTCCTTCAAACACCTCCGCCAGACACGCACACCTCACTGTAACCCCGGTGTCTTTTTTTTTTAAAAGGGAGTTGAAGGAGCTGAACCTGAACACATCATGTGTTTGGGCCTCAGTGTTGTTATTTGAAAGCTAAACGGTACACTGTATGTATAGGTATATTTTTAACTATTAACTATATGGTTATCGTCAAATGATCATGTGACTTTCTGCTACATGTTGCTGTTTTGTGCAATTGTTTTCTGTGAAGCTGTCTCTCGTGCAATTTGAAGGTTACAAACCTACTTGGAAACAATACTATAAAACCAGGTTTTCTATGTTGAAAACAGTTCAAGATTTTATACTGATGGCTTTCTTCAGCTGGTGATTCTACACACAGACCTTCAATGAAATTAAAACTGCGCACACAATGTAATGGTCATTTAAAAATGCAATATTTGCTCAAAGCTGTTGGTGTTGATATGGGTCATGTCTGTAAAATACATCCCAACTCCACTATAATAAAGATGTTATTTTTATTAACTCACTGGTCATTACCTCATTATGGATGCAATGATTTATTTATTAGGGCTGCACTGATGATTAATCTGCAGTAATTTCTGAGTCTATAAAATGTCAGAAAATAGTGGAAAAGACACCCATCATATCATGTGTTGTCTGACTGTCTAAACCCAAAGACATTCAGTCAGTAAACCAGCAAAGTCACGTTTAAGAAGCTAGAACCACTGATTCTTTGCTAAATGCTTAAAATGAGAGACTGGTGGAGCATGAGGATGGCACGGTGAAAATACGATCAGATTGTCCAGTACATAATATAATCTAGTATACCAATACTAAATATAAAAACCCTTTATTACTGCTGCCACTACTTCAGTGCAGTTGAGCAAGGCACCAGCAGCACTACAAACCTTTTAGTGACCAGCAAATACTCCTAAGGAACTAAAAGCATTTAATGTTATTCTAGATGGTTTGGATTAAGTTGCAAATGTGAATAAATTGTGGATGTCAGAAATGGCTCACACATGGTGTGCAGCATGGAGGTATTACTTCCTCTTTCTCACAGCTGAAATAACACAGTAACAGCGTAATGCTGACAAAAACAACTTCCTCAGAGGCAGAACAGATCCATTTATAGGCACAGCAGCAACATGCTCAGCATGAGTGACAGACAGTTAAAGGTATAAAGAGTTTTATTATCTTTCATTATTTTCATACATGGGCTTTGGTGGCTTCTTTACAGACACCTCTCCCTCCATGTCTGCGATTAAACGCCACACACACCACTTTCCTCAAACATGGGTTTCCTGAACAGAGAAAATTTGGAGACAAATTTGAAACAACAGTGACAGAACATACAGACTCATACACAAAATACAAAAACCTGGCCGTCTGATTGGCAACATCACCCTGTATGACCCTGTACTCATGGATATCAACTTGATTAATACTTTAAGGACCCGCCTTTGTTTGGGGATTTGTTCTAAGTGGCTGAAAATGAAACTGGTAAATATTTCATTATATACAGTCATCGATATTTATGAGTACAGGGAAATACTCGAGACGGGCGCAAAGGGTGTCATCTCCAGATTGGTCATGTTCCTCTCGTCTCCTCGCTGATTGGCTGTTTACTCCTTTAGTCCTCCACTCCTGTGCTGATTGGCCCTTGCAGCGTTTCTTCCAGCTTGTGTGGGACCGCGGACAACACTGTCATCAGAACTGTGGACAGGAGAAGGCAAGTTACTTTCCATGTGAGCATTTCTGTCTTTTACAATAAAGAACATCTGTAGACAACCACAGCTATGACTCTGGCTTTTGTAACGTCAAACAAAAAAAAAAAAAAGGTTTCTTACATTCTTGAGGAATTCTTCGGCGACGATACGGGCCCTGGCATTGACAGACAGTTTCATCTCACTGATCTCCTTGTCGATCTCCTCCATGAAGTGGATGACAAAGTCCACCAGCTTGTGTTTGTACATCTGCTCCGTGTGGAAGTTGGTAATCAAGAAGCTAATATCGTATCCCTGAAATCACAGTGCAAGAGAGGAAAGAAGTGAGTCAATCACCAGTCAACTAATCAGACAAACATATGACTAGTTTAATTAATGGGAATATACATTGTAAATATTGAGGGATTTAATGTCTGTGTACAGTTTCTATAACATCTGAGCAAGAGTGCTATGACGTTTGCCATTTATGAAGTTCACTCTGTTCCTCTTTCTCCCGTCATACTATGACTGTACACTGATTCCTCTTTTGTCACTCACTTTTTTTATTCTATTATATACAACCTAGATTACCTCTACGGGTTTCCTCCTCAGAATGAAGAAGTTCTCTGCTCTCATCATCATGAAGCGCATGAACTTGTGGCAAAGGATCTTCTCAATCTCATCAGCCTGAAGGGAATCAGTTGCATGTCAGAAAGTGGACGAAAATGGATGAAATGTGAACGTCTCATAACCAAAAACAGTCAAACTCCTGCTGTTGTTAATCACCTGTTTGACAGCGATGCTGACTCTGACAGAGTTGATGGATCCCTCAATGAGAACCTTCTCCTTGTCATTGCGGCTGATCACCACGGGCTGAAGTAGCAGTTCCTTACTGCTCCTGTAACCACAGCACGATCCATCCATTACAAATAATGGCTCGGTTTTATGTTTTCTAGATGCAGCAAGTGTCTGGCTCTACACAGAACATTAGAAGTTAAAGGGACTTGCTGAAAAACTCTTAATCTTCCCATTGTACTGGGAGGACACCTGCAAACAGGCTGCAGCAAGTCCCCTCTGGCTAATTGTACAGCCCTGCTTGCCCATGCTTGTGTACATTTTTCCCTACTGCATTTTCTTATGCAAGTTTGCACAAGTCCACATTTGTGTGACAGCAATCAGCTAGAGGGCTGGAAAAACGGTAGAGCGGGGGACGACGACAAGAAGTAAGACTGCACAATCCAAACACATGCCATTAAACATACCTGACCTCCACCTCTGGCTTATTGTGACGCTCCACCACCTGAGAGGAGAAGTTCTCCAGACAGAGGGCCGCCTGCAAGGTGGCCCTCACAGCGTTTAAGTAGGGGCGCAGAGTCGCTGTCTGCAGGAGAAATGGAATAAGATCAGTATCTGGGTGGATCCCACTGCAGGGAATATCTTGCTGGTTGATGCATTTGTTATTTAGATCAGAGTAAATGGGCAAACTGAACCTCCCAGTCTAGCAAAGGGTGACTCGACTAGCAGGGTCAGCTTATAAAGTCAGGAAGCAAAATGAGCTTCATGCAGGGATGCAGCGGCTACTGCTCAGTTACAACACATTTACAGTTTATCATCTTTAGATATTCAAGATAAAACCACAAACAGCCATTTTAGAAAGAAAAAACACAGTAATCTGTATGAATGTGATACATTTATCTGTTCTAATCTGGTTCTTATAACTGGCTTTATCGTTAGCGGATGAGGGGCTTTCAGGTGACCGAGATGCGGCTCATTCAAATTATTTACGTCCATCCCTCTACTTATGTCAGATATATGAAGTATCCAGTGACAGAGCTTTGGAGAAACTACCAGTCATAGTAACGAGGGAAAAGGGGGCCGAGAGGAAAAGACAGCTCAGCTCAATCACTTTAGTTTCTGCAAACCGTATCAAGGATGCCCGTCCTCTGGTTTCACTGTCTGCAGCCAACCAGAAATACCGTCTATGAGAAACACGGAGCTAGCTAGCTAAACTCGCCTCGACCGTAGCCATAGTTAGCGGAGGAAAACGACTAAATAATAAAATATAAAGACACATTCAGTGCAAGACACTTACCATTTTTGCGCTGTAAAAGACGGAAGTTCCTCAGCCACGCCTGGGACTCCTCTTCCGTAAATCCTACATAGTCAAGTAGCGAAAGGGTGCGCTACTTTTTGACGTAGCTCTTCGTTTGAAGTAGCGGATTTCTGCGCACAACGGCAGTGCTGTTGTTTGCGCTTCTTACTCCGCCCAGGTGGAGTACGGTTTGTTTAAAACGAGCATACCCTTGGATGAGTCCATTCCGCTCTGTGAACAGGAGACATATCGCTCGGTGACCGTTGGTCCTGGAGTCATTTTTACTTTTTGTTGCCTGTTTTTGAATAAAATATGTTAAATTTCAACGTTATAACCGATATATCACCCACTTAAATAGCTTAATTACAGGTTTAATGGTAATACATTTTTTTTAATGCACCTTGGCACAATATGGTTTGTTCCGATGATACCATTATAGCATTAGGGTAACGTATTCACATCTCTTAGAGTTTGTTTTGATATATATTAAGATTTGAAAGTGCATCTTCAATTTTTATAAAGTTCCGTAATTTTTATATTGTTTTTGAAAGTGTTTTTTTGTCGTAAATATGCCACAATTCAATTAGACTGTATTTCACACACCCCTCTAATCACAATGGTTTTTTCCATCATGGATACCATTCACTGACGGTAAATATCGTTGCTCTTAAACATTCAAACATACATATCGGTGCTTTATGTTTTCACCGTTCAACTCTCCCAATGTTAAAAGTCCTTCGTGTAAAACCTTCGTGTGCTAAACCGTGAAATCATAGCGACCGGTAATACCGTTGAAGAGTACATTGGGCCGTCTGGGCCCAGTTGGCTTTCTATTAAGCAGACCTGCGTGTACGTGAGCGTGCTTGAGTGTGTATTTAATGTGTGTGTGTGTGAGTGATAGAGAGACACACAGGCACACGTAAACAGAGTAAGGACCACAGCTGCTCTCCTCCTTTATAACCCACACTGTCCATCCTGTTTCAGTTTATTCAGACACTGCCAGCAGGTCTCTACCACACAGCATCATGAGTGAATTAAAGGACTGCCCCCCTCTGAAATACTACGACTTCAAGCCCGTCGAGCACGTGAAGGTGTGTCCCCGCTACACGGCTGTGCTCGGCCGCTCAGAGGACGATGGCATCGGCATTGAGGAGCTGGACACCCTGCAGCTGGAGCTGGAGACGCTCCTGTCCTCAGCCAGCCGCCGCCTCCGGGCCCTGGAGGAGCAGAGACAGGTAGGAGACAGTTGGACACCTCCATCCTTAATCAGCTTGTTCATGTGGTATCAGTCTTTGTTCCCCAGCCAGTGGTATGTGACTGTGAATCCCAGACACATATTCCCAACAATGCTACTATTTACATCCCCTTCTGCGCTGCGTCTCAGATCCTCACAGACTGGCAGGACAAGAAGGGGGATAAGCGCTTTCTGAAGCTGGGGAAAGACCCAGACCCCGCTGCCTCCTCCCGCCACAAACCAAAGAAGCAGAAGTTGGATGGCAAAGGCAGTCACGGGCCAGGTCCGGGTCCTGGCAGACCCAAATCCAAGAATCTACAGCCTAAAGTCCAAGAGTATGAATTCACAGACGATCCACAAGACATTCCCCGAACTCCTAAAAATGATGCACCCAACAGGTCAGCAACAGCAGCTCCTCCTAATAGTTCTGCTATCTCTATTATACTGTACTCTCTTTACCTCAGTGTTATTCCTCATTATTGTCACACAGCGGTTCTGTAGTAATAAGTTATATGTAATATGTTTTCACAAGGTGTCTTTGTATTTAAAATATTGTTGTTTTTGTTTCAGATTTTGGGCATCAGTCGAGCCATATTGTGCTGATATCACAAATGAAGAGATACGATTGTTGGAGGAGCTTCTGAAACCCCCGGAGGATGAAGCAGAGTATTTCAAAGTATGGTTGTACCTCAGCATCGCTAAAATTCGGGGAGTTGTTATTGTGTTCAATAATACATTTATGTTAATAAATGTGTGTTAAGCTTTAATATTGTCTGTGTTAGACTCCAGCTCTGGGGAAGCACTACTCTCAGCGGTGGGCTCAGGAGGATCTGCTGGAGGAGCAGAGGGAAGGAGCACGAGCCAATGACAAGAAGAAGAACCTCATGGGGGGCCCGCTGTCTGAGCTGGATGCAAAAGGTGAGTGAAGACTGCAGCCTCTGCCTTTTAAATGATGATGAATGTCAGACTGGAGTTACTGCACAAGCATGCATCCACCCTCATACTCATCTTCATCTTCAACTACTGCAGATGTGGACTCCCTGTTGAAAAAGTCAGAGTCCCAACATGAATCTCCAGAAGATGGATGTCCCTTCGGTCCCCTCACACAGCGTCTGCTCCAGGCCCTTGTAGAGGTCAGTATGTTGTCATCCAGCATGTACACTAATAAAACAGTTTTTTCATTATAAAAATAACCGATAAGTGAGATGTGGCATCTGAAATATGTATGTTTAAGTATTGTGGAAACACTGAAACATTTTATTCTTTCTTCCAGGAGAATATTATATCCCCCATGGAGGATTCTCCTATACCCGACATTTCAGGGAAGGACGGTAATGACGGCGCTGGAACTTCTCCTCGAAGCCAAGGAAAAGCTTTTAGGTATTACAACGCTCAAGACCTAATGAATCAGAAGCACCGAGATCAGTTCTCCACATTAGATAAGTTGGCACGTTGGCAGCCGTTTTTACACACAGCCAGTTTACACACCACAGTGCTGCAAACTGGCTGTGAGTTTGGTTCATTCAGGCCTTGTGTATCTATGGAAAAAATCCTAATCACGATCATTTGGGTCAAAATTGAAATCACG
>NW_023339740.1:7122941-7123765 GCF_004916995.1 Morone saxatilis | reverse complement strand
TCGATTAATTGAGCAGCCTTAGTTTATTGTAGGTATCAAGTTGCCATCCATCTTTCCATTCCACATTAATTACATCTTCTGTCTTTCGTTCTCTCCTCCAGTGTTCCTCACACACGTTCTCTGGAGGCTCGGATCAAAGAGGAGCTGGTGGCTCAGGGTCTGCTGGACTCCGAGGAGAGACCTGGACCTGGAGGAGACTCTGAGGACGAGGTCCTGGCAGAGCTGCAGAAGAGACAAGCGGAGCTCAAAGCCCTGAGTGCTCACAACAGAGCCCGTAAGCAGGAGCTGCTCCGGTGAGGACCCAGACACACTATGGATTTGTTTACCGTGATAAACTGTACATCAAACAAAGTCTGATCCATGATCAGCTGTTGACTTTAACTTTTTATTTGCTGCTGCCTCACAGGTTGGCGAAAGAGGAGATGCGCAAGCAGGAGCTGAGGCAGAGAGTCAGGGTGTCTGACAACGAGGTCATGGAGGGATTCCGACGTATCATGGCAGCCAGGCAGAAGAAACGCACTCCGACCAAGAAGGAAAAGGACCAGGCCTGGAAAGCACTGAAGGAGAGGGAAAGCATCCTCAAGTTACTGGATGGGTAGTGGAAGAAACAGTTTGTGTCTGGTTTTTATCCAGATAAAAACACTGTAAGAAAGAAGATTGACACAGTCAGCTGTTACATGGTCAGTGAACAGCTGTATCTATGATGGTGTATGATACCGTTTTTAGACATTTCTGTAGTAGTTTTATGTCTGTACAGCAGAAATCTCATTTGTTCAGTAACATTTAGTATGTATTAGACTGTTTTGCTTTTTTTGTTGATTTTT
>NW_023339740.1:7108991-7122901 GCF_004916995.1 Morone saxatilis | reverse complement strand
TTTTGGTTTCCATTGAAATGTTATGAAAACAATACACATGAATGTTTGAATAAATCCGTACCACCTAAAGACTTGTTTGTGTATGAAAGGCACAATTGAGAAGAGATGCATCATTAAAGTGTGTACTGTAGTCTGTTTCCTTTTAAATGTTTAAACCTACATTTAAAACCATGGACAGTAAATAGGGATAATAATAATGACTCAAACCACATTGAATATTTGTAATTGCATGGGGGACCCTTTTTCTCAAATGGTGGCTATGGGGTAAACTGATGCCTGCCTGACGTAAGTTGATCCAGAGGTTCACCTTGCTCCACTGAATAATGTGAATTAATATTACAGTAATATTATTACAACAATAGGAGGCAACCTAAAGACAAGTGCCTTGAGCTGTGCCGTCTTTCTCATCTGGGGACACCTGTTTAAGATAAATTATAAAATCACACAATTTAATGTATAAATATGCAAAATATGGATGCAAGTATTTGTTATAGTTCTGGCTCATTTTCCCATTTTTGAAAACATTTTAATGTCTTTCTTCCTGTAGCTGTGGGGAGTGTTCCTCTTTACTGAATCACCACTAGATGGCAGTCATTGTCTTTTGACTGACCAGGCCCACTGAGTTTACACAGCGCAGGGCCTGTGGGTGACATTAGCCCAACACATGCGTGTGTCAGTGTGGTTTGTTCAGTCTTTACTTGAAGATATCCTCACTGATCTTGATCCCAGGATAAAGCAGGACACTGTGTGTCTCAACATGCAGCTGTTTGTGAGGGTCACTCGGTTCACAACACAGCAGTCAGACACAATTTCACCCCTACCCCAAGGGCACAGCCACAACCACCACACCACTGGATGCAGAATATACATTCAAAGAGTGTTTTTCTCTGCTTCCTCATTGTTTACTGTACTCCCTGTGCACAGGAAATCACAATCATAAGGCGTTGGCATTTCAGAGGTAAAGTGTAGAGGAAGGGTGCTGCCAGGATGCATGTTACTGTCAAACAGATGTTTAGTGACAAATGAAATACATTTGTTTTAATAGTATAAGATAGCGCCTATGATACCACAAACAATAACAGCTATGTTATTTTTAACATGTATGCACAGGTATATGATTTCTTACATGTGTGTATAGAATATGTTGTAATGGCCCTTTGTGGAAACTGACTAAATCCACAATAATACCATCTTTTCATAAACAAATGGTAGGACTGGTTTAAAATAAAAAGCTCATGTTCACTGTCCTTCAACAGAGCTTACAGCCACGCAGGGGGCTCCAACAATGCCCCAATCACCGTATAACCCCCNNCCCCCCCCCCCCCCCACTTTAGGCCAGTGTCCTCCACGCAAATTCATAATGCCATCAGCCCGTGTGTATGAAAGCTTTTAATCACATGCAGACCTATTGAATCCTCCTCACAGGTGAATGAGAGGCTGAATAGATGGTTGTGGCGGCCCCTCGAGGCTGGGCGTATCGCACTGTGCTTTTGTTGCATTTGTTGTCATTAGACCTAAACTGAAGGGCAGGTGGGTTTTGTTGATACACTGCTCATACATGCTCAATGATGCTCATCCGCTGTTTGCACATCCCATATTGATCTGTTTTTTAAAGGCTAGCCAGACTCCTTTTGACGACCCAGGTGTTGCGTGACCCTAAGGAATCTACTGTATGAGGTTCTAACTTCAACCTCAGCTCCACTTCACATCACATAGCTCTCTCTCCTCCCCCCATGTGAAATTCAGCTACGTGGTGAGCTTCTTCACTCCTCTCTGTCATGGCCTGTAAACCTTTATTGCTGTTTAAGGAGAGGGCTGTCCATTGGAGGGTCTAGGTAAATAACTTGAACTTCAGCATGCTGGCACAAGCCGTGCAACGGCTGCGTCTGGTAGTTTTTTTCTACGTGTCCTCAGGCAATTACGAGAAGACAAATAGAGTGTAAATACAGTGCTATCATGTGGGCAGGCAGGGTGTTGTGTGTTATGTGTTTACATGAGCACACAGACACACACTCATCTGTGCTACGATCACTCCTGATCTCCTGTCAGTGGAGGCCTTTTCTGTCCATCAGCTCTTTGTTTTGCCAGTTTGTATGAACTATGTTTCTTTCTCCGGGGCACTCCTCCTACTCCACCTCCGTCCCTGCGTTCCTAAGCTGGCAATGAGCATGGACAGAGAGGGGCTGACACACACACTACACACACACACAGACACATTAGGGGTAAAGCGGAATCTTTCGCAATAAAATCTGGCTTGATCCATTTGTCTAAGGCTAGGTCAGCTTTCATTTGCTGAAATTTGACCCTATTTGTGCTGCTGACAGAGATACAGACAGAGGTTGAGACAGCTGCTGAGGCCGGCTGGTCCACTGAGAAGACCCTCTGTCCAGCCAGGCCACGCCTCGCCTCTACTCGTGCACAGAGAACTATTGTCTTCAGCGCTGCTTCCACTATTCTGATGTCATGGTTTGTCCTTCCCCAGAGAGCGGCTGTTGCTGTTGTGGTATAACTTGACGGACCCTTTAGCCCGCAAGTCAAAGGCACCACGACTGCATGGATGCATGGCCAGATAGTCGCCAAGTATTGCATGTACACAAAAACCAGTCCTTTGTGCTCACCTTTTTTACTTATCCTTTACTGGTTTGAATCTCATTTGCTTGTCATTTGCATGGCAGTTGATGCTTTTCTTATGTGACTCCTGAAGTTGGCAGCTCATATGCAAATCTTTCTGCATCGTTCAGCCCCACCTGTGTGTGCTTTGCTCATCAGTGAGGTAAAGATAAAGATTCTTGGATTCCCTTCTCAGCCTGTCATGCCTCCAGGGTATTTGTTACAAGATAAGCATAACCAGCTACAGACAAGCCTTTCACTTACAGTATGAGGCAACAAGCCCAGTCAGACAGTGTTAGTCTGTAAGGGCATTAGTAGCCATGCTAGTGTCATGGCTCTATGGATGGCAATATCTCAGCAACTATTGGATCAATAGACATTCATTGTCCCCAGAATATGAATCCTACTGATTTTGTTAAACCCCTGACTTTTGCTCTAGTGCCACTATCAGTTTGTCATTTTTCCCACATGCCATGAAATGGTGATCCTCTGACTTTTCATCTTGTGCCACCAGAGTTTCACTTATCTTGTGAGTTTTACATGGTTCCCAGATGACGTAGCCTAATTAGTGATCCTCTGACTTTACCTCTAGCACCACCCTGAGGTTGACATTTTCTAGATGTTCATGTTCCCCTCAGGATCCAACCTAACGAGTTTGGTAATCCAATGCCTTCTCCTCTTGCACCATCATCAGGTCTGTACCTTTATGTTTAGTGCTCATTATCAAATGTTAGCATGCTAAGATGCTATGGTGACCATGGTTGAAATTACAGCTCCTAAATATCAATGTTAAAGCACCACTGTGCATAAGTACAGCCTCACAGAGCTGCTAGCATGGCGGTAGACTCTCTCGCTGTTATCTAAGAAGAGCCTGTGGTCGGGAATATAAGTGATTGTGTTCATGGTATTTAGAGGTGAAAACTGATAACATCTGGTGAGATCAGGATTAGGGGACTGACGATGAGCATGATGTTCGACCTACAGCTCATGAGTCGATAAAATTCAGAAAGGCAGTCCTCAGCCAATATTTGCTTAGGGCTTTATAAGTCTTGAGTCAGTCATTTTTGAAGGCTCAAGTCATGCCAAGTCTATGACCAGCCCTCATCCAAATGTCTGTTCTTCACCTCTGCCTCAGTAGTAAAGTCTCCTGAGAGCTGGCTCAGTGCGGCTATTGTTTGACTATACTTTGTTAGAATCACCAGGCAATAGGTAAGATAAGACAGAGAGGGAGGGATAAGAGTGCACCATGTTAAAGTGCTGTTGGCAGTAAATTTAGACAGCAGAGGTCAAAACTCTTGAGAAATATGCTTCCCTTTGGAGATAAGGCCAGATAGCAGAGGTATGTAGAGGGGACCTATAATAGGACTATGTTTGGATATATATGCACATATATCGTTAAATGCAACAGCGCCTGCCACCTCAGCCCCTCAATATAGTTGGTGAACTGGAGCGGTGTGACTGGAAGAAACCAATCCAGTGGTTGTGAGACATCACCACCAGGCTCTTCCACATTAGGCTGGATGGATAACATGGCCCTTTCTCTGGGACTTCCTCCGAGCGGTAGGGTGGTGGGGCAGAGAGAGGACATCACTGGCACTGTGGATAATAGTCATTGAGGAGCGAAGGAGACACAATGAAAAACACTTCTCTCACCACCCACCACTTCTCTGTCATCCTCCCTCCATCCTCTCCCCATCTCTTTCGTTTCCTCTGCTCTGTTATTATCACCCAGATCATTATCAGGCTCACTCTCCCCTCGCTGCGATGGAGAGGAGGGTTTGCCGCCCACATGGCTTTGGTGAGAGATTTCTAACAGCGGCAGCACAAGAGGAGGGGGGGAGAAAAACGAAGACAAGAGGCCCAATAAAGTCCATCTAAATATAGAGGCAGCAAGGCCTTTTTTCCCTTGTCCTTATAAAGAGCTGCTGGTGAATCCGGGGGGACTACCTTCTTCACTGTACTGAGAGCTGATCACTCCCTCCAGGATCGGGAACATAACTGTTGGTGCATGGAAACACACACTCGTGCACACAAACACACAGGGCTACGTTGTTTTATGAGAGAGAGAGAGAGAGAGAGAGAGAGAGGACAGGGAGCTTAGTGATTTTTTTTCTTCACACGAGAGGGCAAATCATGTTTGGTGGAACATACTAAAATAGGAGAGGTTTGAGGAAACTCCAAAAAGAAATGATGGGAGAAATGAGTGATGGGGGGAGGTGAAGGAGATTAGGAAAGATGATACAGATGAATTTATGGCCAAAAATATCTCGAAGGATGGATTATACATTCAAATTTATATCAACATAGCTTCCATCCAGAGATGCCCCTTTTTGGCTCTTTTACGTCTCCTATCCTACTTATAGTCATTATGTTATTCTAAAGAGAGATCTCTCTTCTAAACTTGGCTCCATTTGAAAGGGATAGTTTGACATTTATGGAAATACGCTTAGTCTAAGTTCTTGCCATGAGTTACGATAGAATATCAGCATCACTGTCATGTCTGTACAGTAAATATGAAGCTGCAACCAGCAGCTGGTTAGCCTAGCTTACCCTTACAGGGGCACCTACAAGCTCACAAATTAGCATTTAGTTTCTTGTTCCTTGCAGCCTCACTTTGACGACAACTTTGCAAAGTCCCTGTTCCCAACCAAGAAATAGTTGGGTATGTAAACTACAATTTGCAGGGCTTGAAATTAACTTTTTTACTGGATTGTAACCATGTTTTACTTTCAGCTGTTCCAGACTTAACAACTATTGTCCCAAACTGAAGTTCTTTTTTCATTCTACATAATAAATATAATTTAATACATTTGTTTCAATAACCTGCATTATTCATTGACTCACCCTTCTGCTAATTGTTCCCTACACTTATATCTGAATAAAAAAATTAAATCACCCTAGGTGTTGTACTGTTTCTCACACACCACACAGAGAGACACCCCGTGCTGTTGGTAGAAGAGTCGTTGAATGCTATTACTCTGAGCAGCATGCATGGAAATGAATTACAATTTAATATATTTGAATATACCTCTCACCTTCTCCCTGATGATCTGAATTAGTCGCTAAATTTGTTGCTAGTTAGAAATAAAGTAGCTAATAGTGTCTGAGAAGTCACTGAATCTAGCGAGAAAGTTGGCAACACTAGCACTCTATGAGTGATTATGTGTGTGTAAGTGGTGTGTGATGTAGTATAGAGCTTGCGCTAATGCCACCTATTAATTAAAATTATATTCCTTGACACATAAGCGTAATCATTTCATTTGTAATGATACATTTCTCTACTGTCCCAGACACTGTATCTTTGCGTTCCGGGTGCTATTTTTTCCCGGGACAATGGGATGTACTTGATTTCGAGTGCTGACTTGTTGTTTTTAAACTTTTATGAATGGATGAAACAAACCAGATATAGTGTTAATTAATGAGCTTTAGAAGTCTTGTTACCTTGTTACAGTTGCTTTCTGTAGCCTTATATTTACAGTACGGACATGAGCGCTTCCTGAAATAGAGCTGAAGTTCTCGGGTTGTAAATGTGTTGTTGTAAATGATCAGCAACATATGTAAAGGTAACCACTCAGGACCTTCCCCCTCAAGGCAAATTAACAAATCCAGCAGCTGCGTCATCAGTGTAAGTGACTAATGAGATTTACTCCCATGTCCTACGCACTGTTGCTGTCTGTCTGAAGTGCAGGTATCAGTGAGAGCCTGCTGTTTTCTGCTGTTGTGGGCTTTGACATCAGCAGCTGCTCTCTACCAATAAATAACAACCTAAGTTATATATAGGTCATGCTGGTTAACACAGATCACAGTTAGACATATTTCAACAGGAGACACAGATGCAGGTCACCTGTAGTGCAGTTATTCACACAGCGACACAGATATAATGTTTGCTACGCTCTGTGTGAAGCAAACAAGAGGCCATTTTCACAGCTGTCATCGTATGCCAGCAGTGACAGCAAAAGTTCAGAAGTCAAATAGGGGAAAAAAGGTTCACTGTGTGTTTTAAAATCCTCTTTTACACCTGTTGCTTACTGTCCCCTGGGTGTGTGTGTTTGTGGCCACACAGAGAGACACTTCTGGACACACACACAAAGTGGTTTCATAGTGACTGACATGAGCTGAGACTGAGCACCAAAGGCAGGCACAGAAAACCAGAATAACATCACACACATACAGACTCACACACTGAAAATCAGCACTTGTTACATAAGAGCCCCTCTTCCACACAGACAACTCCACAGCATAGTCTGACAGAGTCAATGTCAAACTATGCATGAGAGAGAAAATGGGTATAATTTGTATATGACCACTCAGTTGCTATGTGTACAGCTGAAGTGGATCGATCTGTGTGTGTGTGTGTGTGTCTTTCACCGTGTCAGTTTGTGGTCATGAAAGCCCCACTGACAGAGGAAGCTCAGCTGTCAGTAGTTGTCAGGCGCTGGGCCTCTCCTTCTCTCTCTTTCTTTGCTGATCCTGTTGTAGTTAACCTCACCCCTCCCTTCCCCCTCTTTTCTGCCCCCCAACAGAGCCTGTCTGGGTTTGAGGTCGAGGTGGAGGCGCTAGTTTGTACAAGCATGTTGGCCAGAGATAAGAATATGTGGCGCAGGACCAACAAACCTCCCTCTGGGCTGAACATATTACGAACACATACACACACACACAAATACACACAGCAAAGAAGTGTCCAGAATATTGTGGCCAAAGGTCAAAGCATTTATCCTGTGGTATTCAGCATCAATATTATAAACTTTGACCTCGCCTCACCCCTGGATTTAGCACTTCATTCCTACTTGTCTTCCTGCACTGTGTGCACTGCTCTATCTCACCCCGTGCAGGGTGTTACCCATGCTACATTAGCTGCTCTCATGCAGAATGACACAGAACAAACTCCCTCTCTCTGCAGAGCTCGCTCCACGGGAAATCATTTCTGTGTGTACATGCCGACGCTGCCAGACTGGTGTGGCGTGGTGTGAAATGGACATGATGAGAGGATGTGAGGCTGAAAGCGTCTGTGGCGCCTCAGCTCCGCTTGCCGTTGGGGGATGTGGGGGTGGGATGGAGGCTGTTGGTGAAAGGAGTGTGGGGGGTGTTGGGGCTTGTGATTACAGCGAAGCTCTGATGGATCTCCCCAGGCTCCGCTTGAGTGAGACAAACGCAGATCACATTACAGAGCTGGAGACGTGGATGCTCAGAGGGAAGACGCCGAGTTAAGACAACCACTATGCTAATGGGAGACACATTTATGAATTACAACACGCATACAGATTAATACATAAAGTGTAACCCACATATTCACAGATACCATGTTTATTGAGATGCACTTAATCACTTCACTTCACCCAGAGTTCAACGTGTTCCAGCTGCTGTTGTGTCTGTCTTTTTCTGTTGTGCTAATTAAACCCCCTTCACTTCCATTTATTTTGATAAACTTTGACACAAGTATCAGTCCTGTATGGGGCAATCTCCTCTGGCTCATCTCATTATCACCAGCCCCAGTAGTGCCAGAAAGAGCTGGAGGTGTGAGAGTGGCATGTAGGGCCATTGAGGCAGCTGATAGGATATAGGTTGGATAAGGACAGAAAAATCACACTGATCCAGAAATATCTCAATCTCTATCATATCCAGGCTCTACAGTCCTGGTTATACACTTTCTTAGTCACTTTCCCGTAACATTTTTATTGATTTACACACATTACCCAGCTCCTTGCTCCTTAAAATGTCCAGGAATTATAAGTTAGGGTCAATAGAGTAAAGAGATAACTGAACATAAATGAATATTTTCAGTTTCAGAACATCACTTCCTGATTCTACTAAATATATAAAACAAAATCATATTGCTTCCCTATAAGTGAGTTAGTGGTATGAAAGAAGTGGATTCACTGGTATGACCAGTAGCTTATAGCAGCAAATTTTGGCTGTGTTAACTTCCGATTGTTGAATTTGTGACACTTTTCTTTACTTGGTCTACTGTTACAGTGCATTTTAACATATAGCTTTAACCTTCCACAGTGCCTGCTGTTCAGCAAAAGCCACATAGCTTCACTTTAAATGTAAATATGTAAAATTTCTACATTAAAATGTCTAGAAGAACTAAATTATACCTACATTTTATATTTAGTTAAGTTGTTTTCAACCATGTTCAAACCCAGAAAAAACACGTCATTTTATTTAAGGCAATAGTGCCCCTTCGCCTCTTCTTGTTGCCATAACTTGTGGGGAAACACTGGATACGTCAGAGAGCGAGGAATGAAGTTGGCAAACATGACTTTCATACATTACCTCATCCATGAACATGATCTCTGCCCTCTTCAGATAGATTTTCATTGACAATGGTGATTGTTTAACAATGAACAACATCATCAAACTACGTCTTCTGTTATTTTTTGATGTGAGAGACCCCATAGCGGCAGAAATCACATACTCTGTGTTTAAAGTATTAAACAATGATACTTTACTACATCATTCTTTCATTAACAGTCTGCATCCCTGACTACGCCATGGTACACTGTTGTAACAACAGTGCCGTAGGGACAAAGTGACCGTTTTTTGTGGAAGGCGCAGTACATTGGTTTCAGACTGTGCCCAGTCTTACTGGTTGAACCAGCTGAATTCTTTGGTATGATAAGGTTGCTCAGCTTGTCAGAAGCATCGGCTTAGTACACAGTTGAACTGCTTTTAATCCTTATTTCCTTATTTCTCCTCATCCTGCCAACCTTTGTCCAGGTTTGTATCATCTGCGTAGCATAGGAGTTGCTGTTCGCAGTTTTTTCATTCATTCCTGCTCCTCCCACGTTTATTGTAATTTGGTTAAATGTTAAACCACTAACACTTCATCAAGGTAAACAATACCTTCCATAGCGCCATTCTTCGCGGTGTGGCGGCATCACAGGCTGGGATCATTGTTTAATCGCAGCACAGCACAGGTTCAGTTGTGAGTCTATCAGCTACTGTTGTTCTGAGCTCCTGTTCCTCTTACTTACAGATAATTTAATTCACTTCTCCTTGTAATATTCAATATTTTTATTTTTTTGGGGGGCTTATCAAGCCTTTATTTGAATAGTGAAAGCTTTCAGATAGACAGGAAACTGAGGAGACAAAGAGAGGGGATGACATGCAGTAACTGGCTGCAGGTTGGAACCAAACCCGGGCCACTGCGGTAAGGACTCAGTCTTAGTACATTAGGCGTAAGCCTCATATAGAAGGAATGTTAATACACCAAGTGAAAACAAATTAGTATGCAACAGGTATTGTCCCCCATTAGGTTTATGACTGATGATGACCACAGACTGTCTTCATTGGTTGCTCATATAATACCATCCTGCACATCACTCTGTTACAGGGACAAACATACAAACACATACAGACTGCCTCTACCACTCGTTCAAACCTGACTCTCTCCAGACCAGACCTTGTTATCTGAATGGGATATTGGTGTGGGAAAAGGCCACAGGAAAGAGCATGTGATGGGTTTCGGGGGTCTCAGAGCCTGGGTATATTTAGCCTGTATCTGAGGCCTATCTGACACCACAGCACCAACACTCCCCAGGC
The DNA here is from genome assembly GCF_004916995.1 of Morone saxatilis. Classification (NCBI taxonomy): domain Eukaryota; kingdom Metazoa; phylum Chordata; class Actinopteri; family Moronidae; genus Morone; species Morone saxatilis. Next base: position 7,112,746 of record NW_023339740.1, on the reverse strand, counting down.
CCAGACGCACCAGTGTGGGCCTGGACTGAGGTGCCACACAGACACAACAGGATCTAGAGACAGGGCCAGTCAGGTGTAAGATGCTTGGCTTGTGTTTTAGGGGGCATTTAATAAGGGAAATAATGTTAAGGCATCATCATTATGAAATAAGGACCTCATAAAATTGCTATTTATGATTCTCTATAAAACATTAACCTCCAAAGGAGATTAAACAAGAAGGGCTCCCTGAGTGCTCATAACAGTTATATATCATTTCATATTTATGTAGCTTATAAATGACATGGTACTACTCCACTTTATTTAGATGTAATTAATCATGCTGTTTCATTTACTTACTGTAGGCTATAGACAGCAAGCATCCAAAGCAGCGAGCAAAAACAAAATTAAGATCCAGGCTTTTTTTATAGCATTATTACAGTTTTGTAAATTAACCCTAGAAATGATAACACATAGTTTAGTAGCACAGTTTATTATGTATTTATGTGTAAAAAAATATAGTTATCATCAGTCAAATGTATTTAGCTGGATAACTATTTACTATTAAAGACCTTATAGCATAATAAGCAGCTTTAAAAAGGATGTGTACCACACTCAACAAATTCTTAAGATCCAGATTTAAATGCAAGGTTACCTTTTTAAAAGGAATTACATTAATCATGCCTGGAACAAGTTACCCAATTAGGTTAAAGGTGGGGCAAGCAATTCTGGAGAGATCCAATGCCATGACAGATACCATGATATAATGTGAACAATGACACAGATAGTAATGTAACTAACGTTAGCTATGCTGTAAGTTTTCAAACTGTCACACTTCTACTCCAGCTGCCTTGCAAGGGTATAAAGTTGCTGATGTTTCCCAGAGGCAGCACACCAGCTCCGGACAACAGTACTCGCAACTCTCCTGCTATTATAGCTAACATCACAACAACAGCATATCTTGGCAAACTAGAAAGTAAGCTGAATGTCCGTGGGCAAGTCATTTAATGTTACCTGGCACACAAATCCTGGCTGGAATAACAAGTTGGTGTGGCTCAGTCCGATCAGCCGTGTTAGTTTCCCATTTACGGAGCCAGGGTTGTGTACAAACACCTAACTTTTTTAGCGCATATACAGAATGAAAAGCTAGCAGGCCATGAGGAGATATTTGCTGAATTTAAAAAAAGTCTATTTGATAGGAATCGCATTATCTCAAATTGCTTACCCCACATTTAAATACTGTTAGCCACCCACCAAGCAGGCTAGTTAGCTTAAGGGACTAACTACAAGCAGAATTTCATAAAGGTTCGTATGTAAAAGTGTATAACCTGCTTACATGTAGCTGTGCCCAGGAATGAGGCACACATATAATGTAATAGTAATGGTGTTCTCTTTCTGCTATTCCTCAAGTTTGTGTACTCACATTTCTAAATAGATGATGTAAGTAGAATATTATTATTTTTTTTTTACATGATCTCAGGCCAACCCACATGTTGTTGAGACCACAAAAACAAGACCTATTTGCAGTTAAAGTTGAGCTGAGGCCTGATAAGGTGGGACTGTTTTTCTGATAGTTCTGAGGAATCCCTTGACGTCAGAGTTGCACGAGAGAGCGAGAAGCGTGCAGAGAGTGAGATTTGACTGAACCTACTTTGTATGTGAATGTGAAAGAGAGACAGGGGGAGAGAGAGAGAGACATAGCGAGAGACCAAGAGAGGCCTTATGGTGACTCAGCATAACAAGGTCTGCTGGGCCTGTATGACCTCGTTCATCAAGCTGACACCCGGCTCTGTTTCTGCTCCTCTCTGGTGTGATTCACAAGGAGAACGCGAGAAGGAGAGAAAGATAGAGATAAGGAGGAGGGAGGCGTGGAGGGAGAAAAGAAGGAGATAGAAATAATGGCGTGTGAGGAGAAACAGGACCACAGGCACCGAAGAGGAGAAGACAAGAAGAGATGTTAGGGGGAAGGAAAAACAGAAATGACATGCAGAAAAGTTGAGTAAATAGATGTGTGAGTGAGATCACTAACAGAGAACAGGGGCTGAGATAGTGAGAGATAAACAGTGAAGAGAAGAGAGGGAGACCAGAGCCGCCTCGCTACAGTAACAACCAGTAAACACAGCAACAGCAAGGACATCAATTCTGCTGAATGCAAACGTGTTTAAAAATCTGTGACATGATTCAGCTATAAAAAACTGCAACTTGTCCTTCGTGTTGTCATAATATACAGCTGGTCCTTACGCACTGGCATGGCTTCCATCAAGCTCTTTTTTTTTTAATGTATACTTACTGCAAAGCCATGTCTTGTTCCTAGACACAGCTCCTGAACACAGACTCACCCCGCTGTGTTCACTGAAAAACAAAAAGCTTCATACATCATCACACTCCCCTAATTATAAGCATTTAGTCACCCGTCACACTCACTCAAACTGAAGGTGTGGAGTTTAAAACATGGGGGCATTATGGGAAATGTAGTAGTTCTGTAAATTTCCAAATTGTAAATAACTTTGTCATTTAGAGTTTTATATTTACAATTACTGCCATCCTACATTATGTGAATGTGCTGCATTGATTCAGGCTATTAGCTGTGATAAGAAAACTAATGTAATTCCCATTCGCTGTGATTTGTATTTAGTGATAATTAGCAAATGCTAGCATGCTGAACTAAGATGTGAATGTGGTAAAAGAAAGTTTTTTTTGTCACTGTCAGCACTTAGCTCAAAGCATTGCTGTGCATAAATACAGCCCCACAGAGATGCTAGCAAGGGTGTACACTCTTACTTTCTGTCTCTTGCATGTCCCCAAACGTAATGGAGTTATGACACTAAATAGCAGGAATACATCTTAAACAAACTTGGGACACCGTTTGAAAGAAAACCTAGCTATAAGGGATGAGAATGTAAAAAACATGTGAACTGAAACTCCCTGAAATCCCATGTAGAAGGGAAGGGCAGGGCATCCAATTAAAAGCAGGATTTTACAGGTATAAGGTGTGAATAGATGTTAATCAAAACAAAGCACCACACAAACATCTATTGAACTCATAGTCCATATTACCATAAACCATTACTGGGAGGATAAATGACACCCTGGCTAGGGACAAAAAGATAATTAATGTGTTTTTGTTTCCAACAACCCTGCCTGGGTTTTGTTCTCCAGGCCTAAGTGGGGTTTAGAAGTGACACATCTTTTAAAGAAGCTGATGTCAGCACAAACATGTAGAGACGCTGCTGGGAAACAGAACTAGCAGAGCTTGTTTAGCTGAGTGAAACAAAACAGTTTCTTGCAGCTCTGGGTAACGGGGCTTCAAACCACTTTCTGACAAACTCCTTTTTTCTTCCCTTACACAAAACTCTGTGAGAAGGAACGAATGTGACCAAAGTGTGTCGGCCTGAGGGAACACCCTGCACCCCGGGCAGGTGGTGGTGTTGTGGCTTGATAAAAGTCTGGGCCTCCTGCCCCCCCCACCTCCCCCTGCACAGGATCTAACAGCACACACCGCCTTGATAAACACACACACACACATATAACTGAACCTGCTCACCCCGCAGGGTTTTATCATCACAGCAGGATCTGGATTTCAGTTTTGTTGTGAATACAGTGACACTGCAATACCACATATACACAAATAACTCCAGTGGTGGCATTTTGAAGGTCCCTTTTTGACTCTTATTTCTGGTGATTTAAAGTTGACTATCAAATAAGAAATCAAGAGGCATCATTGAGTACAAATCTTTATTTTTTTTTTTTTTTTGGTATGGCTCAAGCACAAAATCCAA
>NW_023339740.1:7102124-7108891 GCF_004916995.1 Morone saxatilis | reverse complement strand
TTAATCCTCTCTTCGTACTCCAGTGCGGAAAAGCGAACGCTGGAGTTTGTTTCATGAGGCAAGTGCTCTACCTGGAAATGGGAACCCAAACAGATAGTTGAGAAGGGCTTGCTGGAATGGCTCCCCAAAAATCCACCACCCTGTCCTTCACCTGCCCAACCCCCACAAAAGCCTGGGACTGTCCTCCCATGGTTTTCCTAAAAGCAGCAGTTGCCCTTCATTCCAGATAGCTGAAAGTTTGGAGGGAAAGAGGGTGTACATGTTCCCAGAAAAAGCTCTCCTTAAAGCTCCAAAATATGTTACAAGAAACACCCACATAAAACTTCCACTTGGATGAAGCCAAAACAAACATAAACAATTGATGATAATAGGCTAAAAAACAAACTTGACAGAACATTTACATAATAAAAGAACAAAGGGACATTAAAATTTAATAATTATTAATAATTAAAAAAAAAAAAATGGAAAGTGTCAGCTTTGGAAGGGCCCTTGGAAGCGATTTCACATACTTATTGCTGGTTAGGCTTCCAAACCCTGAAACCTGACAGTCCTCCAGCCCAACCCTTTAACCAATGGAAGGCAAAAACAGCTCCCTTCGTGATCGTATAGCTTTTTGGCAATAGTACCACCTTATTTCCGGCCAAAGGCCCCTGCTGACGGACAGGTGGGTCACCCCGTAGGGCTGTTGATTCCTCTGTCCAAAGGTCCAGACCCCACTACCCCTCCATACCCCTCCTCCCCTCCCTCCTTCCCTCCCACCTGTACCGTCTCCTTCTTCTTGCTCCCTTTTCATCGGCTCACTGCATACGGGTCCGGCTGATGGTTGCTGCTGCGGGGATAGTGCAGAAGCCGGCCGGGGGACCAGCAAGCAGAGGAGGGTTGGGTGGAACGGTGCCGAGGCTGTGGTGGGCGGCGGCCGCCGGCGGTGGCTGAAGCCTCGGGTGGCGTAGCGTAAGGCCCAAGGAAGTTGGCTGGGAGGGGCATATGGTACTTGCTGTTCAAAGGGCTGCTTGGGGCTTACTGGCGTAGGGCTGCATGTTAGTCCCATAAAGGGGCTGGTGCTGGGGACGGAGGAGCAAACCTGAGTGGGCAGCACCCAAGCTGGGTTGCAACAAAGGGGCTGTGGGTAAAGACGTATGGCCTGCCCCAACTGCAAAAACAAAGACCCAAACAGGGGGAGCTTATAAGAAGAGGGCTGAAGCACCAGGCAGAGAATCCCAGGGCTTCTATGTTACATAGCTCCCAGGGGGGCGAGGTAATAAACTCTCTGTAGGTGTCCTGAACCTAAAAAGTCCTCACACGGATATCCATGTTATTAAGGGTAAATACACGAGACGGCAGAGGAGGTCTAGGAGTGCGGAAGGGACTCAACCTCTGTCTGTGTCAGTTAGTAAAACCTACCAACCTGTTAGGTTAGGGCCTTCCTGAGGTAGACGGGGAGGAGAGTGTGGTGAGTGGGGCGGGGGGGGCGTGAATGATAGAGTCAGCCGTTTACTGGCCAGGTTTTCAAAGCTCAGGCATAAGCAGAGTGTTCTTTAACACTGCTGCTCTTCATCCATTGAACAACACTTAAACACACACACACACACACACACACACACAAAAAGGGGAATGTGTGGGTGAAGGCTGGTGAGAAGTTGCAGTTCTTCTAGTTCTTCACTTGTGTGTAAATCTCATGCCAGACTATCACAGGTGCGATCGCTAGCCAGGGGAGTAATGGTGACAGGGGAGCTCATCAGGGGCTGAGGCGGCCAGGGGCTCTGCGGGGCCTCATGGCTGGCCCTGCGATGTTAGCTGTTAGAGCTGTGGCCGTGGGCGTGGGGACGGCTCCTTTCTCCGTCTCTTTCGGTCTTTTACTTTGCCACTTTAACCACGGAGGAAAGGGGGAAGGGGGAGGGGAGGCTTTAGAGGAGTCTATTTTTATTTTCAGGACTTGAAGTATCTCTCCTGGGAGGGATGGCTGTGGCAGAGAGAAGACCCCCCACACAACCCCGCCCTCCTCCTCCTCCATTTTAAAAAGGTGATGTAACTGACTTTACCCTTGATACTATGCTTTTGGGGGAAACATCCACAGACACACACCCCAAGACAAAGACAACATAGTCACAAGACAAATGTCACTTTGACACACACTCTTTCAGCTGCCTCTTCAGTTCTGAATGAAAATTTTCCTTCATGGACTGTATTTAAAATTTCAATTTCTTCGTTTTTATTTTTTTTCTAAAGATTTAATCCCAAGAGAAGAAGAGGATCAGCAGTGAGAGGCCAGCCAGAAGCTCAACACAGCAAAAGATGAAGCATGCAGGATAGGGATGTCAATCACGCTCTCAAAAAACACACAGACTCGCCAATCCCACCCACCCCCCTTCATCCACCCACACACCAGTTACCAGTGCGAACCCCAAACCATGCCATAATAGGGAAAGAGTCACACCGCAATCAGCATAACCTCTTCAGTTCATATCACACAAAAGGGAAAAGATAAAAAGCCACTCCAATCCATCACGGCACACCGCACTGCACTCTCAAGCCATCACTGGCACCTTGGAGAGAGGATAGCTGAGGGAGGGCATGGGGGGGGGTGCAGACATTTTCTGTCAAACGCCTCCTCGGGACTAGTCCTGTACTGTGGGCATCTTCTGATCCTCTGCTGGTACACTGGTCAGCTGGCAGCAGAGAGCAGCCATGGCAGAAGGTTGGATAGGAGGATGGCAGTGATTATTGTCAGCAATAACATTAACCAGTTGTATCATTAAGTCAGTACAGAGATGTGATCAAGAAGCATTGGGGGTACAGAAATATAGAATCTCACGGAAAAAAATATTTAAGAGTTGCATGAGCAAAACCCCCAACATTCAGAATAAAAAAAAAAGAAATATTCCACCTATAATATAACATTACAAATATAAAATCGCAGGGTTAAACCTGCATAAACGCCCTCTTTTTTTAAACCAACAGCGTGTTGGAAACATGTTACAGAAGCTCACTGAGACATCTGGAGAGCGATGGACATAAAACCAGACAACGGTGGTATGTAACAAGTAACCATAAGCAAATGAATGTAATCCCCCACCCCTGAGCGCCAACTACACTTTGTGCTCGCAGTGCTATTGAGCCGCTTACAAAGAAGCATTCACTCACACACAGCTTTCAAACATGACCATACATTAATGCTGCGGGGCATATGCGCTTTCACTTGCTTCATGTATAATGAGCCTGCCTTCTCCGTGGCCTTGGCAGCGCGTCACCACAGGCAGTTTGCCTTAATCTAGGCTCAAAATCAAGCGCCCTTGTGTGGGTAAAGTGGAATAGGAAATCATGTATATAATGTAAGCCTAAAGGGAGTTAAGGGAAGACAAAGCACTGCTGTTTTACATCTTTGGTGTGCACAGGAATAGAGATGGTCGCTGTAATTTTAGCTTCTATCTACAGAGAAAAGAGGGACTGGGGCAAGTCAGGGACAGTAGTGAGCTCCCGGGGGCCACAGAGATGCCAGATGCCAAGTGGATTGTGGGACAATGGCAGGGGAATGAGGATGACGGCCAGAAGATCATAGGTCAGCTGGTTTTGTGCTGACGGCCAGTCTGTGTGTATTTGACATAGTGCCACTCTGTGGACGGCAGGCCGAGACACTAGAGAGACAAGCTCGCCACAAAACATTTGATGCCCATAAACATTACGAATAGAGGCTGAAGTAATCATCATCATGAAGGCCACTTAATGAGCTGATGTGAAAAGCCTGGGCGATATCACACAGAGCAGCTAAATATTTCTACACGATAACACAAATGACCTTCAGTGCATGACTCACTGCAACGCAAAGTGTGAAAACAGACGGGGCTGGACTGGGTGGGGGAATTAAACAACACCTCACAATACTTGTAAGAGGACTTGATATTCCTTCTTCCTCCTCCTCTCTTTGTTTGAGACGATTGTGAATATTCTTTGAAAGCAGGAGGGGGAAAAAGGTGTATTGTTTGGCACCTGTAGAGGTGGGTTTCCTAGGGAGCGCACAGCCTCATTAAGCATTAGTCCCAGAATACACAACCAGATACCCTCCCCCTCAATCTCCTCTTTGACACCCCCACCCCCCCACATAGTCTCACAGAGGTGTCAGTTTTCATTGCCTCCATTGCCGCGTTTCCACCGCATGGCACTGCTCGACTGGACTTGTTTTTGGTAATTTCCACTGCAGATAGTACACCTTAACCCTCAGTTCGCACTTGCACTACATTTACTGCCAGGTTGACTACTTCACTGCTCTGCTCACGCTCACCGCTTGCTCTCTACCAATCAGGGGTCTGCAATGTTTGCAGGTCACCTTTTAGTATAAGCTTAGCTCGCTTGGAACCATGCAGTGAAAATGCAGCTTATCCGACACGCTGGAAGTGTTGGCCTTTAATGGGAGAAATTAAAGTAAAACCCAGTGCTAAGAGATACACAGGACATGGGATATGTATGACATGTGAAAGCACAGGGAAAAGGACAGTGTGGAGGAGGTGATGCATGAGAGGAGATGAATCTGTAAGCACATTGACAACTCCTCCCCTCCCCATCAAAACAATGTTCCTGGCCTCAGTGACCCCCTCTGGCCCTCACAGTCCACAGCATCTGCTGACCACAGCTATACACAGACATACACAGCAGTAAGTCCAAACCAAGCACACCACTGCTACATGCAATGCCCCTGCTCTGTTCAAAATCCTACCTCAGACCACGTCACCACACCATATGTTGTCAAGGGGTTTGGGGGAGACAAGAGGCTGAGAGAAAAGCCACTTGTACGCTTTGCATCTTAGGGAGGTCTGCGTCTGTCACCCGCCATACAGAGGGAGCTCGGAGGCAGGCGGACAGGTGCCATGTGCGCTTTTCCACGTCTCTGGGGTGGTGGTCATGGGAGATTAAGGGAGTATAGAAAGCTGTAATATGAGCCAGCACCTGTCAGGCACATGCCTCAGAGCAGCACTGTGCTCCACATTTCAACCCCTCAGGGTTTTGGGGCCATCCATGTTCACTATGGTAGCATGGACATTGGAGGGACTTGCCAGTGTTCTCCTAAGGTCTTGGGAAATGATGGGACACGTCCCTAGCGGACCCTGAGATTTATCATTCAGACCCAGTGAGATCTTACAGGGGGGTATGGCTGATATACACTACTTGTAACCTCCAAAAACCACCAAATGTTTCTTATTTTGTCCTTGTCCCAGTGGACTGTGCTGGGATTTCCATGAAGCTCTTTAAGTACTCACACGCTCTGAGGTTATATACTATAGGGCTGCAAATACTGATTATTTCATTGCATATTCATCTGCCAATTATGCTTTAGATTAATTAACTGATCATTTCACTCATGAAATGTCAACAATAGTTACAACTTCCAAACAGTGAGTTGACATTCAAATAGCTCGATTTGCACTACCCTGAAAATATCTCTGGCTGTAACTACTGATTATTTTCATTATAGAGATTATCGGTTGATAATTTATTTCCATTAATGGATTTGGCCTGTAAAACATCAGAAAAACAGAACTGTGAAAAAACAGCCGTGGTGAATTGCTGTTTTTGTCTAACGAACGGTTCTAAGACCTTCAATTTACAATCAGTTAAACATTGGAAAACACAGAAGCAGAAAATACTCAAATCTAAGAAGCTAAAACCAGTACACTGTTGAATTTATACTGGATAGATGAGTGGAACAAACAGTCATCAAAATAGTTGATTAGTTTTCTGTTGATCAGTTCCATCAACTGTGGTGTGGGATGAATACTGAGAGCTGCAGGGGGTGAGGAGAGTCATTACTGCAGTGAAATGCTCATTAGCTGCTCAGCAGACCGTGTTGTCCTCAACGCTACCCAGGCTGTTTCTACAACACAGTCACCTCTAGGACGCCTTCTCAGTGACAGAAATCACTCAGGCAGGTACGCGAGTCAAGAAGCTCCTGACAGAAGCCAACAAGTGAGTCACACATTCACCTCTGGAATGCTTTTCTATTACCACAGATATGTGAACCATCTCCAAGCCCTACCAGCTCTACAAAACCCAAATATGCTAATAGACTACTCGTGGAGTTGCATGTGGACACAGAAACTGACATGTACTTTCTAGAGGCCATGTTTGTCAAAGAAATAGTAGCCTAGTGGCATCCCAAAGAAGGGTAATACAAGTGAATAAAACAAGCGCCCACTCCCGCTCACTTACCCGTACTGCCTCTGGATGAGTGCTGGGTGAATGGGCTGCACTCCGATGGATATGCCTGGAAGATAGGAGGGCGGCTGTCAGACACACATTTGCATTTACAGAGGAGGGCCAGAGAACAATACACAGAGGGCACGAAGAGACAGAGGCAGTGCCTGTTTCAGACCTACCACGACTGGAACAACAGTTTGAAATGCGCAATAAGCAGTAAAACGTGTATGTGTCCGACAAACAGAATGTTGTTTGGTATGTAAAAATTAAATATGCTACAACTGGACATTTGTTGACAGCTGTATTACATAACTTTGAGCATACAGAATCTCTTTAACTTAAGTTGTACATGTGTTATCTTTGAGCCTTTATATTTATCTGTATTTTTCTTGAACACCTGCTGCAGCTCTGGATTTTTGTTTTGTGGGTGGTTTAACTGTGTGAAACAACATATATATATATATATATATATATATATATATCTCACCTGTCTGTATGCTGCGGGGTTTGGCACCCAGGTAGGCCAGATTGACATTGGCCTTCCTGCCATCAATTATGGGGTTGGGATCCTTGCAGGCTCT
>NW_023339740.1:7094346-7102024 GCF_004916995.1 Morone saxatilis | reverse complement strand
TCTCTCTATATATATATCTATATATATATATATAGATATATATATATATATAAAATGCTGTAGTTCCCCCTCGTGTTGCCCTTCGCTCAAAGTTGTAAAGCAACCTGATGACAACTAGGATTCACGCAGCGTGGCTCCTCCGGTCGCGTCCACACTGGTTGCTTTCTCGCTGCTGTGAGGAAATGTGCCGGGAGACTTTATACGCCATGGACGAGGCCACGCCCACACACAACTGTTGACCAATCAGCGCGGCCGCTGGGTGCCAACTTGGGGCCGCGGCTCCGCCCATTGGTCCGCCTTTGCCGGCGCTGCGTTGCACCTGCTTTTGTCCTTTACAACACAAAGAAAAAGCCGTACTGTAAGGCAGAAAGCGCGCCTCTACCACATGGTGCATTGTATTACTGTAAATGAGGAAGTAATTGTCTCAGCTTCTGGCTTAAATCACCTTTCCAAGCTTTATGCAGCAGTTAAAGTGTTCATTTTACTCTGACTTCACTTAGTAATCGTGACAGGGCACATACAGGCTGAGCAGGAAGCAGATATACACGTGTTGTGGCATATAGTTATAGGTTGCTGAGCAGCTGAAACAAAGGGACAGTGGGAACTACACCACTTAAACTCAATAAACCTTGGCCTTACTTTATAATCTGTTCATGCTAGGGTTGTAAACTTCACTTACACCATTTTATATCACTCAGTAAAGCTACAGGAAACTCACATTACAGGCAGTGTTATTCCTCATTGTATATTCTACAGTCTAGCATAGTATAACAGTACGAAATACCACGTGAGATTCGATTAGAACTACTATAATTATTGTATATTAAGTCACTTGTGTATTTCTAACTCCTTTTTGGAGAATCAAAGTTCCAGACAGACATACATAGACTGGTTAAAGTACATAATGACAAACTTCATTGGGCCAGCCTAAACAGGCCACCTCTTATTACCCTATCATAAAAGCAAATGATTGGCACATTTTGAAAAGTGTTAAATGTGTACTTGAACTCATTATCGTTATGCTTTCTACATGTCTCTACGTGCTACTCACAAGCACTGATAACCTCTGTGCAGGAAAGGGCAGATTAAAGGGTCCAGAGCAACAGGTCAATCCAGCAGTAGAAGTTTTCTAGCTGCTTGCCTGTCAACATAAATTCTCCTGGTGAGTTAACCTTATTCCTGATCATGAGTGCAGCTGACCTGGAGGACTCTCACTCTCTCATTTAGTTAAACGAAACTTGGTGCAGCTTGACTGAGCATTACAGCGGCCTAGAGGAGTGCAACCAGTGTCACCCCTTGACAGCTGAGAGGAGCCGGTGAACTGTAGCAGCAGCTTATTTTCCCGCCCCCGGTGCCTTGGAGCTCCACTGCTAAGTATCGAGGGTCAGGCTAACAGTGAGGTGATACTCTAATGACCTCAATAAAAAGGCATTTAATTCACACCTTCTCCTCTATGAACTGGTTCACTTTTCACACATGGTCTTTGTAGTTGGCCATGCTACCTCATTCATATCCTCTTGATAACAACCCCCTCCCCCCATTCCCAGCTGTATGTCCCTGTCAAAAAGACCTAACCTGGATGAAGAACCCCACTGCCTTGCTTTGATCTCATTCGTCCTGTTTAGCACCCTGACCTCAGCAGCTGGACTTATCTACAGGTAACTGCTGGAGTTGACACACTGAAAGGCAAAATGCTCCACCTGCTGGTTAACTTGCATTAAAACAAGCAGACAGGAGGGGGTCGTAGTGATACAGATCTTGTCCAAAGTTTATCATTTTGATTTTGTAAGGATTCCAAAGATTTACAGCGGAAATATGAGATAGTGGTCAAAGTCATGGTTTCGCATGCACAATACAGTTCTGTGAATCCCCCACATCTATACAGCCAACACAGTAGGTTATGTTTTAACCTAATTACCCCCTCAGCTTGGAATAAACATGTTCAAATCTAATAGTATGCACTTATTTATTTTACATCTCAGTTTCATTAATGGAGCCGAACCATGGAGTAACAGCAAGTCATAAGAGAATGAAAAGTCTTTGGAAAGCTGTAAAAAAAAAAATGAGGAGCTGGACACATTAAAAAAATCGAAACATCAAGATGAATGACAAATAAATCCCTTCCCCTTCTATGAGGACCTCTATGAGACCAATTGCCACGCAGCTGTCATCAACACCAGGTTGGGTAGGCCCGTTTGATTGGTCCATGTACAGTACACACCACGGCATTGGTCCAGGTGTTTGCCGAAAGGAAGGCGTCTGTCTCGAGCATATACACACACTAAAGCAGCAGGTCTTCCGCAATTTCCTCACGGGAGATGCGACTTGGCACGACGAATCTAGAGACAGGAAGGAGCAGTCAGTCACAAAGAACATTTTTCTGATTTTTTTGGTTTCGTTTATTTCTGATTACACTGTGTTCCTTTTTGGACACAATAAATAGTACAACAGCACTCTTCAGCAGACAAAAATCAGACCTTGCAGATGATGGTTGATTCATTCTAACTTATTGCTGGCCTATGTTCAATATTTCCTGAACCTTTTCACCATCATCTCATAATTTAATAAATAACAGTCCTTTTTATGCCATTGAATACGCTGCAAAGCCTTACTACTTAAAAGCTAAATGCTGTAAAGAAGCCAACAGGCTTTGTCCCAAAATTCCTGATTGCACAGGCAGCAAAGGTAGCTATTATACACTATTACAGCACAAACCACACAAGCCTTCAAAGGGACTGCACTCGGGTCAGTACAGTACCATTCATATACTAAGTGGCTACCTGTAGCACTACATGGCAGTACTGAGATCTGAATCATGTCTATTGTCACTGCCCACATCCATGCACACCAGGGATCATGGAGTGCCTTTAAAAAGGCCTCACTGTGAGTCAGCCTGGTCCGGCGACCGCGGTCTCCACCTTAACAGACAGTGGCTGCCCTTCTCTCACCATTTCTTGTTCCGAGGCTTCAGCTCCTCTGCAGCATTCCTCAAGAAGATGTAGTTCTTTTTCTGGGGGTTGTAGTACTCATGGCCCTGATGAATTCAGATAAGAGGACAATATTACAAAATAAGAGTGAAGAGCAGCATGAAGTGCATCCAACAGTGACATTCAAACAGCAGCTCAGGACTTCTGTAGAGAACACTTACCTTCGACCAGTCGTAACTGGAAGCATATGCAAAGATGTTGCCATTGTTGTTGAAGCAGCAGGCTGTGATGGGCTGGTCGAGCTGCTCTGAGGTCTTCAACTTGGTGCGGGCGTCTTTGTCCCAGAAGCTGAAGCGCCCGTCTGAGCCCACAGTAGCCAGGGTGCCATGGACAGGATGGAAGGAGATAGCATTCACCTGATGGGAAAAAATGGAAATTAGTAGGTAAGACATGGGACAACATTTTAATTAGACTGGTTAGGGTATCTGTGACTATATTGCAGTGACTGAATCTGTAATATATAAGTGCTAATGTAATAAACTACATTCATTCTAGTTGTAGTTCCAAAGGCATCCATTCTTTATGTTATTAGTTACACCAGGGTTGTTCCTACTATGGCAAACAGAATATCTGCCGTGAAAAAGGTCTGTTATAACATTAATAACTTGGACAATAAAATCCACACACTGGTACAATTTGTCTGTCCCAATAAAAATATGTTAATAAAATCCCAAACAACAAATACAACTTACAGCATAGATGTCCTGCGGAGTGGTTGTGTTGGTTCCATTGGACCTGTGGCACTTAAAGGTGAAGTTGTCTTTGGCTCTGAAAGAAATGAGGGAGCACATTCATATTTTTTACAGGAAAAGCAGCTTCTTTTTAAATGTGGAAAAGCAAAATACTAATCCATCACGCTTGACCTTTACTGGACCAAAGACCGCAAAACAAACTCAACCACCTGTAAGTTAATTGATTGTTTGAGACACTCACGGGTTTGGAGGGTTGATATAGTGGATGGCCACTCGGCCCTCAATGCTTCCCAGTGCAAAGCCTGTGGGTTTGTTCTGCTTATCCTTGAATATGGCAACACAGCGATGCTGCAGGGCCAGGGAGGAAAAGTACATTGGATTAAAAGGCAGTCATACATGAAAAAATCCAATATCTTACAAAGTTTGTCCTTTTATTTAGCAAAGAAAAAGAAAATTAATCTGGCTGTACATGATTACTGTACAAAGAAAGAATAATGGTGGGAAAAGACAAAGAGAAAATTCACCTGATGTTTGAGAGGAGAGTCTATTCTACGAAACTCAGAGGGCTGGTTCTCCAGCTGGTACACTATCAGGCCTCTCTCAGCTGTGGCAACGACCGCCATGGGGTATACCTACATGTAACAGTCAAGGAGGTTAACACAATAACAAAATCTACACAAACTATTATCTACTCAACCACCATTGATATGTGTGTTATACTCCTCATAAACTACTTACAACATCTGCACAGTAGCATCTCTCTGGCATCTGCAGAGACATCATGGGGTTGGGAGAGCGCGTGTCCCAGAACTGAAGAGAAAAACAGAAGAGAGCGTTAGACGCCACAGTGTCTGATATGCCTCTCTGATGAGTGATCATTATGGTTGCATTTATGAGTCTAAATCAGGGTGGGACATTAACTTTTTAAAATGTGAACATCTACCAGCCACTAACAGATAAATGTTCAAATTGACCAGCTACTCAATAATAAATCAATATTTTGTGTCAAAAGGTCAAAATCACTGATTGATAAGGTGCCAATAGTCCAGAAATAATAGAAATTTTGTTTACCAGAAAGCTGTTTAAGTATGATGAAGTACGATGTCCAACATTGGCCTTTGGCCACGTTCAGACAAACAGCACTGTGTGAAAAAAATGCAGCACCCTGATTCATTTAAATGAGACCACTCTGTAGGTATACCAACAGACAGATTCAGGAAAAAAAAAACCAAACAAAACTTGGTGATCAGGCAAAAAAGTTTAACTGTTGCCAGTTTCATTCAGTTAGGCGCTGCATTGGCCGATCAAATATGTTGGAGTGCACATTCCTGTCTCAGAGTATTATAAACCACTGTGCATCTGAAAAGCCTCCATACTCATGGATCTATCAATATTACTGGAGTTTCTGGATCTTATTTTCTGTTTTTTCCCCCCAGATTTTCTTGAGACCCTAAATGCAAACGTTTCTTCTGAACAGATGTGTTGAAATGGCTGTTGTACCTTCAGTGTTTTGTCCCAACTGCCAGTCATGATACAGCTGTAGTTTGGGGCTTTTATCCAGTGGATTGCTTTGATTGGACCGTCATGCTGTGAAGAGATATGGTGAGGTGAGATAATTCTGCTTCATTCTTATGACCACATAGTTGATCTAGGATCTCTCATCGAACCTGGGCAATCTGTATCGCTTGATTACTGTTAAGATCCCACATCTTGGCTGTTTTGTCACAGGAAGCAGTGAAGACTTTACTCCCATCCTGGTTAAAGAGAACAGCACATCATAAATTAATCTGTGGCCCAGCAAACAGCAATCTAATACAGCTCTTAAATGACTTTGTATGATGAGACCTACATCGCTCCAACATGCATCCAGCACTGGACCTGTGTGCATCTGCTGGGCTTTGGGGACAGTCTGTCCATTGTCCTGCACCTCCCAGCACCGGACCTGAGGTCAGAAGATACAACACAGTTAAACTACGTTTACTTGTGAGCACACTACAAACATTATGTAGTGCAGAAGTAGTCCTGGTGAGAGAATAACCTTTGGTAAATCTATTTACAAGTGTACACCATTATTAACACCATTGTTATGACTGAGTAAATAACATACATCGTTGGCCCAGGATCCTCCGATCAGGAAATTTCCTGGCATGGTGGGGGGACTGAAAGCCAGACAGCTGATGCTGTCATCTGGAGGAGAAGTTACTTCAACATCCTGTAGGACAAGTCATTAAAAGACCAAGACATTAAATACAAATGGTGCACTTTGATTTAGTTTGATATTAGATATATAATAATTGTTTATATGATTTTGATTTTAGAAGAACATGCAGGTTATTGTAAAATCACTAGAATCTTATTAAATGTACACAATGAAAAGTTATCTATACTTAGACATTATCAAACAAAATAAAATAAATCAAGAACTAAACCAAATGTAGTTTGAGATACTGAGATAAAAACTCATTTAAAACATTAAAACACAGTTGAAAGACATACAGCAATTCATTTATTACTGTTTAATTAAATTGTTGTAACTGTTGATGTAACTAAAGCTGATTTTAAAGAGATTTTAGTGAGGTTTCATTTTTATAGGGTGCTTATGATTATCACTTGAAAGGTCTCTTGCACATCCATCGAGAACCCCCACCAATCATGCCCCAACATCACTCATAGCCTGACCACACTGACTGGTAATATGTAAACCTGATGGAAGTGGGGGAACATTGTGAAGCACAACGTAAACAAAATTACAACCCTAACAATGCATGAACATTCATAAAATGACACTAATGTCCATGAAGCTGCAACCCGTGCCCACGCAGGGAGGGTCTCCAACACACCTAACTCATGTACTGCAAACAGATGACCATCATTCAGCCACAGACAACTGTATGAATGTGGATCAGACAGTTGAAACCATGACCAACACTCACATGTAGAGGACTGATCATTAAGAAATCAGTCCTCAAACTGACTCTCACACAAACAAATGAGCTGGATGAGAATAAAAAGGATCCCTATAGTTTAATACATGTTACACAGCCACGTTTGAACAACAGGAGAGCTTTTTAGAGACACATCCATGTGTAATGTCACATGCTCTCTCCCTGTGCGCTGGTTTACCTTCATGGGGTTGTGGCTGTCTGTTGTTGTGTTTCCGAAGACACCGGTCCCTCCGGTTCCAAACCCGGTGTTTGCCCCAAATAAGCTCATAGTGCATCAAGGGTTGTCCTGATGTACGCCTGTGGGAGAGGACACAGACATGTTGTCACAGGTAACATTAAGTTAGTCGATGCAAACAAACAGTGAACTGTAGTAGCTACTGTAGCTGGGTCCAATTATTTAATGTTAACAGCGTTTCAGTAAAACGACTGCAGCTACCACAACTGTATCATAGCCCAATGCCAAAGGTCAGACTTTGTGAAAGGATAACTCGAATAATAATGTCGACCAGCTGACACTTGACAAGACGGAGCTGGACAGCTAATGTTAATGCTAACTAGCTACCTGTACGATCATCAGCGCTGCTAGCTCCCAAACACCAACGTTATACAGCTCGTTAGTGTGTGTGTGCTATTGTAAAATGTAAAAGTTACATGTATTATTTTGTTATCCGTTGTGTTGGTGAGGAATAAATGTAACTAACGTTAGATAACTCAACGCTGGCTAATGTTAGCGGGTTTATGAGACCATCATGTTAGCTACCGGATTAAAAAGGTCCCTGTTTCAAACACAACGTTTAAACACTGTACCGTCTGCAGTGCCGCATTATAAGTACATGATTATAACGTTACATACCCCAAATATGTTCCACTGTGGCTTTAAGCTTGTAGCGCTGAAAATATTTTGCCGCAGCAAAAATGTGGCGCTTGTTTCATAAGTCGCAGTTTGATGACGTAGGTGCCCCGGTAAGAGCATGTAATTTCTAAAGTGACCGCTGGAGGGCAGTGACTGACTGACTGACTGACTGACTGCAGCTCTACTACTGACTGACTGCAG
>NW_023339740.1:7075066-7094246 GCF_004916995.1 Morone saxatilis | reverse complement strand
CTACTGACTGACAGCAGCTCTACTCTTCAATCAATCACTGGATGCTGCACTAGTAGGGTCCTATATAGCTTGTGTAATGATCTTATCCCTGTACAGGGACCAGGTGGGTCCCATCCGACAACCCCATCCCCCGGGCAACCCACAGTCCACTCTTCCTCATCTGTCTGCCACAAACACACAATACTAGTGGAGTGGGCAACATATAGTGAATCATGTAAGGTAGGTAAAGTCTTTAGTGAAATAGATATATAACGCAGCATCAAATGAAAATGCAATACAAGACCTACATTTTACTTAACTATACAAATATATTTAGTGACTGTACTTATTCATTCATATCTTGATTTTTCCTGAATGGACACATAACCTAAACTAAATTAGAACAAATAAGCAAATTATGAGCTTGTGAAATGTGTGCAGGTTTGCCCAAGGGCTCAACAATCCAGACTTGGCTTTAGATAATGGCCACCTGTAGGGTGATCTTAAATAAAAAATGAAATAGGCTATATTATAGAACAATTAGATGAGGTGTATATGATTAGAATGAATTGTGATGAAGGATCAATGTGAACCCTTCACAGTTTCAATGTATAACAGATCCTTATATATTCAGTCCTTCAGTGTGACACGCAGTATGGTTGTAGCTGCAGTGGGAGCTGTAATGAATGACTCTTATAGCACTGAGTCAGTATACATTAAACAAATGAAAAGAATGGGGTGGATGACTTTAATTATTAAGTGCAGTATATCTTTGAGGCAGAAAAATGTCTGACTGTGCAGAAGCTATACACAATGGAGCTGCTGCGACATAATGTAAAGCCTCCTTCTGCTCTGGCGAGTGGGCTGATGATGTGGATGGACTGTCAGTTAGAGGACCTGTTGGCATGTATCCACAAAGCTGAAGTGTCCTCAAGCAAAATAGATTTTTACAGTCTTAAACTGTTAGTATTATAGCAGTAGTAAGGTTTACAAATGTTTGTAGTGGATTGGGAGGAATCTTCTTGTTTATATGGATTTGCGGGGATGAGCCATCTAAAGTGACCTCTGCTGGGAAAACATCTCAAGTGACTGTAGTGTATGATGCTCATGGAAAACTGGTCGTGTGGTTTTAGTTTATTTATGGCCTGTTCTGATGGTCCCCCTATATGCAGAGACAGAAGCTTAAAAAAATAGAAATTGAGAAACCAAAAAGCACATTAGTAAATGGTCATTTCAGTTTGTGGTTATGACGCATTAACTTCCTTCCTCCAGTTTTATGTGCTGATCCAACCACGGCTGTCCTCAGACCGGATTGAAGCACATGTATAATCTGCACTTCAGTGCTGGATTCTTGCTTTGTCATTCATTGCCCACCCCCACACCCATTAACCCTCTATTAAAGTAGTCACAGTGGAGCTTTACACATTGTTGTAGTAATTCATTGGGGCTATTGGCATGTCTCTTCATGTGCCTGTACTGCTGCTGATCACTCAAACTCCTCAACAATTAGGGTGGGCCTGCGTTTATTGTTTGAGTTCAAAGGTGTCTGTGTTGAAGAAGGGATTAGAGGATTTACCTCTTTATCTTTAGACTGATCATTTAGCGCTGTTGGAGTATCTCCATGTGCACAGGGGCGAGGCGCAGTGACACTAAATCTAAACTATCCAGATCTGTTATTGCAAAACGGAGGTTTTTTCTTTTTAAAATAACTAGGCTGCTTGTGACCTTTTGTTGCTAGAAGCAGACAACTGACAGAGAGATGATGGCTGCCAGGTCACTGCTTGCAAAGAGAGAGAGAGAGAGAGGGACCACCAGGGAAAGATATGCTAATCAGATATTTACAATTGGAGCCCATTTTCTTCAGTGGCCAAACAAACATGTCCAGACAAAGGGCGCAGTGATGGGGCACTTTGGTTTGAAAAGTCCGCACCCCACCTATCTTATTACCAAGATAGAGAAGTACACTTCATGGTAGGACACTGATCTACTTGTCATTAACTCACCCCCACACACTCTCCCAGTATTTCCAGTGTTGGTTTATCCCATTCTGAACCCCTCCTGCCCCTCCCCTGACACGGCGCCTCAATAAAATCCATTCCCAAGTTGCCACCAACAAGAGCGCACGTATCACACCAAGACAGGGCACAACTACTGGTGTGTGATAGAGGATAGTTTATTTTACTGTCATCACGGGTGGAACTATTTATCTTCCGACTAGTTCGAGCCGCACATACAGTTTAGGTAAAATGTTGACAAGCGCCTTGGCGCGGCTAATGCTCCTCCTGTCTTGGGGTTACTGCGTGCTGGCAACGCAGGTCGCCTTCTCCAACTTCTCCGTGGACAACGAAGTGCGCTCCAGCTTCATCCAGCGGCGGCTGCGGAGCCAGGAGCGCAGGGAGATGCAGCGGGAGATCCTCTCCATCCTGGGGCTGCCGCACCGTCCGCGGCCGCACGTCCACACCAAACACAACGCTGCCCCGATGTTCATGCTGGACCTGTACAATACCATCTCCACAGACCCAGCGCCGCCCGGATACTCCTACTACAAGCCCGTTTTACCGACCCAGGTGTCCCCCATGGTGACCCCGCAGGACAGCCGCTTCTTGGATGACGCAGACATGGTGATGAGCTTTGTTAATCTCGGTGAGTTTAAAACTTTATAATTACAAACACCATTTTGTAACCTAATGTTTCTAAATTAGAGAGTGTAAAGCCACAGCGTTATATAATTTTATTTAAGGGCATTTTACTATAATAACTCTTAGTAAGTACGTAAGCTATGTGCCTCTGATACTCAAAAGTATCACAGTTTACAACTTAGTAGACATCAGTACTTACAACTTAAAAATAGTACAAGATCTGCTCCTCTTATATCACCAGTAACCACTACATTTTACAGGGACTTGGTTTACTGATGTTTTCATAAATAAAATGAGTACTTTATCATATTATGTTGTCAAGGAGAAGTTAAATCTCTGTTATGACAAGAGTGCATTAGTGTGTGTGTGTGTATACCTATTGGCTGAGTGTGTATGTGAAATACCAACTATTTGGAAATCTCCACAAGGATGGTAACTTTGATCCCAATTACGGACCCATTTCAGTTATCTATTCCTTTGCCAAAGTATTTTAAATCAATAATCACAGTACCTTGATGATAGTAATATCCTGTCTCAATTTCAATTTGGTTTTCAGATCTAACATTTCCACACACAACTACTGCTCAAATTCATGAACAGTGTTTTCTCTGCACCTGATCATGGCCACCTTGCAGAAGCAATATTTTTTGATCACACCAAAACTTCTCTGGTGGATCATTATCTTATCATTATCAAGCTGTATGCTATTGGTCTCTCACAACATGCACTGTTTCATTTGTATATTCACGACCGAAAACAACGTGTCGTTGTGGTGTACATTAGATTTGCTCACTACTCAGCAAAGCGTGCCTCAAAGTTCTATTTTCGGACCACTTATTTTCTCTATTTTTATTATTTATCAAACTTTTTTCTAATTGTTGTGCATCTATATGCAGATGGAACTATTATGTAAACATAAAACACATCACAAATTAAAGTGGCCCTGCAATCTGATTTTAATATTATACAATGTGTAATATACATGTTTGTCAGCTAACAATTTACTGCTTCATAAAACAAAAACATATTCAATGCAATGCAATGCATTTAGCAATAATTGATTAGCTGTTACCAGAAATCTTCTAAAACTGATCTTCTTCCCCTTAATGTTATATAAGCCTATAACAGACTGTGCAGCTTCATACTAGGCAGTTCTTTTCTTAAACACCGTTCTTACGGACAAAACACGCTCAAGTGGCCCCTGCTTGATATAAGACACTGATCAATTTATTTTTAAATGCATTCATTTTAACTTCCCTTACAATTTTTTATTCTTTATGTGTCAAAAGACTCAACAAGACGCTCTGATCCCCTTCGTATCTAAGGAACTTGGAAAAAAAACAGTTCATATTTTGGGCTCCTTTTGCTTGAAATAAGAGACCTGTAAATATCCGTCCTCTGTTATCATCTTGCTTATTTGAAAATATACAGTTTTCTTATCTTAACACAAATTGTTTTCAGTAATGCTATCAATGTTCCTTCTTTTATTTACAGATTGATCATTTTTCTTTTGACTGTGTCTAGTTTAAGGTTGTAACTCTATTTTTTTAGTTGTTTAGTTTATTTGTTTGATTGTTTGCTGGTTGTTTGTTCTGTTATTGTTGTGTTATATATTATTGTGTCTTGTACTCTTCTGTTTGCTTTGGACCCCCTTGAAAACGAGATAATACATCTCAAGGGGTTTCTCCTGAGATAATACATTTCTGACAAAGCCAGTGTGTCTGACATTGTGGCTTATAGGTCACTTTGTTCACTTCAAATCCAGCATTATGCATTCCGAGCTGTAAATGTTATGACAACATCCCTGTATCCGATTTCCCCAGAATCCCTTCAAAGCTCCGGGGGAGAGGCTTTAGCGTGGCTTTGTTTCACATGACTAGGAATTGAACGGGTATTTCTAAACCCCAAGGAAGTGAGAAACAAGTTGACTGAGATTAAGATACAAACTGCATCTAAACACGTTAATGCTGGTCTCTGTTAGTGCAGGTGCTTGTGTGTGCTGTGCATTCCTGCATTTCTTGTGTTTGTATGTTTGTTTGGAGAGGTGTAAATCACAGGGGTCACAGGTGGGAGTTGGGGCTGACTCAGACATTATTGAATTTATAAAAGGCAAATCCTGCCTTTGTTTCCCTTGGAGACCCTACAGCGGCTCTGATATCACTATGGTGAAACAGCAGACGGCATGGTGCCTGTGGCTCTTATCCGGATGTGGTTTCATCCAAAACCAACCTTTGTCTTCTGTCTGCCCCTCTCCTGCCTCTGGGCTTAAGGGTCAGTGTTAAGAAATGAAGTGTGTGCATCTGAGTTTTGTCTGTATGTATGTCGATGTTGTACATCAAGACAGAACTGAAGCCATTTAATTAAGAGCCATTTAGAGTTATTTTTCAATCAGCCCACAAACGTGTAGTTAATACAAAACATTTGGAGACTGTAAAAAAATCTGAAACATAACATTTTATGTCCTCAGTCGTGAACTTTTAACTGACAGTCTTTAGCTAATGAGATCTGGAAATATTGTTTCTGGAAACTCACAGCAGATTTATGTGGTTCCACATCTGAAGAGTTTGATTATAAAGAGGAAGGAGTAAAAAAAAAAGGACACAATGAGTGTGTATTATTTCTCTCTCAAGCCCTCCGCGGCCTCCTGTACTGATGATTGGCAGAGTTTTTAGCTGGGGCTCCCACATTGTGCTGGAGTTGACTCTGTCTTGGTGGTCCTGGGATGATCGCTTCAAGACCGAACTAGATTATGGTATTTCCCTTCCAAAGACCACAGCTTCCAGTGTGACGGAGAGCTGCTGTAGAGCTGTACGGCCCCTTCCCCCAAGTGCGCATAGGTATACCCTGCAGGTGGACTGGGCTTAGAATAGTATCATACTAGTATTGTAGATAAATCAGCCTCATTTACTCAGTGTCTTTAACTGAAATTAATTATGTTAGAGGGAAGGGAACAATTTAACCCCTGTTTTTCATATGTTAGACAGTATTTGAGAGCTTGTTTAGTCATATAGTAAAGTATATCACATCACTACACACATGCAGATACACGGCTGCATATGTTTACTTGTGTTAGAACACCAAACCACAAGTTGTACTTCATGATAACCAGCAGGAAGCACTGGTCTCATTGTCATGCAACGTTACGCAAGCAGCTGCCATTCAACTGCACATTTGTAGTTCCTATTGTCCATTTGTTTATAAAGAAATGCATTGAATGTAGCGCCAGGGCCTAAACTTAACTCTCAGTCTTATCAGTCGTAGCTGTTCAACGGTTCTCTGCTCTGCTACTCATCATGGCGGGCGGCTTGTTTACTGCTGCTAGAAACCTTTGCCTGGAGACGTGTACACATGCGTTCAGTATGGGACCACAACACACCTGCAGAGCATGGGAAAGGGCTTAATGACCAGAAATGTCACTGGCTTTCATTAGAATAGAACGAGTGCAAAAACAGTCGGAGGAATGGCTGCTAGCTGAAGAACAGAAGGTGTATTGTGTTTTTGAGAACAAGCAGGAAGAAATGCGTTTGTCCTGCTAAGCTGATCTGTAGGAAGCATAAGGAGATCATACAAAGAATTTCTTTTGCCCCACCAGCAAATCGTATTAACCGTCTCATTATTTAAACATTCATGTGCAAAATAATTACTTTCTTTTTAGTGTGCGAAGCTCCAATTGTAATTGCATAGTGGCATCCCCATGCCAAGACACTATAAGTCCACTTTTGTCTTTTAAATCTTGAGCAGAATAATTGAAAGCTTACTTTGTCATCAATAGCAGACATGGTGCTTACAGTTTTCAGTCAATTTATGCAAAGGTGCAACGTTAGTTTAGCAAGCGCCTTTTTTGTCGTTCTAATAATATGCAAGGAAACAGCTTAAACAATGTTGTCAAACTTGTGAACACATGCAGGCATAATAATGAAAAGATTTACAACATTTATCAGTTGAATAGTAAAGTCTGAACTTGACTGACTCATAGAATGTCAAATCAGTTTTATTTATATAGCCCAATATCACTCATTGCCTCAAGGGGCTTCACAGTCTTTGTTGTTACGATACCCTCTACGCTTAGACACTCGATGCAGATAAGGAAAAAAAACAGGGAAAACATGGAAGTAACTTCAGGAAGAGCCACAAAGGATGGATCCCTCTCCCAAAACAGACAGACATGCAAATAGATGGCGTGCTTACTGAACAGAGTGGAAGAATAGACCCACACAGAACAGATCTATAACAATATGTATGACATAAATAATGTCTGAAGCAGTGACTACTATTCACAATGATCGTATTTTTGTTTTCGTGCAGACATTGAGATCTTTAAACCACCCATGCTGTTCGGAAAAAAAACCAATTACTATAAAATTGCAATAGGTTAATGATAGCTCCGCGGCTGTGTGGCCCCGCAGTGTGAGGAGTAATCTGAAGTGTTGAAATGCCTCCCAGAGGGAAGTTTGCATATCTGAGGTCTGATCTCTGCAGCTAATGGTCCCTAACATAAACACACCAAGTCCTTACAAGCAATTATTGCTTTCATAAAAACACCCCTTGTTCCCTTCCAGCATTTAATTGCGGTCAAACAAATGACTAGCAGGGTTCAGAATGCACCGCTCTTAATGACAAACGGCTCGTGTGTGTTTTTGTTTCGTTATTAGTTTAAAAGACTGTGAGTCAGTGCGTGTGTGTGCTCTCATGAAACAAACTTGCTGTTTCTAGTGTTGGGCTGCTGTGTGTATGTCTGTGCACTGACACAATAGTGGACCATCAGAAGGGAACGCAGGGTGATGTCATGATGATGTCATGGTGTATGCCAGCGGGCAGGATGTGTTTAAGGTGGCTAATCGCTGCTCAGCTCTGCACACCTTCACCAGAGACCTCCACTGCTCTTTCCAAGGACAAACACATTGACTAACGCTATAAAAACACGACACTGGAAAGCCTCAGGAAGCTTTGGGGTCTTTCTGACCACCGCTCCCCTGGAAAGTCTGAGTGCTGGAGAGCCTCAGCTGGTTCAGGGCGGGTCGGAAACCCTGTAGTGCCATCAGCTACTGCTGCTTTACTTCATCCTCTACAATGGGAATGAAATCACTGGACTGTGATACATGGCAAAATGATCAGGGAGGTGTGGGTGGTACAGACTCTGGCAGCTAGGTCACATGAATTTGTGTGTCGCTCTATATTTTATGTGAGTGTGTTTATAAAAGCACACTGACTGCTGTGGTTTTCCGGGCAGTGCCTTAACAGGCCTTTTCTTGTGGTCAGCACATGTGTGCAATTTAAACAGGGAGCCAAACTGAGCCTTGAGTGTGTTTTTTCTCCCCCACATTGGCACGTATAGCAGATTGACTTAAGTGATGTTTAGATCAATCACTTCTCTCATGGAAGCAGGATTTTTCCTATTTCTGACACTGTGCTTCCGAGATGTGGGCAGAGTGACACACATCAGAGAATCGTTTGATTCAACAACGGTTTTGACATCTGATTGTACTCACAGTGGTTTGCCTTTCCCTCAGATGTACAAACTTTCCCTTTGAGGGTTGTAAGTATTATTTCACTGTGTGTGTGTGTGTGTGTGTGTGTGTGTGTCAGCTGATGCAAACAACAATAAACCATTTATCACTGCTCTATTCAAATCTGGTGAATTATAAATGAAGCATGTTGTCAAAGCATTTTTACTGTATCTTTATCTCTGTTTCTCTCTTTTCTCCCTAATAGTTGATCAGGATCAGGATCTTCTATATAAGCAGCACAGAAGAGAATTTCGCTTCGACCTTTCCCGTATCCCAGAGGGAGAGGCCGTCACAGCAGCAGAGTTTAGGATTTATAAAGATTTCATCCAGGAACGCTACGAGAACGAAACATTCAGAGTCAGTGTCTACCAGGTCCTGCAGGAGCCTCCAAACAGGTATGGGTGTTTTCTTTCCGGCTCGTTTCTCAATTTTACAGGAATTGTACAGATTCTTTGCTGCTTACTCTTGATTTGTTTTAACCTCGATCATATATATCAGCTGGATCTCCTCAGTTGTGTTTAGCATTAAGGGATCACTCAATTGTATTCCCTCACTTTCCTCTAGTGGTCTCTGTTTGAATTTGTCTGGGTTTATGATATCTGTCTGATTTCTACCACCGCACTTATAAGATGGTAATGAAAGTTTCAGTGGTGCTCACAACGCATTAGCAGTGAAAAGTGAAACCTAAAACTAAAGTAGGTAACTTATAAAATAACCTTTTTGTCTAATTGGTTGTATTTTTTCAGACGCGGTAGATTCTTACAAGTGCCATTAGGAGCTGCAGGAGGAGTCGGAGAACAGATTATCTGTCTTATGTACTACTGTCAGGATATAGTTAGATTCAGCAAATATGACAAAAAGTTATATTCATAAAAGTTACCTACTGCAGTTTTAAAGAAAATTTACAGTGGCTTTCTGAAGCTGTAGGCTACTTTGGCACAGCAGTGCTTTGAGCTAAAATCTAACATCACCATGCTAACATTCACACAGTTATAAAGCTAAGAAGCTGATGTTTAGAATGTACAATGTTTACTGGTTCACCGTGTAAGTTTAGTGTTTTGTTGAGTGCACTAGAGAAAAAGTTATTGCAATTCATCTTCAAGGGGATAATGAATGTCTGCACCAAATGTCATGGTGAAAAAACACAAATTCTCCCCTTCATGGTGATGTCCCTTAAGTTAATGAGGTTTATCATCTGGTAACCATGAAAGAATACAGTTTTGTGCCAAGCCGTCTAGCAGATGTTGGGATATTTTACTAGATAAGTGAAAACTCCAGTTGACCTGCTGGTGGCACTAGAAAAGTCAGGGATCACCAAAGTGATTATAGCTGATCTCAGGGACACAAATGACGGCACCAAGTTTAATGGCAGTCCATTTAATATTTGTTGAGATATTTCATTAAAAAACAAAAAAAGTCAATCTGCTAATATCTTATCTCTGACTTTAGCTATAGCTAAAGGCCACAATGAATGTCTGCAGGAAATTTCACAGTAATCCATCCAGTAGTTGAGATATTTCAATCTGTCCCAAAGTGGTTGACGGACCAAAATGTCCATCCCTAGAGCCACGCTGCTAATGTTGATAAAAATTCAACAGCAATGTGACTTTTTAGAAACAGTGTCCCCATTTCTCTGAATAATCCCAATTCCCCACAACACATTGAGAGCAGTTTTCATACAGGCTAATTCTTATAGAAACTAGTTCCAAAGGCATGTTGCTGGTGAATATTTTAAATGTAATTCTTGAGTACTGTGAGGCACCTTCAATGAAACTCCATTCACCTCCGTTGTAACTGGGCCAAGTATATCTATCTCTCTCAGAAACCAGATAAATAAAACCAAACCTATCTGCATGGCTAATTAGTTAAATTTAAAGCATTTTTCAAAGGTTCTTCAGTTCTTCATAGTACCAGGTTTCAGTGCTACATATGATTATCCTCTTATGATAGTGACAGAGTACGACTAGTGTGGTTGACTTTGAACAAACACCTTATGCTGCTGTGTGTTTTTTTGCTGAAAACTGGTCTTTAGTCTTCCGCATGTGCACATGGATCTGTCTGCCTTGGCGGTGTCTGTCTACGTTTCCCCACAGGTTATTTCTGCTGATGTTAGTGTCAGCACCAAAGCTGTTTACACAGACATTAGCGTCAATTACAGAAGCACAGTGGTTCTCTCCAGAGCAAGTTTACTCTCACACAGTCAGAACAGGCTGGTCCCTGGGAGACCTGCGTTTATAACACACAGCTCCAACCACAAATGACACTCTCAACCCTCAAGACGTCAGTTTACTCTCTTTCTCTTACACAGGTGGTTATTCCTCCATGTTTCTGTCTGTCTGTAGCTCTGTTTGGTCTGTCACTCTGCCAGCTTCTGGGTTACGCTCACGCTGTTTCCTTGTTTCAAACCACATCTGAAATTGGATAATTAGACTCAACACACCCCCTTCTTTCTCAGTAATCAAAGTTGTACCACCCACATTATAAAATCACTCTGCCCCATTAACTTGCTTGACTCTGCCTGCCAGGGAGACATAAGTGAGCGGCAGCAGATTTAAGTCCTTCATCGGTGACAGCGGGGCTGAGGATGGTGTTAAGCGCAACACCATTGTCATTCACAGACACACAAAGGCCACTCCACACAGACAAGCAGGCGGCAGGACTATGGGCAGACGTCTGCCTGAAGGTCTGAAACTCAATCTGTAAACAAGGCTATTGTCTGGGAAATCTGCCCTTAAGACGGCATGATATGTGTGTAGGAGTTTTCTTCTGGGATGAAGAAAGTGCTTCTTTGATAGTGGCTGTTTGTTTTGGTGGACACATGATTCAGGGGCTGGATGTTTAGGTCACTACATGTTGTTTTAAGACTGAAATGATTAATAATAATTTATTGTTATAGTTTACATAAGAGTTCTTATTCTTAAGTATTCTTATATTCTTCTGTATCAATTAACTATGAAAGATTAGGTTTGTTATTTTGATTTGCACGGGTATTCATCCTGATTCAGTGTGTTTACAGTGCAGTCAGAAATGATTAGGACAGTCACACATGCTCTGTACTCTAGCACAAACAGTGGCCATGAGCTGTCTCTCAGCTTTAATTTCAACTTGTTTATATCCTAAACAACAAGGGAACTGTGGCCCTTTAGGTGACACAACGTAATTGGACAAGTTTACACAAACTTAATTGATGTTATCATGTTTTATATTTGGTTCCTTTGCAGCCACAGACATCAACACTGCAGCTATCTTAATTATTGTGCTCACTTTTTTCCTTCAGTCTGGTCATCAGCAAATGAAACACATTCTCTGTTAACTGAGGTCAGGTGTCTGACTGCTAATAAACAACATTCCACTGTTTGACCATAAAACCTCTTAGTTGCCTTTAATGTATTATTTTCCTGCGCCATTGGGGGAATATCTATAAAAAGGGTTACGCTACACTGTGCCCCCAGTATGGATGTAAACGCATTCAAACACAAGGCTGAAAATAAGCACTTTAACCTCAAAGTCATTCATTTATTTCTAATCCAATCTGCAGGTGGACTTTGCCAAAATGATAAATATAGTAATATATAAAACAAGTTGTCCTAATATGTTCTAACTGCACTCTAGCTGTTGCAGGACCACACATGTAGTTCTGCATTTATTTGCCAATTAAAAACTAATTTTATGTAATTTACAAGACAGCCAACCATTTTCCTAAGCATACCACATGCTCTTAGACTGTTTTCATACACTCCAGAGAGCCATTGCTTTTCATTAATTTCAGGAATGAAAATCAATTTGCAGAAACTCAAAAACAAGAGATGGGTAACAAATCACAGTGGACCACCATTGTAGCATTTTATCAAACTTGTGTTTTCATTTTATGGAAACACATTTGCAATTAGTCTTTGAAGGAACATTTGATTAGTATTTCAGTCTGCAGCCAAGCAAGGATACTCCATTTATGTTTAACTTTAACTTGTGTTTTCACACTCAATGTTTTCAGCCTTGAGATGCCTTGAATTTAATTACATTCTGTCCTCTCCTCAGTGAAGTGGAGCTCTTGCTACTGGACCAGCGAGAAGTGTGGGCTGCAGAGGAGGGCTGGCTGGCCTTTGACCTGACTGCTACCAGTAACCTCTGGCTGGTCAACCCGGAGCAGAACCTCGGCCTACACCTGGTCCTGGAGGACAGCCATGGTCAGTCACTGCCATACATTAACTCGCATGAGGGGGGGGGGTCCATAACAGCAACAATAGCAAGAATACAGTCTTTGTTTAGAGTAATGATTTAATGCTTTTTAAATCATATGGTTAAAAGCACAACCACATATTTAGTGTTTATTTGTATATTTATAATGTGTATATAGGGTTCTTACAGAGTTCATGTAATGATTGTGGTTGTTGTGGTTGTATTAGGATGAACAAATGATTGTTTAGTAGAAACTTAGATGTGTGTTATTGTCATTCTTTAGTGGTTGGTTCACTCATTAGTTCTGTTCCCCCTGTCTCTCTCCGAAGGCCAGAGGAGGAACCCCCGACTGGCGGGGCTGGTGACAGGCAGTGGACCTCAAGACAAGCAGCCCTTCATGGTTGCCTTCTTCAGAGCCAATGAGGTGCGTTTCCGCAGCGTCCGTTCTGCTCACGGCCACAAGGGGCGCCAGTCCAACCGCTCCAAACCCCAGAGGACTGTCCAAGATGCACTAAAGGCAGTGGAGGCTGCAACAGGTGCCTGAACCTTCTCACTCACACCATCATAGACTCTCGTCATGGTTTTAATCACTTTGACCAACTGGCCTTTAATATTTTTGTATTTTGATACTTGTGTGTACTCATACTTGCGTGTTGTCAATTTCAGATAACCTTGGCATCTCTAAGGAGGGATGTAAAAAGCATGAACTGTATGTCAGTTTCAGAGATTTAGGATGGCAGGTATAATTCAGAACTTTCATTTTGATCTCATTTTGATATCATTTGATTTTCAAAAGTGACAATTGACTGATACTTCCTGTGATTTTATTCTGATCAGGACTGGATCATAGCACCAGAGGGCTACGCCGCGTACTACTGCGAGGGAGAATGCGCCTTCCCTCTCAACTCCTACATGAATGCCACCAATCACGCTATTGTGCAAACTCTGGTAAGTCCCAAACAGCCCCTGATGACAGGCACTTTCACTACAACCTCCTCCACTTTCTGTGAAGATTGATTTATGCTTCTTCTACCCACAGGTGCATTTTATCAACCCAGAAACGGTGCCCAAACCCTGCTGTGCCCCCACCCAGCTACATGGCATCTCGGTGCTCTACTTTGACGACAGCTCCAACGTCATCCTCAAGAAGTACCGCAACATGGTGGTCAGAGCCTGTGGCTGCCACTGACCGCTCGTACCCCCTTCTGTGAGCTGTGCAAATCCGAAGGGACGTTTAACAAAGGCGGAGGCAAAGGAACCAGAGGCAAGATGATTGACTGGCTGGTCACCAGGGAGCTCTTGCCGCAGAATGGACTTTAATCTGGTGTACTGTTGTTATGACCAGCAGCTGAGCCTCCCATGCAGCATTTACTACGACCACAAACCAGTTAGAACTATTAGTCACAGAGAAAGGTTTCTTTAAAAGTGCTCTGAAAGGACCAAATATTGAGTGCTAGAAACAGAAAGTCAAAACTATTTCCCCTAATGTTTAACACATATCTATCTGCATTCTCTTGTGACCAAGAGGCATCAAAATATAAAATATGGCTTGGGTGGAAATGTGCATTTGATAACTGATTTCACAGCTTGTAAAACTTTAAATCTCCATCTTCCTGTCGAACCACTGCACCTTGTCTTTTGGAACAGCTGGATGAACTTATGTCCCGATGAGAAGAAACCAACTTCACTGGTGTTGAACTAGTTGTTCAGGAAGTCATTTGGACCAAGTCAGGTGTAAGACATCTGGCAGCTCCTGAATGTGCTTCTGATGTAGAGGAGCTCAGTGAAGAATGACAGCCGAGACTGTTAATAACAGTGTGCGGGACTGAAAGTCCTGCCTGTTGGGCCCAGTTTCCTGGTGCAGACATATATCACCAGCCCTGTGACAGGCATACAGTCTGCAAGATGTCAGTGATTCATGAGGCGGACATCGGGGTGTGCACCATCACCCCGACTGCAGCTGCCTTCTGGTGTCAGACCAGAGCTGCAGGTGGGCAAAGGGAAGCTGTAATTTTATTTTGTCAAGTAGTCAAATAAATGGAAACTATCCCACAAGAAGCAGGTGTTTTTTTTATTTTTTTTTACCTTGTTTGACCTCAACAGTGTTCCTTACAGTGGCATTCAAAGCACCTTTGGCTGTAAATGGCTATAGTAAATAATGGTTTGTGAGGGATTCATTGGGTTTAGAGAAACAAAATTCAGACCGTTTTAGACATGACATATTTATTTAACAGTGCGAAAACTGTTTTACAGGTTAAAGACACAATCAGTGTGTACAGCACCTTGTCCACCCTAACTCTGAAATCAGAGTTGAGTGGTCCGCATTTCAATTTTGAACCATTTCATTTTTTGTCCAAGTGTATAATGTATATAATATCCAGACATATGGCGCTGTACACTGATCACAGATTGTGCTTTTGAAGTACTTTGAATAGCTCTTAACAATGGGACAGACATTTAAAAAGGAGCATCGGTACAAAAGCAGCTATATACTGCAACAACCAGGCCAATAAAAGCATTCTCACTGACATTCACAGAGAAACTAGGAGCTTCCAGCACAACATATTACACCACAGCCCACACTGTTAAAAACACACACTATATGTATCTGTCACCTTAAATAGAAAACAGAGGTAGAAGCGAAAAAACTAAATCCTACTGAAAAAAAGTTGAATGTCAATTTGAAAATTCACTTTATTATCAGGATTCTGGCATGGGGGATATGCAGAAATTTGGAATGAAATTGATCCTTTATGTGGTTTAAGAAGTCATATTAGATGCAAGAGAGATAAACTTAAAATGATTTGATCAGCAGTGAGGAACCTGAGGGAGTATTTTTCTGTGCTTTTCAGGGAACAAGGGCACAATTTTGTCAGAAATGCTGCAAAAAATAATCAGAACACTTTAAAAACCCAAACAATATTCTTTCTTTAATTCACTATCAGTGAAGCAGCTCCCTGTGGAAACATAGATGCACGCTTTGGTTCTCCACGTTCTCACAAAAACGTATTAAATTGACTCTCTCACATGAACACGATCTGAATTCTGTGTTATGATAGACTCTGATCATGCTCACAGAAAATGAAATGTTTAACTCAACTCTTGACAAATATGCTTCTGTAGGTTTTCCTCTGGGGGATCCTGAGAGTTTATCTTATCAGTCCTCTTTAGCTTTTACACCTTAGATACAATTAAAAACCACAGTCAAGCACAGAAATACAATTCAGGAGGTAGAAAGACAGCAAATATCAGCTGAATATAGCAGAGCTTAAAAGAGATAGACTTCTTCCTGTCCATAAAACAGTGAACCTCCTCACTACATGCAGTTAATCCCTGTACCTCTTAACTCAGGGGCTGAATAGTGCCTCCTCCGGACTGCCTCTGCCTCCTTCTTCTGCCCCCCTGCTGGCCACTCTGGCCCCGGGGGAACCTGGGGTTGTGCTTCCTTTAGGGACTCACACACTCCTTCTGATTTCCTAGGGGAGGTTTTTGGCTCCAGGGTGGCTGACGGTGCAGGCTGGGGGGCTGAGACAGGGGTGAGAGCCAGGCAGACGTCCCCCACAATGAGCTGGCGGCACTGCAGGCCACAGAGACGGGCAGTCCTCTGAGGGCTGCAGGAGGACCAACCCCTCCCGCGCACAAAGAACGGGTACTCCACATAGACATCCACCAACTCCTGGAGGAGGATGATACATTATGCAAAGGAAGATTAGAAACAGCGATGCAGCCTACACACTTGTTCACTAGGGGGTGGTGTTGTCCTACTTGTGCTGAATTCCTGTCAGATAGCAATATAGTGAAGTGTTTTTTACGTACTAAACTGAAGCATTCAATAGCTTCAGTAGAGACATTTGATAAATTCAGGCTTGTACTGATCAGCTATTTGCACAGTTAATCAGATACCTGACTAACTGAGTGATGAATGTCAGTAGATGTATTTTTACCACATACCAAAAAGGGATGTGAATCGAGTACTGGTTCCAAATTGTATGCCACAATTTGCCATCAATTTATTTTTATCAATGGCAGAACAAGTAGAAGAAGAAATTGTCCAAATAATGACTTCATCAAACTACTATAACTTCAGCGTTAAAACCTGTGTAGGCCTACTTTTCATACAGAAAACTGATCAGGAATCAATAAAGGCAATTGACAAAGAATCGGGCCGATAAGCATAATCGCTAATGGTATTTGTATCAATAAAATCTTATCAATTCGTATCCCTAATGCCAAACCAATGCCACCCACAAATGAATGATCCAGTCTGAAGTTAGGTTAAGGGCTTGTCATAGTGATTAAATATCCATAGCTTTTTTGTTAATTATATTTGAAATCAAAGCCCAGTGAAGTTTTTGTATGTAGAAAAATTAAACAATTCCAATGAAAACAGCATGCAGTTTTACACAGTCATTGTTTTTCAAATACAAAGACTGGGATGTCAGAACAGATCTAATTCTACACATAGTGGGTATACAAGGATATGTTTCTATATTTTTTTAATCAAATGAATTCAATGAAGAGACCAAAAACCAATAATGCTTCTCCCATACCCTGTGTGTATGTGTGACTGTCAGTCTCAAGCAATTTCATTTATAGTGAAGACATGAATCTCACAAATGATTACAGTCATAATAGTTTAAGTTTAAAAAAGGCTGCTTTATTTACAAAAGCAGCTGGGCACTGTTGTTTTAAGCGTTATTCAAAAAGAAAGTGGAAGTACTTACTTACTGACTAGTTTCTGCTGCGGATTTAAACACATTTGGTGTGCTAGTATGTGGGAGTGCCCACGTTCATTGCAGCGATGGAGAAGTCACTCAGTGCAGCGGTGTGGCTAACTTATGTACGGTATTTGAATAGTTTTTGGACAGAAATGGAGCTCTGTGACCCGGTGGAATAAGACGTAGCAGGGTTTGATTACACAGACAATACTTGCTAGAGGGATGAATTTGTGAATTTGTCCTATCCCCATACAAGTATTTAAAACTGATAAAATATTAAGGTTCAAAGATCATATGACCATATGACCTGAATGCAACATTTGGTAGATGAATTACATTAGAGCAATAATGGCAGTTACCTGTAAATAAAGCAAAGTAATTTTTCCTTTACCTGGGACTGCTGGTCGTGAAGCAGGATGAGGAGACGTGAGATGGAGGAGGAGGAAGCTGAAGCGGTGATGCTCTGCACCGTGCAGCAGCTCAGGCGCAGGTCTGGACAGGCCAGGGATCCCAGCAGGAAGTCTTCTGTCTGCAAGTGTTCCACTCTCCTCAACTGCCCGTCTCTGAGCTCAATAAGAGAGCCTGCCACAAAGTGAGGAAGCAGCCAAGGAAAATGGTTGGGAGAGGAAGGATCATGCTCAGAACAGGCGAGTGTAGAAGATCTTGATGCGTCCTCCTTCATGGAGGTGTATGTGTTGCTTGAGTTATCGGCAGGGGAAACTCTTATGAAGGAACGTCCAGAAACATGTTGTTTGACCCCCTTTGTTGACCGTTGAGCTGTGAAGTCCTCATATAGAGAGTGAGGTAGGCATGTGCTCAACAATGGAGGGCTTGCTTTTTCAACCCTGGGAAAATACTCAACTTTTCTTTCCCTTCTCCTCACATAAGGTTCTTTATTCCTCCCATTGCTCTGCCTCTCCGTGTTTAAACTCTTGTCCCTTAATGTCTTGGGCTGCTCCCAGCCGTACCCTCCACCCACCCTTTGGAAACCGTCAGTGACCAGGGAGACAGGGCTGAATCTGGAGTGGTGGTGTGGGTGGTGTGGGTGCAGTGCAGGTGTTCCAGACAAGTGGCTGTTGGACTGATAGTGGTGATAAAAGTCCCATCCAGGGTGCAGGGGGTTGAACTCTCTCCACTCGGCCCAGCCATGATGCTCCCTGAACGCAGAGAGGACCTGAGGTTTGGATCTGGTGGATGTGTTAGTCTGCATCCATGGCTGGTACAGTGCAGGAACCCGTTTCGGTACGGGCTGAAAAGGGCCTGTGTGTTTTGTCTTAAACTCACTGTGGCTCTTGTAAGGGTAGGGCGCCTTGAATGTTGCAGCATCACACTGCTGCTGCTGCTGTTGCTGCTGCTGTGGGGGAGAGCTTGGTCTTTGGTCCCTCTTTTTGAGTGGGAGGCTGTCCCTGTCTGGGACAAGTGCTAGGTTCGGTGTGAGGCTCATTGGCTCACGCTGCCTGACGCTCAAACTGGCACTGCATGCCCTCCTGCAGAAGCTGAGGAGGTGTTGTGATCATGTGACACAGACTCCACTTTTTTCGCAAGCGCTGCAGATAGTTAGGTCCAGGGTTGTCACGATCTGAAAAGTAGAGGAAAAACATGTTGGTGCACATTATGTCCTCACAAGCAAGGGGTCAACCTGAAGAAAATCATTTGAATTTCTATTGAGACTCTTTCATTCTTTGCCTCTCACGGCCTCTCACTTCAAAGATTTCTTGATAAATGACCACCCGGTGAGATCATTGCCTGTAAATATCCCCCTCACACATCAATAGTAACTTCAACATCAGCCTTCACATGACGGCATTCCAACCACCAATTGCTATATTGATGGGGTTCAGTTTGATGGACATCTACCAACTCCTTTGAAAAAAAAAAAGTTACTATGGTAACAAAGAACTGCACAGTATGGTTGATGGAAGGAATGAAGTTATGGTGAGGATAATGCAAAGTAAAAGGTTGGGGGTGGGTGAGAAGTTAGAGGTTAGATTTTATCATGAGGTTAACATTATCTTTCAATCATGCATTTTTCTCATGGGACCGAAAACGCTAAAAACTACTGAAACCCCATCCTCCTCCTTACATGCACATGCACAGAAGAGAGTCAGTTCAGAGGGGGGGCTAAATATAAACACTTTGTGGTCTCACACACACACACACA
>NW_023339740.1:7072877-7075051 GCF_004916995.1 Morone saxatilis | reverse complement strand
ACACACACACAAACACATACACAACAGTTTCTCACCTATTCAAAGACTCTGCAGACACATTATTTACACAAAGTGATGCAGGGAGGTAAAGAGCAGCGCAAGACTTTTACAGCCTGTCAATGCAAAGCTCATCTCAATGCCCTGTATTATGTCATCATCATAGCTGAGCACCGCCGCTGAATGGACCTCTTTCACTCTGGCTGACGGGCATGTCTCTGATATGAGCTGTTTCTCTATTTTGTGTGTGTGGGATCAGACAACACCCTCACACTGACATTCCAGTGTGAGCACTCAGCATTATACCGTGAAACATAAATAGATAAGTATTTGTCAGCTAAATGCCTGCAGTGTAAATGTAAATTCATTCAAATGGCTTCGATGTGTGGGCTTCTTACTCACAGTGATGGACACACAGGTACGATCAGATTATGACCCAAACAGGCCTGTGCTGTAATGTTGTCCAGGCTGAATAACCATATGAGGTGATCAGTTCACTACAGGGCGCTAATCTACGGAAATGAAATGTATACCCAGCAGTGTTGAGTGTGTTCGGTGCCATCACAATAAAGATAACCTACACTGAGGATTATTTGCATATCAGTAGTGGCAATACTGCACATAGTCAGCTTGATGTTTCTATCTATGGAGCTGTAGTGCAATACAACCAAATTTAACCACCGGTGCTTAATCCCACAGACCACAAAGAGTTCAAACATGAATTCAGAGTTAAACTTATGCATACACTATATCATAACTGGCTCTCTTGGTGGAGTAAAAGACAGCAACAAGCTACATACATCAAGACACATTTTAGAGAAGCTTCATGTTGGAGACTTACTTACATGTTCCTCCATCCATCCATCCCACCGTCTCTCTGTGCATCCGTCTTCACAAAGCATGTTTATCCATGTTCACAGCCGCTCCACGCACACACACACACACAAACACCTTTCTGGCTTCAAGTCATCCTCCCAGGCTGCAGGTGTGAAGGCAAAACAGAGCAGAATGATCAGAAGCGTCCAGACAAGCTCAACAGACTGTCAGACGCGCTCTCCTCCTTTTCTCTTCTCCTCTTCCTTTCTCTCTTCCCTCCTACTCGCTTTTACATTTTACACTCCCACTCTACTTAGTCAGTCAGTCCTGTTAACCTTTCTCAGACAGATTTGATGTCTCTCCCTCAACTCTTACTTTCTCTCTCTCTCTCTCTCTCGCTCTCTCTCTCTCTCTCCCTTTCTCTCAATCTCTCACATCTGAACTTGTTCACCCTGTGTTTGCTGCTGAGTAGCACTCTCAGCCTCTCTTCCATTTGTAATCACCCTCCTCTTCCTCTCTCCATATTCCACTCTCTCCCCTCGCTCCGTAGCTCTCTGTTGTTTGGTGTATAATTAGAAATGAGACTGCTGTGCAACTCCTCAGCTGATGGTAGGCGTATGACTGCCTGATGGCTTTGGCGCTTTGCCTGGTGTAGTGAGGGCGGGAAAATGTTGCGTTAGACTAGCCTGCACTCACACACAAGCAGAAACAGAAATCTTGCTATCGCAGCTGCAGTCTGATAGCAGATAGCCCTTGCTTGTTGTTCATTCTTCATGCTGTTTCTCACTTCCTGCTTTTCTCGCCTCAATGGGAAGATGTGGACTAATAATGATGTTTCGTCCTGAATGAGCCAAAACCGTGCGAATGCTTTGAAATGGCCAGTAATTGCTTTTGAGCAAAGTGTTCAAAGGTCAGCATTAAATACTAAAGCCAATCCCCTGCAGAAAAAGAAGGTCCTTTCATGGTTGTGCAGACAGCATAAACGATGTCCCCTCACCCTCACCCACGCCCTGCTGCCTGCTCGCTTTGTATATACTTTTCCTCACTTTTCTTCGTGCTTGCTTTCTTGCCTCCCCCTTTCATCTCATTTTAAAACACAAGAAAAAGGACTTGGCTTTTACTTCACAGCTGCCTCAGCAGCACAGCAGCCCAGGTCGCAGCTATTGATTTTGCACGGCCTCAGCAGGTGAACCCCCAGTCATGAGAAAGCCCACACAGAATTTAGTTTGAGGTGAAGAGGATTTCTCACTTTGAGTCACATCATGCTTCCTCTGCCCACTCTCTCTCTCTCTCCCTCTTTCACACACACACACACACACACACACACACACACACACAATGGCACACATAAACTATAAATA
>NW_023339740.1:7037556-7072777 GCF_004916995.1 Morone saxatilis | reverse complement strand
TTCTGATGTACACACACACACACAGGCCGGGGAGAGTTCATGGCATGGTAAGACGCTGCATTGCAGTCTTTGCCACAACTAGTACATAAGCTAAACCACCACTACCACTGACATTTACAAAGAGTGTTTTTATTGATAGAAATCGCCAGTCACTCCCACCACTTCCCAACTGCTACATTACAGCCTGTATTTGAAGTTTCACTTTTCAGCTTGGCACAGACACAGAAGTGTGAGTTTCAGTAGTGAAAGTTTCCATGCTTGTGCACTAGACATAAACATATAAAGGTTATTTGTTGTCTTATGTGAAGAACTATGTTTTATTAAAGCATTCTATAAATAAAGATTAATAAATAAAAAAAAAAAAAAAAATATTCTAAAGAAAAGAAATCTGTTGATCAATTTGTGGGTGATCAACAAGTTTGTTCACTGCTTATTCTCACAAACAGATGAGTCACACCAGCAACCTCTCCTGTCTGCAGCTGAAGCAAGGCACTCTTTAAAAGTCTCTCGCAAATGCAGATGCAGTGTTTTGGAAAATGGCGATGATGTAATGGTGCTTTGTGAAGGCTATGTGTGCAAATATTGTGCAATCAGCAAGTTCAACTTAGAGGAAGTGGAAATGTTGTCTGTTGTCCACTAGATGGTGTCCCTGACACACAGATTGTCAGATATTGACCTGTCTTAATTTCCTGACTCTTTCCCATGTAAGTAAGTCATCCAAATGATGGTTTGAAGAAATATGAAGATTTTTGAGGGAAGGTTTCAACAACCAAAATTAGGTTTTTGGTTGTTTTTAGTATTTTGCCTGTATTTGGGAGTCAATGACAGTAACTGAGAAAGAGAGAGAGATCGGGAACGACATGCAACAAAAGTCCCTGGCTGGACTCAAACTGGGGATGTTGTACAAAAACCCCTAGGCCATCAGAGCACCCGAACAATTGGTTGTTAAAGCCAATGTTTAGTAATCTAACATGGCATATATATATAACACATATTTAAATATATTATTCTTTTTATCATTGATTCATCTGGTGATCATTTCTCAACTAATGGGTAAATAGTTTGGTCTGTAAAATGTCAGAAGTACAGAAGACAACGATGTGCCCATCACAATTTCCCACATCCTCAGGTGATGTCTATAAATAATTACACAGAAACCTAAATAAGCTAATGATACATAATTTATATTTATATAAAACAGGAACAAGCTGCAAATCCTCTCTGGATCAAGCTTGAAACACAGACTATTTGGCATTTTTGCTAAAAAAAAACTACGTAAATAATTAGGCTTTATCTAAGTAGTTGCAGATACATACAGATTGTTTAACCAATAGTGGTTTTAACTTTAACGTGAAATCAATGGATATTTCTTAATTTTGTTCTGTAGGATATTCATCAAATAAGACACCTAACAGCTTGTACAGCAAATGTTGCTATTAATATTTGGATGGGAAATTTATTTTGAATTTTTATTCATCTAGTTGCACATTGTGTTCAGATTGAATAGTAACATTAAACACTCATTCAGAATGTAATAATCTGTAAGGAACAAAATGTTCTTTGTGAGGAGGAAAACTGAAATGGCATTTAAACTGTTCAGGGACATAAATATCATTACACTTATTATTAAAACTGTTATATGGGATATTTGTTGCCTGTTCATGTGATATATGATTTGATCACTTGACCCTGAAGGTGACACAGAAGAGAGAGGGTTTAAATCTGCAACAAAAAAGGGAGACAGGGAATAAGAGACAGAAGGGGAGGAAGGGAGGGCGAGGGAGGGGATGTAGGAAGACAAAAATAACAAAGGCATGTGTTTCAGTCTGTCTGTCTCTCC
Organism: Morone saxatilis; assembly: GCF_004916995.1. Lineage (NCBI taxonomy): Eukaryota > Metazoa > Chordata > Actinopteri > Moronidae > Morone > Morone saxatilis. Next base: position 7,070,937 of record NW_023339740.1, on the reverse strand, counting down.
TTGGTATTTTCCACTCTGTTACATAAAAATCCCTCCTTCCCTCTTCTCAATCCCTTCCCCGGGCTCCCTCAGCTCCTCCCTCCTCCCTGTCATTGGTCAGCTGGTTGGCTCCACAAAGCCACAAACTTGTTCTCGCTTCAGCCAAGTGGCTCAGAATCCACTGAGGGGAAAAAGAGGGAAGCGGGGCAGGAGAGCAGTGGTGTGGCAGTCAGCATCAGTCACTTCAGAGCAGAGGAGGTGGGAGATGATCGGGAGACCCTCTGCTGAACTCTCACAGGGCTGACCGGTCATCACACACTCATCATCTCAGATTGATTATCTACGACTCTCCAGCAGCAGCATGAGCTCGTCATCAGCCAACCTTCATAACAAACGCCTACCCTGTGAGTCATTTTTATTTAACTTCTTAACCTTTTGCAAAAAAAACTTACCTTTTAGTTCAGGTTGATTTTTGAAGATCAGGACACAAGTTTTCTCCTTTAACACAGTTTTTATTTTCAGATCTAGAGCAGGACATTGGAGAGGAGAAAATATTTTTCCATATTTGGTTGTCAGACACACACACACACACACATTGAACATTTAAGGCAGAAACTCAAGCTATAATGAAAGCCTCACATGTCTGTCATGTGAAGGGATGTGGCTGCTGTAAAAATGTTAAAAATGTCAGAAATAATTTCTTATATGAAATCCAGTGTCTATATTATATTAAATGGTGTCAAATTAATGTAAAGTGAGAAAAGGCATGACCGTACGTTATTTATGGACAGACACAGAATTTATTCCATTACTATAAGTGTGTGTGTGTGTGTCAGATAACGTAGAAGCTGATGTGTGACAGCTCAGCCAGTGTGTTAAATAGCTGCCATTGTGTTGATGCCGCCTGAAGTGACTGGTCCAAGTGCTGTGCCAGCCAAAAAATCAGACAGGAATGTTGAATCATCACCCTGAGTAATGTTCACTAATACCAAGTGAATAGGTCACACTCTCTCTGCACAGGAATTGGGACGCATTCCCTCACACACACACACACTGAGGCAGGCTTGGATTGGGGCCACCGCAGAGCTCCAGACAAAGATCTCTTATTTCTAATGGGATTGTGCCTGCAGATCTCATCAGAGTCGGCTGACTGCAGCAGGGTCTGCAGCTCGTTCCACAGACACACCAACACAGATAGGACTCACAGACCTGAAATTGAATTAGTCCCAGTGAGATCAGTGTGTGATTTCATGAGGCTAAAAAGGATCAGGGCTGTGACTCCAGAGAAGACGTCTCCCATCTGTTTCTCTGCCCCACAGCCCCTGTGCCTCCACAGTCCGCTCTGTCACGTTTTCATTATTGTGGGAATGTGCCAGAGAGTGGCACACTGGTGTGCTGTGGAGTGAAGGACTGACCAGCTGTTGAGAGCATGTTACGCACAGCAGGGTATTGGGTGTAGAAAGGATTGTTTCTACTCTCCATGTATTCTTAGCCCAGTCCCCTTGGACATGACCGAGATAGGACTGAGGAGTAGATTCTGTTTAATGAGCAAATTAGAGGGGTAAAAATCCATATCATGTACTGTCAGTATATTTAATTGATCGCACTCTGAGGAATACATACATTTTATATCTCTGCTCAGCTGCTCTGCTAAACTGGAGCTTAATGTCTGAGTTGGATGGGATACAGATGGGGCCAAATTGGACACAGTGAAAAAGGTGGAAACTTCTCATTCTCCTGATTTATTTCTCTTGAGCACATACATACACATACATATGTAGCTACCACTGAAACCAATTATGTCATAAACTCTGTGCTTTTTTTCTTTTGGTAAATTGGTGGTTTTAAGTAATATTGAGGCCAACTCCAGTATGTTTTATACCCAGTTCATTTAAACCTGCAATAACAAATCTTTTGGCCAATAGTTGGGGAGGCGGATACAAGCTGTAAACATGTTGACATAATATCACCTTATAAAGATGCTATAGTGAACTTGTTAAAATACAGTTGCCTATTTACACATTCAGCACATACAGAGAAACATCATCTTCATTTGGAGTCATGTTTGTGACCACTTGGTGAATGTAAGCCCAATATTTACACCCTAATAGCTCTGTTTTTGGTCTCTACCAACAACATGCAAAAATCTGACTCTCCAGCTGCTAAATTCTCCCTGTGTTCTCCAGCTGGACTTATCTTTTTGCTGTTGGATGCTGGATTGTGCTGAAGACAGTTGCTTCTTGCAGCTGAAAACACTTTGGCAGTATTGAGACTGTACCAAAAAGAGTAAAGTTGTAGGCCAGACAAACCAAAAACAAAGAGCTTCTAGATGATAAAACGCTCTGTGGAGCTGAAGGAAACTGCAGAGTTGGGTAGTAATTCTCGGTAAGTTCGCCACAACGAATGACCATTTTACTATCATTTTCCAGAAAATGTGGAAAAGACTAATCATCGAAAAGTAGCCTTGTGGCAGGCAGTCAAGGGCACTGACTTCTTGTCCTAATTCAGTGTAATTATTGAGCTAATTAAACAATTCACTGATTAAATAAAATGTTAACATAACTTTATTTTGTGGTATCTGGGTGGGGGGCGTCTCATGACCTCAGTATTTTTTAAATTCAGATTACAGCCCTGAACCCATGAAGTGTTTCACTGCTGTTTGTTTGGGACCAGATTGACTTGAATTGGGTAAAACTGGTGGTAATTTCTCTGGTGATAAAATATTGATGGCTGGTGTCTTTGCTTGTTAACGCCACAGTCTTCCACTGATTGATTAAAATAAGTATTTCCAGCAATTCAATCACTGGTGTTGAAAGAAGTGTTAATACTCAGTTATGCTCTTTCAGAGACAACAGGAATACTAACAGGATGATTCCTGACCAGTGTGAGAAAAGCTTACATGGTGCAAATACATAGCTTATATAATAACAAACAATGCCCTGTGGCATGTCAGCACTTCAAGTTGATTATATGTGTGTGTTTGTGTGTGGTTACACTAAACAGCCTTACATGGATGGCTGAATAAGGATCCCATCAATTCAACAGTCTAAGCTGTGTAGCCCTGGGGACACAGACCAGCTCCTCTCATTAGTTCTCTAACAAATCCATCTACTCACTGTTCAGCTGAATCCTCTGGGTATACACAGAGCTGACGCCTCCAGGCATACTCTGAGTGTTCAGAGGCCTACACAGAGAGACAACAGCAATTCATCATGTGAGCCATCTTCCAAATGTGCAAACCATGTAGCACAAATTCACCTGTTTGGATAGTTTAATGATTTGGAGCTTGTTCACAGAGGCACTGATATTACTGGCAGGAGAGAAAAAACGGTGGGAAAGTAAAGCTGCTTATACTAGAGAAAGACAAAATTAGCGACTAGCTGGTTAACATAATGTAGCATATAGCAGCTTAAGAGCCAGATATTTCTCCCAGGTCCTGGCGGAGACCAAAATCAGAGCTAAAAGGAGAGTAAGTGGAGTTATATCCATTGAGAGGCCAGAGATATGACTCCAAAATGTTCCTCTGTATCAACATACACCGATCAGCCATAACAATAAGTTATAGTGCAGTTGTGGTGCAGTATTAAGTTGCCTGAAATTAAATTAAGTAAACAAAACTGAAGTGCAGAAAATAAAATAATAAAGTAATTACATTCAAAAAGGTTACAAACACAAATGCACATATAACAGTTAAGATGAGACACAATAAATAAATAAACTGTAATATCTGTTCTGTTTTATTGTCAAAGTATATGTACACATACAAGGAATCTGACTCTGGTTTTAATATGATTATACTGTAATCTTGTAAACTAGTTACTCAAATTTTCTTTTATCAACATGACAACATGAAGTAATGATTCAGTCTTTCTGGCCAGTCTGCAGGCCACCCTACCTCAGCCTCAACAAACAGAGGGTAAAATGTCTGAGAGACTGTGTTGCGTTCAACCAAACATTCCCACAATTCTCCCAGCTGAAATGAAACCTCCCTAACAAATATGTGGAGAGGCAGCGCCGCTTTCCCAGGAAGAACAGTGAGCAGTGTGAATGCTGAAGTGATTGCCATGAGGGAAGTCAGCTTGTGTGGGTTTAATCTTGAAAGAACACTTTCTTTGTTTGCATCGCTCCCTTGGAAACTCGGTCAACCATCACTAGATAATTCCATGTTTTTTAGTGTGACTACATTTAGATACGATAAACTGTCCTCTGTCAGTCTACTGATAGCCACACTAGATGTACTAATGATTAATTCTATAGCCCTTGCAGAGATTTGAGCATTATTGGCTGGTTGGGTTGCTTAAAAATAGTTAATAATCTTTTTCTACTGTTCATTTATAGTCATTCTGAATAAGAGGATTTCATGGTAAACATGAGCATGTCAGTACTTTGTCAGCTGGTGAAGCCTATTGTGTTGATCATAACTCAGGACAGTCTGCTTGTGGGCTTATGGAGGGCAGTGGGACAGGGCACTGACCTACAAACAGTCCTATTGTCAGTCTGGGTGTAATCCAAGCAGGGAAGGAAGGAGAGGGTTAATACTGATGTCATTGTTGTCCTGACGAACTGGGCTGACGGTGCTGGACACTGCTTTGTCCCGGTGAAGACAGCCAGATCTAATATGCAAATGAAAACATACACATGCATGCACTGATATGTAGACCAGACGGACACACAAACACAGCTGCCATAAATAATTTACTGTGCTTGCAACTGGAGCCCAGTAAATGGCAGCCTTTTGGAGAAAATGGGGAGTGAGAGAAACCAAAAATAAAAGTGTGAGACGGAGTGCATAGTCTCCGAAGATAATATTGTCCATTTTACAAGCGTAACCATCCGTCTGGTCCACTTCAGTTCAAAGCACTGTCTGTACCCAGGAATGCGAAAAGGATACAAGCAAGCAGTGCGATGGTGTTGAAACTGCAGTCACTAGAAAATTGAAAAGTGTAAAACAGCAGGAGCAACTTCCCTGGCAGCTCCCAGGATGTGCTGACCAGGAAGTGTCAAAGCACTCAGTGTCATCTTTTTAATGTTAGTGATAAATTAGCACATGCAGTTATAGTGGCAGCTCTGCTCTTGCTGTTAAAGCAGGATAAATCTTCTACCTGTGGCCAACCAGTCACTCCACCATTCTTCATGACCACTGAGATACCATTAATTACTGTAACAGGCCTAGCAAAGATACTGATCCACTAATGACCAACTATAGACTGCTAACAGCCTGCTGCTGCGGTTGAGTTCAATGTTGTGCTGGAAGGTACAGAAGAGACTCTCAGTAAAAATAACAAGACATCCTCTTTAACTAATGAGCCCGTGCAGAATTCCTTCTCTCTATCCTCTCCATCTCTATGGCCCACACCCTCCTGTTGACTCACTTTTGGCTAACCTCTCTCCCATCATACTCTAGATTTTTTTTAATACATCCTCCTCCTCATTTTTAGGCTTTCTGCAAGTATTCCTGTCCTGACCGACCTTTCCTCCCGCACCCTTCTTGCTGCCTTTCTGTGTTTACAGCCACTCACAGCCTTCTTCTGCTCTCTCTCTCTCTCTCTCGTCGCAGTTGGGAATCCGTCCATGTGAAATAAAATCTCTCTCCTCTGACAAAAAGTGTCTAGGTGGAAAGGGCAAGCCAGTCTATTCACAGTGGCCTCAGCCCAAACAAGTGTTACCTCAGAGTTTCAGGTCAGGTTTCAGAAGAGAAGAAGCTATTGAGATATGGAAGACAAAAATATGTCATCAAAAAGTAAATAAATAGGGGGCTCAGGTCATAAAGCGCGTGCCCCCGTACTGAGGCTGAGTACTCAGGCTTCAATTCCTGCCTGCCAGCCCTTTCCTGCATATCTGACCCTTTGCTGAACTAAATAACTGAAATAAATAATTAAATGTAAATGTAATAGTTAATTGTGACTATTCTACAAATATACATTTGTTATTTCTATGTTTTCTATATTTCTATTTTTATTTATTTTTTGTATACCTGTGTCGTTATGTTTCAGTAATAGAAATAGAATATGTGTTTCTATACATAAATGAATAAATTATAGAAAAAATAGAAAACATTTATTGGTTTATATACTGATTAATTAAATAAACATCGATGTATTTGTTATTAATCATTTATTTCTGTATTTTTTTTGCATTTATTTATACATTTTACCCATTTGTTTATTTATTGCCATATTTAAATGTTTTTTTCATTATTCATTTGAGCATTTATCTATATATTTATTCATTTATTTAATTATTGCTATATTTATTTCTGTATATATTTCAGAATTTTTTCACATATTCATTATGTAAAGGGTCTTACTTACATGCACAACAGGGAAAATGCAGTAAGTCAGACATCAGTAGAGTTTTTCTTGGCAGTCTATTTAAATCTAATGGTGGGATGGCTGAGGCAACACATGGAAGTCCGTCCCGCTACCACAGCCAATAAACAGGGATGACCTCATCCACTGGAATAAGAAAAAGTTATTTTGCTTGGATAAATAGACTCAAACTGAGAGTCTGGCAAACTGTTCTATAATGAAACCAGACGAGCAAACGATGGTTCCCACTGGGGGTTCTGTTTAACTACTGTTTACTAAGGGGTTATAGCCAGAGCAACAAGTGTAAAAACAACAGGATCATCTGGAGAGGCAGTTTTCTCTGCTCCGTTCTACCCTGACCTTCCCTTTCCCCGTCACAGGGGAGTCTGCCAGTGAGCTCACATTTTCATTTAGCACAGTGATGGGCTAATGGCAGCCTGTGGGCGACACCGGGCCCTCCTATCCCTTCATTTAGCCTCTAGATCAATGTGTTGCCTCTGCTGTTTATCTGCTGGTGCATCTATGCCAGCTTGAAAACATGTCAGTAGAAAAAGGCACATGACTTTCAGATATTACATAGATACAGACAGTGAACTCAGTCTTTGCATATGTAAGGTTTTTACAATAGATACAATGAGCCCTGTTTAGAAAATAAGATATAGTCATAGTGAAGACAGAAGAGCATTAAACAATCTCTGTATCATCATGTGGGGATGAGGCATTATATTTGCTGGCAGCTGGGAGAGTTCTGTCTCACCATGACACAGTTTTCATGTGGATTTAATTTAAGCAAAAACAATGTAATGAACGAAGAAGATTAAATAAGAAAAGAAAGAATTTAACCAAGATAGCCATAGTTTAAGAATGTAACTCTACTAAACAAAGTGAAGGCTGAGTTTAGGTGTATTCACCCTCCACTACATCCAACCAAAATTATTTCCTGTAAACGGCATCATGTCTAAGGAGTGCAGGCCAGTCCCATTCCTCTACATTTCTGCTTTTGTCTGTCTCTGAATGGGCCCTTTCTCTCACTGCCCCCTGAGCGGAGGAGCTGGGTTTGTCTTTATGTGGGGAGGCACAGTGGCACACATACACGTCCGGTCCACTCTGTCTGTCTCCATCTTTCTGTCTGTTCCAGTCATTCTGCATGTCCAGCTGGTCCTGAGCCCTGATCTATGACCTTTTCTTTCTCAAGTCCCTGAACACTCAGAGGAAGGAAGGAGGGGGAGACAGAGGGAAAGGAGGGGGATAGAAAGAGAGGGAGAGAGAGAGAGAGATAGAGAGAGAGAAAGGCTGGAAGAAAGAGATAGACAGAGAGACAGGGAGAAATAAAGAAAAAAATATTTATCTAAAAAGACAAATTAATAAAATAAGAGAAAAAACTAAAGAGAGACAGAAAGACAAAGAACAAGACAGGAAGAGAGATGGAAAAAGACAGAATATGAGACAGAAACACAGACGTAAAGATTGACAGAGAGACAGAAAGAAAGACAAAAGAAAGATAGACAGAAAGATTTACGGAGAGACCCATGAAGACAGAAAGACATAATGAGGACAGGGAGTCAGAAAGAGACAAAATGAAAAAGTAGAAAACAGATAAAAGAGTCAGTTTTGAGAAAGAAAGGTAGAAATATAGATGAAAGAAACACAGAAGGACAAAAGGACAGAGAAAGATAGAAAAAGGACAGAAAGAGAGAGGGAAAGAGAAAGAACGAAAACAAAGAAAGCAGAAGATCACCCGGCGTCAAACTCAGTCTGCACTGGTTGGTTTACTCTCTCGTCTCCTCTCTCTCCTGCTCTCTCGCTCTCTCTCACTCACTCTCTCAGGCCCTTCAGACATCTTGTGCTATGAAACTGAAGACTTTGGGTTGTGGCTGTAGCAGACCAGACATGTGACCTCATGTGGACACTGTGGCCAGGGTTTTCTTGTGACAGAGGATTTTCCCGTGTGACTGTTTGCACTAATTAGAGGTCACACGGGTCGTCCGTGGCCAGGGAAGACGTATTGATCAAAGTGATTCAATGGAAAAAAGAACTGGATAGGGAAGCAAAATCGATGTGAGGATATACATCTGTAGCTAACCTTTAGCTCTCCACAGGCCTCAGCCTTTAAGTAGAAAATAATCAATGTTGTGATCAATTAGTGTTAACTAAGTGGGAAAATACTCCAGGATAAGCAATTTTCTTTAAACTTGCAGCCTGTAATGAAAAGCATCATTTTCTTGGAGACAGTTGCAACACAAACACGTAATCACGAGTCCTTTCTGCTCTCCTTTTGACAGAAAAGAAAGGATGGTCATCCATCCAGTACAAATCCAGTGTTTTGTCTGACACGATGTCCTCGGCTGGTCACATTAAACAAGGAGCTCTTTTCATCCAAACACACACGTCAAACAGGCAGCTCCTGATTGTGACTGACATCTTGCTTTGTCAGCGCTGCTCCCTTTGACAAAAGTGTTTCTGATTGTGTAAAAGTGCAAGGCGAAGAGAGCTTTGCAGACTCACAGCCTCAGACGTCTACACAAAGAAGTGCTGCAAAGAGAAAATGTCATATAAAGATGACTGACACAAGATAAACAACTTGTAATCATTCACCTGCCATCTGAGGGTATCAGTTTTCTTTTGTAAATTTGCAGCTATTAAAGAGCAGTTGCACCCTGCTGGCGGTACTGTCAGACTCCTTCACTGCACAGTCATAATCACTACATCACCTGCAGGGCACTTGTAGTGACACCTGTTTTTTGTCTCTTCTGTTTGGTAAAGAGCAGATCAAAATCTGTCTACCGGTCTCAGGGACTTCAATGGCATGTGAGAAAAAAAGTGTATAAAGCCCCCTGATAAATTAAAGTCACTCGAGTCAGCGCCTGTTGGGGGCTGAAAACCTCTGTAACTCTCTCCTCATCTCTGCGTGAGGCTAACGGCTAACGGCTACTACACCTGAATCTCCAACCAAGCTTGTCTGAAAGTCCAAAAAAAGCATACATTGGTTTATCAGACTATTGTATTCATTATGCAGATTAAAAACCAAACTACTGCACTATTGATATTGTGTTTGACAAAGTTATATCACGTTAAAAAGCAATTTATGATTACTGAGAACTGACAAGATCATATACATTTTCATTATTATAATGAAGTAAGTAAGCATCCATGTGGGAAAAGCACAACACAACATAAGGATGCAAAGGGGAACACATACAGCAGCAGTATGGTGACTGTGTCGATGCAGGTATCGTCAGCTCATCACTTTTTGCTGTCAGTTTGCTTGTAGATTTTTATGTTTTCGGTCTATGGGGAATCCTGTTTATATTTCCGGGTTCTGCACATATACTGTATGCCCATTGGTGCTGTCAGTCAGTCCAGCCCTGGGGTTTGAGTTGTCCTCTTCTTCACTTCTCTCCAAAGCTGTCTGCCTATCTGATCCCGGAGCCTGTGAGGTCCCTGTTCCCAGGAGGCAGGACATCAGACTGGGCAGAGCAGAGCTGCAGCGACAGGCGCGTGTCCTCCCGTTGCTACAGACGTGCTTGGGGCATGACTTGTGGGGAGGACTGCACTCTGTGGATGGCGACCTGTTGCTGCTTTTAGGCAACATCTAAATTTTTTGGATTTACTGTTTGCAGCTTTATTCTGACTGCAGTAGTTACTGAGTCATGACTGTGGACCATTATGAGTCAGGTTGTGTCAATGGGAGTCTTTTATTATGTCATATTGTCAGAGAACAGAGAGAATCCCTGGAATCCTTTCCTTTGCTGGTACTGTAAACATCCTGAGCTGAATGTCTTTCCTCCATCACCCAGTGGTGTATTAATAGAGCTGCTGTGACTGCTGCTCTCAACGTAGGCTAGATAATCTTGACATTATTCCCAGTTTAGACATGGCTTGAAAGCCTCATCCAATTAGCTCAATCCCTGCCTGCAGGCAGCAATTTCTCCTCAAAACTCAGACACTATTCTATTGACTGTGTAAGATATAGTAAAGGGAGAAAGAGTGTAAATGTACTTTATAATAAAAGACTACAACAGTTGTCAGTGCATACTCAGAGTTTATGCTCTACATCATTTCTCTTGCAGTCTCACTGCTGCAATTCACCCTTCCACTCACACACATTGGACTTGCACTCAGCTTTATTACAGCGGTGATGAGGAGGGGGAAAATGGGATAGTATGGTATCTCAAACAAGATTAACTTAGTAAAGGACCTGACAGCTTGTTTTTGCAGATCAATCTGTGGTTCAGGGCTGATGTGCAGGCTAGTACAGTGTGGATGCTCAGAGTTTGTTTAATTAGTGTCCTGATAAAAGCAACAGTTTGTTTTATCAGAAGAAGCAGTGTGGAATTAATAATAGTCCATAAAAAAATGAAAGTTCAGTGGCAAATTAAAACAGTTGTTCATAGTTTACATATCAGCAACATCTTTTATTAGATGTGATTATGTGCTTGACTTTTCAGCACGTCTCCTTGCTATGTTATATTTCAAAAGACAATCTTAGCAGAGCCCATTAAAAGGAGATTCCACCTCATATGTCTCTCACTTACAGCTCAATGTCTCCCCCTCCTGGCTACCAACATTTGACTCCTGTGTGACTAAAATCACATTATACAACAGAAAGCAATCTCACTGATTGGCACAACAAGGGACTGAGGATCTTGTCTGTTAAATGCCTTGTGAAGTCTTTGATTGGAATGCAGCCCTTTGTGCTCTTTGGCTTTGAAATTGTATACCGTATCAGGTATAAACCTTTACCTGAGCTGGTATCTCACTCCCTGTCCTCTTGTTGTGACTACCAGCGGAAACCGAGCGTGGCCAGAGGATCCCAGATGTGGATGCAGCACAGCAGCTCAAGCTGAGAGAGAGGCAGCGTTTCTTCGAGGAGGTCTTCCAGCATGATGTGGACGTATACCTGTCCTCGGCGCACCTTTGCATCCGAGACTACAAGAGACGTGAGTTGGACTGGTGGCACTTCTGTAAACACATGCATACACGAATGCATGTTCAAATACAGATGCACATCATTTTACTGCTTCCCCTCTCCTGCAGCTCCAATCGGCAGCATCTCATCCATGGAGGTGAACGTGGACTTGCTGGACCAGATGGAGCTGATTGACATCTCTGACCAGGAGGCACTGGATGTCTTCTTCAGCTCTGGGGGAGAAGAGGGGGTGATGACCTCCCCACTGCCAGGTATGAAAACCTGAAATTAGAACAGAGATTACAAGACACACTGCATGCTTACATCCCTAACAATATCTTCTATCTGACTCACAGTCCAAGGAAACAACAACAACAACGAGGAAGTCATTAGTAATGGACTCTTTCGACATGTCCTTGAGGGTCTTGAGGCCAAGTCCCGCATGTCCTCCACATCTTCAAACTCCTCCTCCGACAGCCAGACCACCAATGCCAACGGAGCAGACACCCCTGTAGTCAGGTCAGACGACGAGGAAACACACACCAGCACATTCAAGCGAAGAGCCGCACCTCCAGAGATAGAGAAGGTGAGAAGTCAGACTCCATCATCGTCTTCCTAGGACGCACCCTGTGGCACAGTAGTGGACGCCTTGGCCGGGGGCGAAGGATGGACTGGATGGGATGCACGCTATTGAAAAAGGCATCTCAGCTGCTGCTGTCTTCCACACAGTGACTCTTATCACCGCTTTCAACCTTTCCTTTTATTTTCGAGTTATAGGTTAGGTTCTGTGTGTGTTTTGGAGATGGCGACATATGGAGATTTCGTATTAATTGTCAGCTGTTTTCATTCTTGTTTTGGCATGTTTTGAAGGACGAGATTTGTTCCCCTCTTTCCGATCCCACAGGCCCTTTTAGCTGATGAACGATGAATTTTGTACAGTATTAACACAACCCAGGACATTAAAGCAGTGAAGTATGAATTGAGGTACATTTGGCAAGAGAAGACTTCAAGTTATTCAATGTACTGTTTTTGTCCTACCAATGCAAATTATGTTTTCTAGCTCTAATTTGAAATGTATCTCTCACAAGATTTCTTTGTTTTAACAATAAAGGAAGGTGGGAAAATGTATCCATGTGTTTCTAAGAATCAAGTAAACATTTGCAGGTTCAAGGTGTTTTAGGTGTAAACAAGTGCTTACCTGCTACCAGACTATATTTAAAAAATGCTTCAGGGGGACCAGAACCTGTGGGGGCAGCCTCATAAAAAGGCTTGATTCACAAGAAACCAAGCATAAAAAAGACATGATCTATGTATCAGTCTTTTTAAAAGAGCAAGGTTTGTTTAGCAAATACTGCACATTATGGGCAGGTAACTATGGGGCAGTGTTTCAAAAGGACTAATCACTGCAAGCATTATTCAGTTCTTAAGAAAACATTGTTGGCAAACAGTGACGTGTCGAAGGTTATAGATTGAACACACTCACACATTGTAATTATTACATTCATGTGTGTGGGTGTGTACAGCAGGATAGGGGGAGGGTCTTGTCTTCTTTCAAATGTCAGAATAGTCTTTGAACACTCTGAACTGGATGTGCTGACAAGCATCATGCTCTGCTTCTTCCTCCTGGTATGTAGCAACACTGACTTCAAAACTTTCTGAAATTAGTTTAAATTCAGATTAAAGGCTATTACAGTGACTTTATAGATGATAATATTTAATTTGATTTATTTGGGAATAAAAGTTTGACACAATATTACCTTAAATTATATAATACAGTTGAAAGATTTTAATCATTTATGGAAAACAGATTTAATATAATTTTCCAGCACTCTGCTGGCTTGTGAGTTCAAGGATGTACTGTACAGCTGATTTCCATGTAATCTATTGTCTTCTTTAGCAAGAAAGCAGTTGTTGGTGTAAAACCGATCTCTTGAATGCACACAGTATCTGTGTGTACACTTTGGAACTGGTTCACCAACTATTGGAAAAATGAGTTCATTCCAAAAGTGAACAGATGACATAAATTATGAGCGCCTTCAACAAACAGTCATACTTTGCATACCATGACTCTCACTGTGACCTTCAACATTTGGCTGGCTATATGTCTTTTAGGTTTTTTTTTTGTCAAGTGCAAAATGCTCAGATGTGCTGAGCCGTCACAGAAGGTCTTGGATCATTGACTCCTTCACAATCGAGGAGGGGCACCCAGGGCCCTTTCCATATGTGCTGGGCAAGGTGAGAAAACCACTGAGTAAAGAAAACTAGTCAGACTTTGTGTAGTTTCACCAGAAAATGCTATGTAATAATTAAACTCAAACTTTTTGATTTGAAGTTTATTTATTGATTATAATAAATATAAAACATTACCATTTGAATGCAAAGCTCATAATACAGTCTTTGCGACTGCCAGATTACCAAAAGCAGACTAAAAACTGTCTGGTGATGTGTCATAGATAAATATTGAGCGGGAATATCAAGTATACTTTGACCTTTTTGGGGAAGGAGTGGATGAGGAGCCAAAGGGAGTCCTTTCCATTCATAAAGAATCTGGCACCGTGTATGTCCACAGGCCTGTGGACTATGAGGAGAAGACAGTGCTTAAGGTTAGACGCAACACATATTACACACTGACATCTTATCCGTACTGCTGTAAACTTCTACACAGTGATTAGGATTAGTGCTGTTATATAGTTAATGGTAATGAGTTTAAACAGCAGAAAGTGCTCAGACTGATTGCTCTAAATAGTTTGTCTAATTGAACGATGATTGGGAATATTCCACTCTTATGTCTTACTAGTGAAACTGAATAATACTGCAAACATACCTTCCTTAGTTCAGTCAAAGTCAATATGAGGAACTTAGCAGTTTGAGTTAGCCACACACATTTCTTCCAAAGTTAGTCTTTTAGGACAAAATATCTTACTATTCCTACACCACAACTCAGCTAGGAAACACTGTCCAGGGGGAATGAGGAAATGTCATACTAAAAAGAGCGTAACTTACATTTCTTTGACTAACAGCTACTGTGGATTTAGTCCAACATCACTTACACTGTAACTGCATTAGGACGGGATCTTTTCAGGGCCAGTATGTACGGAAGAAATTACTATAGCAACCAAAAACTGTTTAATTAAACAGTACATATGGGAAAGTGAGCATTGTTTTAAGACAGACTTAAGAAAATGTACCTTTTAAATCCAGAAATTCTTAAATAATATCATATGTCATATGCATTGTTTATATATTGTGGCTAACTTTGAGTCATATCTTTCAATGTGTATATAGCTGAAATTTGAGGCCAGAAAGACAGATTCATCAATTGACACTAAAGTAGGAGTTGAGATTTCAATACGGGACATCAATGACAACCCACCACGCTTTCGGAGGGATCTCTATGAAATCAGCATTGCTGAGGAAAATGCACAAGGTAAAGAATATTATAAACGAAGTCATTTTTTTAAAACCTTTTTGTTACCTACAATGTATTAGGTATGCCCCTTTTATTTGTTGTTGAACAGCCTGAAGAGTTCTGTAATTTCCCAACAGGATCCCATGTCCTGACAGTTGTGGCCTATGACAGAGACCAGAGAGGAACACCTAACTCAATGTTCCACTATGAAATCAAATCTGTCACTCCAAACCTTCCAGACACCGAATTTTTCATTGATGAGTTTGGAGGAACAATCTCATTCAAAGGATGTTTGGATCATGAGGCAAGGGGGGGTAAAATATTATATGTAGTATTTATGCTACTATGTACAGCATGCAGCACTGTCTAATTACATGTAAAGTATTAAAGGTAAAAACACTTAGCCAATGTGTCAACTAAAACCAGCTGCAGGGTGGAATTTACGATGGAGGAGGTTTTTTTTCATTTATTATCTATATGAGTCTCAGTGACATCCAATAGATGTATTATAGGGTTCACTGTAATGCATTCAACACATATTGTGCAAAGTTCAGATTAAGTTGATTTGTAAGATTTAGATACAAGATAAAAGTATTAAATATATCTTTATCTGCTTATATTAAGGTGGCTGAAATGTTTACAGTGTTGGTGGAAGCCAAGGACCATGGTGAAGCAGTCAGTCTATCCAGTTCAACTACGGTTGTCATTCATGTCAAGGACGGCAACAACCATCTCCCAACCATCAGTGGACAAACAGTAGGTTCATCTTGGTTGATAATTTCTCCACAACATCACAATCATTTCTGCAGATCACACAGTTCTTCATGCTTTTAAACATACCTTCAATGTATAATGTACAGTGCATGTTAGATGTGACATATTGCTGTGGCCATGTGGAAAATGACAGGAAATTATGTTTTACTCAAAACATTCATCTTTGAAAAGCTACAATGATGGAAATAAGGGGCAACATTTTTATTGTTTTGTAACTATGGAAACTGTAAAGAAAATGTAGTTGTAGGGATGAAATCAAAACAAGCAAGCAAACCAACACAAAACTAAAGAAACTCATAAAATAAAATAGTTGCATAATGGCTTCACATAAACTTATTCATCTTTTATGTTCATTTTATAGACTTAAGAAATGTTTTAATAAGAGGATAAATAGTAGTTTCATTATAAAGGTATTTTTCTCCATTTTATTAACTTCTTTAATCTGCTTGTATGTTCCTCCTTCCTGTGGGAACTAGATCTTCTTTAAACCAATTTGCAATATGCAAATATGCAAAATGTAGGCTACGGTTATTACCACAGGGTGTGTACAGCACATGCTCGATAGTAGCAGTAAGAGGTTTCTGCAATTTTCCCCCTGACCTCTGGATTCATATAAAAGGGTTCTGGCAAAGTGAAAGAAGATGAGGTCGGGACCTCTCCTCTGCGGGTGCATGTGACAGACAAGGACACCCCGAATAGCCTGGCATGGAGAGTCAAGTACACCATACAGGGTGAAGACGGAGAGCACTTTACAATAGAAACAGACGCAGACACCAATGATGGAATCCTGAAAGTAGTTAAAGTAAGTGCTGTTTGGCTGCATGCTTTACATTACAGTGACACCCACCTCCAGTCTGACAAGTTATAACTACTGTTGTGTTGTCTGCTCAGACTTGAAGTTGACATGTTTATATTCTGAGCTATTTAAAAAATGTTTGACTAACAACACATAATGAATTAACAAATTAAGGTAACGCCTGTTTATTTTCAGCCTTTAGACTATGAGGAAAGAGCACAGAGGGAGCTCTCCATCTCAGTGGAAAATGAGATGCCATATTTCTCCTGTAAAGTGAAAGAGCGGACATCCTCTGGCCTTTGGAAAGTTGACACCAGTACAGGTGATGATCCTCACTCTGTACAAGTCCTCATTGAGGTTGAGGATACCAACGACCCCCCAGTGTTTAGTGTGACTGTCAAAGAGGCTATGCTGGAGGAGAACGCACCCATTGGAACCTGGGTAGAGAAAGTGATTGCTAGTGATCCCGACTCCAGTCACGCCAGTGACTTTGTGTAAGTTGGATGTTTATTCCAACATGTTTGAGCTCTCTGGGACCTGCTAGACTAAAGAAACCTGTGTTTTTCCACAGGTACAAGGTAGGAAATGATCCTGCTGGCTGGGTGACGTTGGATCCCCACACAGGAGACATCACAACACTCAAGGCACCCGACAGAGAATCTCCTTATGTTGTTAACGGCATCTACACCATCTTACTGCACGCAGTGGATGATGGTAAAACTCTAATGTGCTGCCGTTGGCATGGACACACACCAAGCATTTAAGCTTTAAAGTTAAAATTTTAATTAAATATCCGCCACTTTGTTTTTCTCTGTGTGACAGGTAATCCACCTTTGACAGGTACAGCCACACTGAACATCCATGTGACCGACCAGAACGACAATGTGCCTCAGCTCACAGTGGATAATGTGGATGTGTGTGTGTCTGACGGCCCCACCACCACCAACATCACAGCCTTTGACCTGGATGGAAATCCCTTTGGAGGGCCGTTCTTATTTCAACTGCTGGGAGATGTCAAAGGAAAATGGAAACTGAGTCCCTCATATGGTAGAAGCTGCTCTGCTGTGTAGGGCAATATTATAACAAACACTAAAAAACCCACCTATTTAATTGTGTGATTATTTCTCACAGGGTACACAGCTGGTCTGGTGAAGGAGCCTGGTGTGTATTCTGGACCACACACAGTTAAACTGAGGATCTCTGACATACAGGGGGAATTTGGCATTTACAACATCAGTGTGACTGTGTGTGACTGCTCTGTGACGGCCAATTGCCAAAGCCACAGAGACACTGCCACAAAAGCTGCCTTTGGTGCTATCGGCATAGCGTTTGCCTCACTGTTTTTACTCCTGTGTAAGAAACTGAATCATTGACTTTGATTAGTGTTGGAGAATACTGCAATATGTTTCCAACTACTGAAGGACTCTCTGTCCGTCTGTGTGAATGTCTGTCTGTCCTTCAAATTGCTCAACAACGGTTCATTCAATTGACCTCACACTTGGCGAGTGTATTGCTGAGAACCCAGGGAAATGCAGTGTCAAATTAGGTGCAATTTGGCCAGATAGTGGTGCTATAACAACAAACTTTATGTTTTACCCTGTAACCTTTGAACTGTAGATCTCAAGAATAATGTTTTTTTCTGGATTTTGAGAGATCCATGATTACAAATAATGTTAGACAAACCCGACCTGGACCCAAATAACTTTATAAAACGTCTGGATACGAACCCATATGGGAACTAATTTTTCAATACAATATAGATTCTAAATTCTAAATTCTAGATTTTTCACCATTTGGAAGCTATTTGAGGAAAAAGTTACTTTTTGGATTTTGAATTTTGATTTGAGTTTTGCTTAAAGTTAAAGTAAAGTCAAATGCAAAGGCTTATATTAGATAACATGTCATATCTCTTTGTGCTACTGCATCCACATTAGGCGGACATATGTAGATATGACGTTTGAGTGACCGTGCCAAATTTGGTGCCATTTAACCAACAGGTGGCCCTGTATCAGCATTAACTATAAAGGAAGCAATTTCTGTCAGTCTGCCCATCTCCCTGTATTTATGTACGTGTTTATGTCTGCCCTTTGTATATCTCTTGAACCGTTCATCCGATCGACTTCACACTTGGTGGATGTATTGCTGAGGACCCAAGGGAGGGCTGTGTTGAGTGTGAAGTCGATCAGATGAGCGTTTCACAATACTGCTGCAAGCAGCACCTCTGGGAGCCAAGCAGGCCTGTCTGAACGGGCATGAATTGCAAATGGAAACAATTCTGATAACTCACTGCAAGTTTAATTTTGTCCTCTCCGTCAGTTCTGATGCTGATGGCAGTTGTCATCACCTGCAAAAAAGAGTTCACCACTTTGCAGAGCGCTGACTCCTCTGGACAAACCCTCCTTTCATCAAACATTGAGAAAGCAGGAACAGACTGCAAGGTCACTGCTCAGAAACATTTGCAAACAAACCAGTGATACGTATCAAGATTTGTCTTCATGTAGACATCTTTTTTTTCTTCTTCTTTCAAGCTACCCGACTGTTTCCTGGCAATGTCACCTTATAAGAGGCACCATGACCTATCTGACTGGCAAAGTCAGCATGATGGAATGCAACACAGACAGGTTTTAACCAAGGTGGGTACAGATGGAAATGATACAGGGAAACTTTTGTCACTGGTTAAACTGCAAAACTTGAAATAGGTCTGTGTACCATTGTTAAGATATGTTTGAGGAGCACCCAGTTGGTCTTCTACAGGTGTTTTCACACTAATGTGTGGACCTACCGTATGTTAACTCAGCTGTTTATCCCTGTTTCTCCTGTCAGTCTCTTCAACAGGTTATGGATGAAAACTTTAGCCACAAAAACTTTGGAGATTACAGAAGAGAAAATATGTCCTACCTATTCTGTGACTGGAACCAGGTAGTATGCACTTATTGAATTTCTATTATATCAGTCACAACTTTAAAATATAAAATGATCTTTACTCCAATCTTAGAAAACTTGGAAATCTCTAATCGCCAATGGCTCCCATGACGGCCACCAGGTAGAGTAACATTGGTTTGGTATGTGCTAAATGTTAATTTGACACAGCTGCTGAATAAACTTAATCTTTGTGAACTTTAAGGACGTGAGCACAGGAAATTTCCTCTACAAAGGGAACTCAAGCTATGAGTCAGACACAACTGTCCGAGCCCTGCTTCATCAGGTTGGTGTTGCACTTACAGTATCATAATGTCTGCTAACAAGTACTGAATTTACTCTACTTTGATTTTCGACTCTTTCTGCAGAGGGTCTCCTCTCTCCAGGAGAGGGAGGAAGATCTGCTGGGCGATCAGCCTCACCTCTATGCAGATGAGGGGGACTCTGACAACCTCTCAGAGCTAGAGGACATCACCATTCCTGACAATAATTCATTCCAGAAAGTGCTGAAAGACTTGGGCCCCAAGTTCAACCGATTAGCTTCCATTTGCAAGCCACCACATATACAAAACTGAACCCGTCTTTTGTATAACCAACATATTTTTGCTCTTAAAAACAACCAGTGTGTAGGATTTAATTCACCCTCCAAGCAAAAAGGAGAAACTATAGTGACCACAATATGCACAAAAACCATTAACACCCCTATCTAGAGCCAGTATGCGTTCTCCCCCTTCTGGGCTACTGTAGAAACAGTGGTTCAACATGGCGGAAACCATGGAAGGCGACCTGTAGATATGAACGGCTCATCTATAACAAACTATTCCTATACCCAGGTGATTATACACTAATGAAAACATACTGAAACTGTATTCCATTTCATACCTCTAAATGTTACACACAGGCCCTTTAAGCAAGGATTTTTTAATTTTAAATTTTTCGGTTGATGGGTGCTAAAATACATTATGAAAATCTTTAGATTCTGTATTTCAGCAGTTTCTTCAATGACAAGTTGCAGCAACCGAGACGAAAGCCACTTTTTCAGTCATGTTATTTAATAGCAACTGTTACAAAGTCCTCCACAGTTTTCTTTTTACAAGTAGGGGGAAAAAAATAAATAAAAATAAGTACAGCTGTCCTACAAAAGCAATTCCGAGTTACATTTGGACAGTCAAGTAGACAAGAATTTAGTACATTAAGCAAAAAAAAAAAACCCAAAAAAATAATATCTTGTTTGCTGGCTTGTTCTGAAGACAAATTCCACATTGCATTTTACCAGACTACCAATGAATAAATGTGCTTCTAGCATACAGCTGCTTGATTAAAAGAAATCACTCTCCCATTTAATATAATATTAAGGTTCAAAGTACAAAATTCCCTAAATGCATATTTGGGATAAAGGAAAAAAACAAAACATTTGCTTCAAATGGGGAAAAAAGGGAGGTACTTTTTAAATAAGTAGAAAACTACAATATTTACAGAAATTATTAACAAAGAAAAGCCTTTACACCCTCCCACTACCAATTTTTGGGAGGGGTCGCTGCTCTGTGGCACTCTGCCCTCCACGTCCTCGGCCCCTGAACCCTCTGCCCCTCAGAAAGCGGCCGGGCACTCCAAATGTTTCCATGTTCAACTTTTTCTCCTCCGCCCAGGTGGTTCTCCTGAGGATGCCAAAAAAAAAAAAAAGATGTTGTAGAGCACAATAAACCTCAAAGGCAAAAAGGAAGTTGTATAATCACCTGGGCTTAAGGTCTGATGAGATGTTGTCAAAGAAGCATTTGGCTTTGTCGTAGTATTTATCTCCTAGAGTTTCCTCCTCCTGCAGACTCTGGCTGTCCTGGGCCTCCCCAGAATCTACTTTTTCAACTGCAGCAATTCACAAGATGAAAATACACTTTAAAATGGCTTTATATTGTCCCCACTTAAAACTGAACCAATATCCTTTTGAACTAAAACATACCTACAACCTCCTTTGTGAGATCATCTTTAAACTGAGCATTTGCAGTTTCAAAATCAAAATCGGACTCAAACTGCAAGGTTGTGGCCTTCGAGTTTTTCACAAGAAGTTGGCCTCTGCTTCTGTTCCTGGACCTGCGACTGCCTGCACATAAACACCGGAGGAAGTTCAAACGAATACACTGCAAAACTAGTTTAGTAACCATTTAGAAGCAGTTCATCTAGATTTTTACCTTTGTATTCTATTTTCTAGAACTAGATAACGATTATATACAGACAGATGAGCAACATTTGTTTACCAACAAAGTTCCTTTTGTATTTCTGCCCTCAGATGTGAACTGACAGACAAATGTGGACATTCTCAGTAAGAAATGGCTTAAGTGCATTTTTTGATACCTTGCTTTTGCCTTGGTTTCTGGTTCTCAGTGCTTTGGCCTTGACTCTTGGCTGCACTGGGCTGAGATGTTGCCCGACCTAAACAGAAATGAAATGTTATTTTTTCTTATTTGAGCTTGATTAAAAGGATGAGTGATTTCTGTTGCCCGTTATGAGCCACTGTTGAGTTTGCTTACTGGTGGGTACGTTCTCCTTCTGAACCTGGGAACCACCCCGGCCAGAGCGCTGGGTTGGACGAACCGGCTGTCTGTTCTGCGGCTGGGCTGAAGTCTTCCCCCTTTTCTGGGCAGCACTGGCCAACGGCACGGTCTGGACGGCCTGCTCGACCATGGGAGCTCTTCTGACTGGGATGCCGTGAAGTCCTGGTACAGAAAAACAGGAACATACATAGTGGGGCTTGATACATGGGAGAAACAGCCACTCCATAGTGCTGGAGGAAAGCCCAAGTGACATTTCAGAGACATGTGACGCATCCAAAAGAACATTAACTGTACCTAAGCCCAACGCCGCATTGTACTGCTGGTTGAGGAGAGAACTCGCAGCCAGCTGGTTGTAGGTGGGCATCATGTCTCTGTATGGACTCCAGCGTGGGTGATATGCAGCAGAGGAACTGCCAACAGATGACTAAAAGCACAAAAATTAAAGACAAAACTAACTCCCTTTAACAAAGTGCAAATTACTTTAAAAAGTGAGCCAACACACACACCTGTACAATAGCGGGGTCACGGGGCAGTCCATGGTGTGGTTTTGGTGGTTCGGACACAGTGATGTCTTTGATGTCACTTCCTCTGAAGATTATATATTCATATATTTCATCTTTGGGTGGCACTGGTCTGTCTGTGTGCCGGTCCTCTGTCCCATAGGATTTTACTGTTGGGTGGAAAAACAACGTTAGATTTTTGTTTACTTTCAGCATACTTTGTTCACAACTCAATATGGAGATGATTGTCAAAGAGAGAGAAACACGTGTGTCCTCGGCCTACCGACCTACCTTTGGCTAAAGCAACCGTGGACCTATCAGTGTCGACAGAGGACAATATTCCCTCATACCGAATCTGAGCCTTGGATATCAAACTTATTTTACTGCCGATGTAAGGGGTCCCTCCTCCAGCACTCATGTTCGCAGTGAAAATATGTCTTCAAATTGAAAAGCAGCGACTGAACCACAGAGCATTAAACCACAGCACACAAAGACATCAGTTAATCGGCAATGTGCGCAATTAGCGGGCACCTGTGCGCTTTATAAGATTGCCAGTGACGCACTTCTACGCTGCTGGGTCACCTGCGCGTAAAATAGGTTTGGTTTGTTTAGCCACCCGGCGTACACCGCGGGAAACAACAGTCTGTCGATACCTCCTTGGCAGCCTGGTTAAGACAATATACAATTACGCGGGACCTGAGGCGGATCCACAGAAATATTCATGGGGTAGAAAGAGGGTGAGTGGCAGAAATACATGCTGATTAAATCGCAAACAATCACATATATCAATATTTGCTTGGAAAAGTCCCCAAATGAATTTGAACTCAAAAACATTACATTATTGTGACACATTAGTAAAGCACTGAATAGAAATATCTAAATGTGGCATTATAAAGTTCAGATATTTTTCCAAATACAAATAATTTTTCATTTAACTTATCACTTAATCCATACTTTTCTCAACTGGTGGGTCCTGAATCCAAAAGTGGGTCACCAAATGGTTCTGGATGGGTGTGTAGTCAAAATTAAAATAATAATATATATTTTAAATGCTTCGTTATCTAATGTCTGACTTTTATTTTGACAGAAAAGCTTTCACAAATGTATAAGTAAAAACAAACAATTGTTTAGGCCTTACTTTGTATGAAAACAGTTATGCAGTTTATTTTATTCATATTCATTAGAATCTGCAGAATGCAGTTGTGATGTTCATACGCTGTTTAATAAGTAGTAGGCCTAATATACTCTGATTGCAGGAATGAAAATATGTGTACTACATTTTATGTTAAACATATATAATAAACATAATTTCATCATGACATTGTATATGTGTTTACTAACCTATTTGAAAAATAAATTTGCTTGGTTTGAATTCTTTAAAACTGCTTGGCTGCAACTTGATGACCATGAGAAAATGAGTGTCCCAAGGTGAGACCAGTTGAGAACCACTAACTTTATTATAACAACAAAAATAACAGATCATGATTTTAATGATATGTATTTTGTGGATGTGGATCTGTGTATTTTTAAAATGTTAATTTTCGCTGGTGGCACCTTAATGAGAGTTTACCTGTCCCATTTAACCTTCCCACCTACCAATATGTATGAAAGGAATTTTATCCAAATTATATTTATATATATCTCCAAATAATTATATTATGATATTATATTGGGCTATTCAAGCTAATAAAGCCATACGTAGGCTTAAAAGAAGAAACTTTTACAGGAAATTGGAATTCATATTTTGAGTAATGGCAATTTGAAAATGGACATTTATTCTAGGCTATTTTCTATTTCAGGAGTTTACACGTTACATTTTCAAATGTCCATTTCACAATACTCTATGTAGGCTATATATAGACCTATATTCTAAAAAAGATTGGGATTCTCTAATTGCTCATATGGAAAATGTGAACCCTAACACAAAAGTAGGCTACCATATCATGGTTATGGTTACAGTTTACTCTGTAGACGGTAAGTTTATAACTTTTGAATAAATTACATAGGACCTACCGCACATTTGGATTTTTATTTCAACGATAAAATGTAAGTAAGAGTAAACACTAAACTTAATGTTTGCATTTATCTTAAAGTCAGCACACGTGGGGTTTAACCACACTAAATCCCATGACTGCTGACAGTACAGTACAATATTTCCTCTCCAAACGGAGGGTGGGGCGCCCTCAAACGCCTCATTACAACAGCAACTTCACTTGCTGGCCATAACACTGCAGCCATCTTGCACAGCTCATCGAGAGTGAAATCTCTTAAATGTGGTTGGATAGCTTGTTGCAAACCACGTTATTACTCGACCAACGCTCGCACGGTACATTTCTGAAACGGAACAGTTATCGTGATAGCATAAACAGGCCGGCGACGAAGTGACATTTGATGAAAACGTTTCGTCTCCGGTACGATGTTGTTCCGTCTCATGCATCCCCTGGAATGACAGCTGAAGCCATTGGTACCGCCTTTTACGATGTGGAGCAGCCAATCACAGCGCGCAGAAATCCCTGCTCGGAGACGGTTAGTTGTTGTGCGCAGGCGCATGTCAGTTGGTAAGTACCTCACTTCTCAGAAGCTCGCAGGAGTGTGAAGATGGCGGTTGGCCCCGGCCCGCTGGATGAGCCTGTTTCACACACAGAGGTGAATAAAGCGGTAGTTTGTCGTCCTGTACAGGTTGTTGAGTCACAGCTGTCCTTCTTGTGTCACAACAACCACTGGGGTAGGCACGAGGCAGCCGGTAATTACACGGCTATAGTTCCGGGACAAGGGGGTAACGCGAGCTAATGTCCAGCTGGGACTTGGTCAAGACGATTGCCGAAGCAGGTACGCTGTAACTAACGTTACTAATGTTGTTTTCCTCTTTGTCTCTCCGAGTGTACACGAAAAGCAAGCGCCGGAGGTGACAGAGAAAAACAGTACATGTGTCAAGAGTCTTGCCCCATCACATTCAAGATTGTTTGTGCTCCTTCTAAACAAGTTTACAGTGCAGGGGGTCTCATCATAACGAGCTCCCCATGGTTCAACTATGGATGCGTCGACGGCCAGCACGGACTCCACCGCGGGACACGACCCTAGCAAAACACTTGTTGTTAGTGGCGCTGTAACTTCTCTCCCCAATCACCAGGGGAAAGTAGGCTCGTACTCAGTGCACACTTTCAATGGGAGCCAAACTATGAGCTCTCACAATTCAGGAAGCAGCGCTGCCCCTCTTGGGGAGACGACAGTCACAAGTGGAGCTGGTAACGGCGGCAGCACTGCGATATCTGTCACATCTGTCAACAGTGGACCAGCGACGTCAAAAGAGCTGGCCGGTGCGATAATGCCCCCGTCGTCCAACAGTGTAATTCAGACGCCTCTCATGAACTCACAGAGTGTTGTCGCTTCAGCTCAGCCTGTGAGCCAGGCGGCGGGACCCACTGTGGCACTCGTCCGGCCGCCTATGCAAACCGCGGGTTCGGGCGCAACTTTGAATGGGAACAATGCGAGCCCTGTGGTGGCTGCCAATACGACAGGTCAGACAGGTATCGCCATACAAACCCCGCTTGTAAACAATAGCCAGCCGCCCAACTCGGTGTCTGTCAGTGCAGGGTCTCACATAATCAAGGCAGAGCCACCCGCAACAATAATACAGTCCGCACCGCAGCTGGCGGTCACTTCCAGCGCTCCCCGGGTTCCGGTGACGGGAGCTGCTGGTCCAGGCGGTGTCCGAGCCCTGACGCCCCAGATGTTGGCCCCAAGGCTCCCCCAGACCTCCCCAGGACAGCCCAGTATACATAACATCCAGCTCCCCCCGGGTGAGTGAAGTCAGAACTCTTTCACTGTGTGTGCGCAGTTAATTCCACACTTGACTGAGTCACTGGTTTCATTTTCATTTGCCTCTGATCAGTGAATGTAAAAATAAACGCTGAAAGATTATACTCTCATAGAAATGTTATCCAGTACATAATACACACAACATATGTGTTGTCTTCTCACTCATCAGTAACCGATCTGTTATGATTTATGGTGATTTACAACATTAGTTGATCATGTTTACACTGCTTTGTGGTTTAGCTGTGCACTGTTTGATTTTCATGTGACAGTATAATTATATTCAGTTGGCCTCTTATATTTTCTGACTTGGTTCAGGGATGGTGCTTGTACGCAGTGAGAGTGGACAGCTGCTGATGATTCCTCAGCAGGCTCTGGCCCAGATGCAGGCACAGACACAGGGAGGCATGGCACCTCGGACAGCTACACCAACAAACGTGTCTCCTGGCCAGGTAAGATCACACAACCTGGCCTAGGAAGGACTTTATATGGTCAGCCAGTATGTCCCACTTCAGTGCCAAAGTCAGTACTACAGCCCATGTTCAGCTTGCCCTCCTGCCTACAGCTCAGGGAAGCACCTGTCGAGAGGAATATTAGAAAAATTATGGCTCATGTGTAGGTGTATGTGAAATAGTGTGCTTGTATGTTATTGTTTTATATTGTTAGCCTTAATGTATGCAACATTATAAAAGTAATATTACTCTTGATGTATTTAGATGTAGTCAGTAGATGTCTTTTCAAGAATGATGAAACTTGGTGTTGCACATCATGCCATGCTTTGTGCCTTCTCCCAGACTCCTGGAAACACTGTCATCAACAGACAAGTGGCTCCCAGCACTATCATCCGGCAGGGCTGTCCAGCTCCAACGTCACTCCCTTCGACCACTGCTCTTCACAGACCTCCTATCTTTCAGGTAACCCCACCTGTTGCTGTCAAATCATTTCTTATTGTTTTCATTGGGCTTGTTGCACATCGTTTTGTGGCCATAACTTGAACAAGCTACAGACCAAAGGATGATTCAAAGTGCCTCATTTACTGAATTATATTATAGTACACTGTAATATTACAAGTTTACGTGTCAAACTGACACTATAAAGGATGTGTTATTTTGTGCATAGTGTGAATAAATGTTTTTTTTCAGTTTTCTGGGTTTATTTGTATTCCTGAACCTTGATTCCTGGATTTACTTTATTTGATTTAATTATACTCATTTATGAAGAGATATTCAATAAATGTCAGTAGCCAGAGGTCTCAGGAGATACTGAAAATGAGACGCATGTATGTTTATTAATGTAAAAAAGTGAACCTAAAGTGGGCACTCTCATTCATGTCTATGGGATGTTATTCTAAAGCCCAATGGTAGTTTATGATAACATATTTGCCTTTAATGGAAGAGGGGAAAAAAATCAGAAGTCATCATCATTTAATACAACATTTAGTTCAAGCTGTGAACTGTCTTAAATTAAATATGTGCCTGTTAGTTCATTACCAAATACTAAGTTGAGTCAAATCCAGGACAGATTCACGCCTGACAGACATGAAACTACAGATATGAAGCATATACATTTCCTGCATAGTGGCTTTTTTTTTTTTTTCAAGTTTGCTAAAAAAAAATGTGTCATTTTGTGGCTATAGATAACACCGATGGGTCAGCATTCTAGTGCTGACAAGAGCAGCTAGTGATCAGACAGAGGTGGTCAGGAAGAGCACCCAACTGAAACTCAGTGCAGGAGAAGTGCACCTGTTTCCTCTCATGAACCTGCATTTTGATGCACTTAATCAACTTTGAAACAGCTCTAAAACCCACACTTTCCTGTGATGACTTGAAAAGTGGGTTTTGAAACGTTTCAACAACCTATATAACATGTTAATATGGTGATGTCTTCCTAGAACTCAGTTGGGGCTGCAGTATCAGGAATGACCCCCAGGACCGTCAACCAAACAGCTGGAACAACAGTTACCTCAGTAACAGCGAGCAAAGTGAGTTGTGCTAAGCCAGAATGATCAGATAAAGCTGGTTGTCTGCATGTACTGAAACAGTGTACTGTAGGGTTTATGACACTATGTACATACTGTAAGTAGACAGTGATAAAAGAAGGCAAAGCATGCTGCTGTGTACAAAGTGGTTATTCACGAATGAGACTCAAATTTGTTCATAATCTGAATGTTTTTGGCAGGAGACAATGGAGAATGTGAAGAAATGCAAGAACTTCCTGTCAACATTGATCAAGCTGGCGTCCACTGGGAAGCAATCAACAGAGACTGCTGCCAGTGTGAGAGAGCTGGTCAAGGACCTGCTGGTGAGTGAGGCATACATACAGGAGACACGCATGAACCTGTCAGCTGCTATATTGTATACATGTTTCACATTTCACAAGGATATTGACAAATGAAAGCTCTAAAAATATCCCCTTTTTAAAAGTGGAAAACCACAAATGTGACAGCTCTCACTCCCAACTCTTTATGCCTATTTGTTGTACTAGGAGGGAAAACTGGAAGCTGAGGAATTCACCAGCAGATTATACAAAGAGCTAAACTCCTCACCACAACCTTACCTTGTGCCTTTCCTCAAGGTAAAAATGCTTATATTCTGTTTTCATTTTCATTGATATACCTTTCATCAAAGATCAGTAAAATGTGCTTTATATTACCTTAGAGCACAGCAGACAGAATGTCATGTTCAAGTGCATTTCTGTAATGATCATCCATCTGTTTGTCCTCCATAGAGAAGCCTCCCAGCCTTGAGGCAGCTCACCCCAGACTCAGCAGCCTTCATCCAGCAGAGTCAGCTCCCCCAGCTGGCCTCAGCTCCAGTTTCCTCCACCTCTACCACCCCCACCACGGTGGTCCTGGGCAGCCCAGGCCCCCGCCTCACTGCTCCAGTCAGCAGGCCCCAGCTGCAGCCTGGAGTTGGCAGACCAGGGCAGACCCCCACACTGGTAAACTGACTTTAATATCAATCAACTCAATTTTTTAGAGTGTGTAGTTATATAAAATATAAGGCAAATAGTTCTAGACAATAAAACATAAAGCGTAAATGTAACTGTGGTGATAATTACAAAATCTGCTTTTGAAATGTTACCCTTGTAGGTTCTTCAGCCTCAGCAGCAGAGAGCAATTTTGAGACCTCAGGTAACCTTACCGACGACCCCCATGGTGACTCTCAGGAATCAGGCCCCTGGCCGCATCATACTCGGACAGCAGCAGGTCCAGCTTAAAGAGCTGCAGCCAGGTGAGGATGTCAGTCTTAATACAGCCCTGTATGTGTATGTGTGTGTCTTTCTTTGGGTGACCTGTAATATATATTGTGTTTCTGTGTCTCTGCCAGTTCCTGTGAGGCCAGAGGTGCCGCCTGTTTCTAAACAAGTCTGTGCTGCAGCCTTGACCCCGGCTCAGAAGAACAAGCTGAAAGAGGCGGGTGGTACTTTCAAGTAAGAAGAAAGACAACAGATATCCAATCAGATTGATCATAAATGTTGTTTATCACGCAGGTTTTAGTATTAGCATCACTTGTAGTTTTACAATGAACTTTTCTAACTCGCCCAGAAAAATAAAAATGGGAAAGGTTCATGGGACGCCATGGTAGCCCAACTGGTAGAGCTGGCACCCCATGCCCCTCAAAATATATATAAATATAAAATTGAGATTTATTTAATTTAATTCCTAATATTTTATAGCTTAAACAATATGCAGCTGGACAAATGAATAACAGTTGATGGGAATTTTCTATTTTTTCCACACCTGCATGAGATATTGATCTGGATTCATGATATTTAGTGTAGTGTTTGGGTTTGCCTTACTGTATTTATGTTCACAGAGATGATGACGATATCAACGACGTGGCCTCCATGGCTGGAGTGAACCTATCAGAGGAAAGCGCTAATATCCTAGCAACCAATTCTGGACTAGTGGGAGCTGTGACACATTCCTGTAAGGATGAGGCTTTTCTCTCCTGTGCCATGCTACAGAGGAGAATGCTGGAGATTGGTGAGACACTCAACAGCATTATTGACGATACAACATCTATGCATCCACCTCCTAAAGCCCCAAAGGTATCTTGCTGTTTCTTTTCCAGGCAGGAGGTATGGTGTGACAGACCTGGGTGCAGAGGTGGTGAACTATGTCTCCCATGCTACTCAGCAGCGGCTCCAGAACCTGCTGGAAAAAGTTACCCAAGTGGCCCAGCAGAAAAATGTCAATTTCAAGGTTTGTTTACAGTGTCATTATAGAGCAGGTGGGGAGCATCTCATAGGAAGGCCACTTCAGTGTTCAAGAATGTGCACTACGCTGAACATATTACCATTCCTAACATCATGCTTAACAAAAAATGCAAACAGCAGTTTCTTTACATTTTATATCATAATGTTAAAACATTTTTGTTGTTTGCAGCCAAACAACAAGTGAAGCTCTGAAACCATCTCTCTTCTTATCAACCTTTGGCACACATTTTTTAAAAACAGCATTGTGTTTTTATTTTATTTGTATATGAAGGGGTAGTTTCAATTTACTGGGCCCCGGGCCAGCAGTTTGAGATCCCTGTTATAGAGAGATCTACACAGTGCCATGGTTTAGATTAGCATTTCTTGCAGACAAAAAATACTGGTGCTAAGACACAAAGGGGTCTACTGTATTTACAATGTTGTTGTTAGCATGCAAATGAAAGATACATCTTACAATGTTTTGAATATGCACTAATTTCTCTCCTGTAATCTTTTGGTCTTTTGTGGGATAACATTTAACACCGCTGTCTGTTGGCAGGAGGATGGCAACTTTGAACAGAGTAGTGATGTTCGTGCTCAGCTCAAGTTCTTTGAGCAGCTGGACCAGTTAGAGAAACAACGCAAGGAGGAACAGGAGAGAGAGATCCTCCTAAAGGCAGCTAAGGTACTGCATCACTGGCAGACATCAAAATAATACACCAATCAAATTGTTCACTTGCTGCCTGATATATCCCACCCACCGGCAGGTGCCATGATAACCAGATAATCAGTGTTATTCATTTACCTGTCAGTGCTCATAATGTTATGGCTGATTGATGTATGTCCCAAGGCTATTGGTAATTTCATTTACACAAATATTCACGATTTGTGGCATGTTTGTGGTGAGGAGTAAGAAGGAAACTGTGGATTTAGGTATCATGTCTCAAATGGAGTGTAAATAAATAGCCCTGTAATAGAGTGTGAGGTTTTGATAGTTCACACATTTTATTATTCCAATGTCTATACTGTGGCATCTTTTACTTTTTATTGTTTAGGTGAAATCAAGGCCCATTTATTAATAATAGCAGGTATGTAATCAATGCTGATTTATTTGGCCTACATTTAGTCTTTGGGTATCCTGCAGCTGTTCTCTTCTCCAGAGGTACATTATAGTCTATAAAGTTTTACTAAAGGTCACCTGCGATTGATTTTGGCTCAGCCTCAGGATGTTAGGATGTAACTCGTACAGCATCTAACAAATGTGCTATGCGATATATCAAATGGGGGATGAATGTTTATCTCCAAATTAAATTCCAATAGAGAAGTGACATAAAGAATAAAATGGAAAAAAAAGTTAGTGAATAGATGTTTAATTATTTCAATGTAAGTATTGATGGAAATGCACTGTTCAGGGGAAATCAGGCTTAGTCAAAACAAGTAGTAGTATCTCAAACTCATGATATATTTATGCAGAATGGACTACTGTGCCAATTCCACAGTATCTCTAGTCCTACACAACCTGGGCTTTGGTCTGTCCTCTGCCGGGATCTGTTATCAATGTGTCTTGCTTTTGGTATTGCAGTCTCGAGCTCGGCAAGAGGACCCAGAGCAGCTGCGTCTGAAACAGAAGGCAAAAGAGGTAGGATGAGAGAATAGTCAACTAGTCTCTGTTTCTGCATGTTTTTGCATTGTTTGCTTGATGTCCGTGTTGGTATGTGTGCGTTGTCCAGATGCAGCAACAGGAGCTGGCTCAGATGAGACAGAGGGAGGCCAACCTGACTGCTCTGGCAGCCATTGGTCCCAGGAAGAAGAGGAAGATTCTGGACTCTCCATCTTCCTCTGCTGTAGCTGAGGTAACACTAATCACATTAGATGCCCCATATAGTGTTGTTTATCCTGGGATAGTTGTCCAGTATAACCCCTGTAATAAATGTACCATGTACCTCTGGCATCCATCTGGCACTTTGCATATAACTCAACAAAAGACACCAAAGTCAAAATGCAGGCGACAGTTAAAAGTCTGCTTTCTATGTCAGTATAAAATCCTGTTTGCAGAAATAGCTAATGTTACAGCTAACAGTTAGTTGTTCCTTACCTATAGTAATTGTAAGTACATTGGGTGACGAGCCATCACTGACAGCCCACACTACCCTGACAGAAACCTGCTGTCAGTCATCTATGCTGTTCACATACCTGAAGAAAATTATATAATGAAGCAGCTTGTTAGTTGGCAGATCACTGTACTCATGCAGACTGTCATTCGACTCTTGTAATTACAAGTGACATTTAATAAAGGCATCTGTCACATTCAATCAATACAATGAGACAATGTGACAGACCTTTCCTCACCGTGCTGCAGCTGCTGGTTATGCTACCTGCTGCACATCACTGTTGAGTTCATTGATTTCTCCTTTCTCCCAAAAATCTGCCTCTTCTTGATTTTTGATGCCCTTAGTGAATATTTTTCTTTATATATATATAGTATACGTATATACCCCATGCATGTGTTGGGTTCTGCTCTGTTTAGTGTTTGTGTTTGGGGGTTTGTTTTTCTGATCTCTTACTGTTGTTTGGATTCCCTGGAGAGCCTGTTCTTAGAAATTAGATACAATACAACAATACATTACAATAAATGGCCCTTTATTCTTTAATTGGCACATGAAAAACAACTGTTTAGGAAACACTGTAATATCACTTCTGCTTTATGCTGTTGAGCCTTGTAAGGGGCTAAAGTCACTCCCGACATGCATTGTACAAGAGGCGGGAAACACCCTGTACAGGTTACAAGTCAAGCACAACACTTACACTTTAACACTAACGCTAAAGACAGACGGACTCACACTCAGACATACTCAGTTTATACCAACCGGCAATTTAGAGTTTCCAACTCACCTAGTGATTCAATTTCAACCACTTGTTCATTATTTTTAGCAAATTCAGCCACTTATCCATTACTTACCTCCGGTGATACAAGTACCACTATTACTTTTGGAATCACTGACCTAGGAATCCAGGAAGAGAGAAATCCATGCAGGAGAACAACTCTGGACAGGAATGCAGCGGGCCACTCTGCTGCTTCTTATTGGTCAACATTAATACATGCAGGCATTAACTGGTCAGAATCAATCAAAATCAGAATCAGAAATACTTTAATAATCCCAGGGGGAAATTATTTGTGTTACAAGACTCCAGGTATACAAATGACATATTATACAAACAACA
>NW_023339740.1:7027853-7037531 GCF_004916995.1 Morone saxatilis | reverse complement strand
ACGTCCAGATATACAAACAACATTTTATATTAAGTGTGTGTGTGTGTGGGTGTTTCGTGTGCGCGCGCGGTCGCACGCCCGCCTGCTGTGTCATACTATATTTTATATACTATATACACCATATATACGCTATATACTATATACTACTATAGCGCGTACTAGCCCCTATATATACTACCGCCTACCGCCCGCGCAACCGCCCAGCTACCCTGAGGTATACTATACTTATACGGTACGTCCTATGACTACTATACTATTATAGTCCTATCATACATGATTATACTATATATATATATACTACCTATAGTTATACTAATATATATACTATATTATCCTCCCATATGAATACTTACATATATTCTACATAGTAATATATAGCTATACATTACATCATATATGATACTATATATACCTATACTACATATTATATATATATATATATAATATTTTTTTTTTTTACACATAAAACACAATAAATTAGTGGAGTTGGGGTCGCGGGCTGTTCCAGTATTTGATTGCGTTTGGAAAAGTTGTTAGCAGGTCCGCCCACAAGACAAAAGGCATGGTGAGAACCGTCCATAAGAAAAATATGTGGTGTAGCAGAGCGTTTGCCTCTTGTTCTTTCTTTTCCTACCCCATAAATAACCTCAACAGACCCCTCAGATTCATCTTGTGATCCAACAACTCACACACCCACTCCCCTCTTACCCTCTCTCTCTCTCTCTTTCTCTCCCACCTTGTCTCTGGTATCTTGGCGAGGGATCAGGCATCAGGTCCCCCTCTCTGTCTTTGGTGGGGGCTGCGTTCTTCCGCGCTCCAGCACCCACACGGGGCAGCGCATCGCACACCGTTGTCAAGTCTCAGGGGGACCTGCTTTCTGTT
The DNA here is from genome assembly GCF_004916995.1 of Morone saxatilis. Taxonomy (NCBI): domain Eukaryota; kingdom Metazoa; phylum Chordata; class Actinopteri; family Moronidae; genus Morone; species Morone saxatilis. The sequence goes on along the minus strand of NW_023339740.1, from coordinate 7,036,649 downwards.
TGGCGCGGAGAACGAAGATATTCAAGTCACTTCCCCATTTCCTCTACAAGCTTTCTTCAAATACTTGATTCAAGAGAAAGGAACGGAGAGAAAGGGGGGAAATGAGGTTGCGCCTGTTGGAGAGACCAAACCACCTCCCACCACAGAGGGAGGAGCCATAAGAGCATCTTATAAATGGAAGAGAGGAGGGCAGCAGGGGGACTTGCACATTTCAGGTTTTCAGAAGTATACATGAACCTGAAATACAGTAGTAGCCATACTTGGCATGGCCTCTCTACCTCTCCTCCGTCAAATTAAATGCCTATTCTTCTTTTCAGGGCAGCTCATTGGACTAATGCCCCTGTTAGGTTTACCATTTACAAGAATTCTTTTTCAAGAAAGGTTTTCAAAAAGGTTAGACACCGTTTTATCTATTTTGTACAAAAATATGCACTAATTTTGGTATAGTATGCCACTGCTCACACAGTACAGGTTGTAATTTCTGGATGTAGTTGTATGTTGCCAGTTAGGCCTTTAAAGCCAAAGGAAATCAACAAATTTGTTTTAATAGGACACACCAACTAACTTTCCTGTGAATAATGATTTTAGTTGTTGACGCTCCAAACTGTGTAACCTACTGGAGTTGCCTTCCTAACTATGAATAAGCCCATATAGCCATTTCCCTCGAAGGCAATTTAACCTTTTCCTGTAATTAATTGAAGCCGTAGCTCGCTGGTGTAGGTCTGTCATCTCCTGTACTTTTATTTGATTTTTGGTTTTTCAGCACATTTATTTTACTAAATCAAGCTTAAATTAATGTTTAGGTTTGATTTATTTAAGTTTCATCGAGGACACCCTCAGTTGGTTTCTCACGTAGCTCTTGGCATTCAAAAACAAAATGTGCATTTACTGTGCAGTAGGATACGGTTTAAAATCTGTTTTGACATTTTTTTGCGCTTGCTATATTTTCAGTGCCTGTGAAGGAGAGACTTGGTTTATTTGGTGGTTTTTTAACTGTTAAACTGTTCTTTTTTAAAAACTAGCTTCTGACATGTTATTTGATTTTCTAAAACAAACGGCTTTTAGCCCCGGCTTATTGCCTGATTACCAAACACACATCTACTTAGAAACTGATTTCTATTTTTGTTATCTGCCCCACCAACACACATTCTTACTCTTTAATAGTGACGGGACTGCGTGTCCTCCAGCTCAGAAGCCAACTGGGAGTTTCTTCCTGTATATTTGTAAATGTTACACCTAAGCGTTGTTACACACAGTTTTTGTATAGAATCGGAAGAATCGTTACCCCATACAGCATAAAGAAAAACAAAAATGGTTCTCTATTGAAAAGTTTTGAATAACATAATGATTTGTACAGCCTAACTGGTGTTTTCAGTCCGCTTAAACTTTCTTTCCCATCTCGTTGTATTGGCACTTAGGGGGGGGCAGCATTGTATTACTTAAAATGCTGTATGTGTGCTGGCCATGGGTGGCACTCAGCGATATTGGCAGGCTTTGTCCTTGAAATGAGGTGCTGAATGCCTTTTATTCCTGTCCTTACCTTCTACCTGCTTCACAGGATAATCTCCATTTGAATCCTCGGGTAACATCTGCTAAAGCCACATTGGCTCAGCTACACGTTTGATGCTTCCCCTGGCGGTCTCATAGGAGGCCATCTTATTCGAGCACAACTCCCCATGGAGCAGAACACGCAGCTCTCTAACCGCTTAGGAATGCAAAACACACGTCACTTCGCGTGGCTGCGCTACCGGTCTGGTTGCTGTTCTTTGTTTGGCCCTGTCTTGTCTTGAGGCCATCTCCTATCTTCGAGCCCACGACACACGCGCCGCTGCGGCGCGGCGACCTTGTGTTCAGGTAGCAGCCGGTTGCACGACGCGTCGGAGGTCAGCTGCTACTGCAGCCTTCCCGCGGCCACACACCATGGGCTGGAAATAATTACCGGCCCGGTTTCGCTGCGGCCCACCTGGGAACAGTTAGCCTGTGAGTGTTACCAGCCCCGACTCTGCGACTTTTGGGGAGCCAGCTTTGTGTATCCTGCGCTTTGATCCCACACAGCGAGGACCGACGACACTAAAGTGACTATGTGTGCGACGTCAGCTGCGAGGTGTGGTGATGGAGCGGGCGGCTCCGCCCCATCCTTTCAGTTTCGGCGCGCTGCCCCAATGAACAGTGAACCGCAGCGTGGCGACTGCATGAGCCACGTAGGTTGGCAATAGCTCATTTTGAGCCACCATTACAGGGGCGATGATTCTGTCGTATAGCTGTTCCATGAGACTGAAGATGCAGCCTTTCACGGGTCCTTCGGTTAGTTGAATTATTACACTGGCGGTTCGTATTGGTGGTTGCGCCTTTTGTTTGCGTTGCCTGCTGTTCGCACGTGCTCTCACTAATACAGCGCAGCATAAAGAACAGCTCCACACCCGTGGTCAGCCTGACCTCCGTATTTTGGCGTGACTAAACCATTTGGCCAAAGAAAAGGAGACCAGGGACACCGACGACAGGCAGCAACGACAGCGTATCTGCCGCGTGGTTCTCCTTACACCCGTGACAGCCATCACGCATGCGTGTGCTGCTGGCTGAGGAGAAGGCAGAGCCAAGATAAAAGCCAGCCTCTGCTCAGTTGTGTGCAGGTACAGGGACCCACTAGCAGGCTCTGGTCAGTGTCCTCGCTGCTCTCTGCGGGCACATCGTGATGTCAGACAGGGCCTCACCCCCTGTGCCTCAGCCCCGAAGCTGCCACCCATCATCTCCTTCCTCGTTAATTCCCCTTCCACTCCTCAACACTGCCTGCTTCTGATTCCAAGAGTTAAGGTCCAGCAGGTAACGCCTCCCACTTGAGTGCCACGGCATAGCAACAGAGCCACCGGATGCGTGCGCGCGTGCCGTGCTAGAGCGACCCGGCGCCGCGGATCTCGCTCCACGTTCACCTCGCACCCTGTGTGTGGAGGGCGTTTGGGTAAACACCCTGAGGCCTGCCGCAGAGCGGAGAAAACGGAAAAACAGTAACCACAGTCCACCCTGCATTGCGCGCGTGTGCCCATGACATTTATCTAGAAGCGGGACGTGTTGCACTGATGTGCTTACATTCAGTGCGCGCGGCGTTGCTCATTTTTGTTTTCACCCCGAGGGGGGTGAGATTATATAATAGGAACCATGTGTCTTAAAGGAATTCTATTTGCGTGGGTGTGTGTAGGCGGACGGCCTCAGGCCTCCTGCACTATTTGGTCTGTACCCGGCTGATGGGTGCTTTTATGGGGGTCTGATTTCAAGAAGTGGGGCGATGTTGGAGTGGCGCTCTAGATGTGGGCTTCGCCAGCAGCGCGGCTGTTTCTCTTGCACCTTTTATGATAGGTCTGTCCACAGCTCGTAAGGACGATTGCGCGCGTTCTGGCTTGTTTTACCCTGGACCAGGACGGGCCCTCACGTCGTTGAATGATGGTTAGGAGGCCTGGCCCGGCGAGTGACCGTTCGCCCCTGGGCCGCCCAGTTTCTTACATGGAACTCAGATTGGGTTGTATGAAGAATCTGGCTGCCCATTAAGGTAAGACGCGCCCCTGTACCTAGCCCCTGCGAGTGAATAAGAAGGGTTGTGATATTTTTTTGCATTGAGCCGGTCGTGCTCTCGCGCAGAACCAGCAATCGAAGACGGGTGCACAGACTTCCCAGTTGCGTGCTATCCCACCTGCAGTTCATGGGCTGTGTGCAGACAAATTTCAATACTAAAAGTCAGTTGAATTAACCCCTTTTATCCTTGTGCAACGCCCTTCCTTGCGCCGCGCTGACCTATTGTTGATTAAGTCTGTTTGGAGTTCCAGTGAATAGGAACTCCCTAGGAGGGACATGAAACATGCTTGATTTGGATGAAACTGCATGGTGGCCGCCTGCATCCAGTCGCGCCTGCATTTATCATCCATTAAGATGCAGCAAAGAATCCAGCAGCCTATAACCAGTTTTATTCCTGAAAGGAAAGGAATGATTTTCCAGCCTTTCCTGAGGAATTCAGACCCGTGGAATAGAAGCATGCAACAACAGTTCATTATTTACACCCGCGGCGCCCCGTCACAAGTCCATCCTGTCGTCGCCACGCCTTGTTCACTCAGGTTTGAATGGGCTGACTCTCTGAGTACCCTCTTTCTGTACGTAATAAACTTGGGCCCTAATTCGACCACGAGCCACCTACTTGCTTTGCGGCCTGGAGATACTATAATAGACCAGACTCTATCATTTTATAATTATAATAAATAATTATTATATATATATATATAATAATGTAATAATAAATATAAATATATATATTTATATATATATAAAAAAAAATAAATATATATATATATATATATATATATATATATTTTTTTTTTTTTACACATAAAACACAATAAATAGTTGAGTGGTTTCCAGTATTATTGGTTTGAGTTGTTAGCAGTTCCGCCAAAGACAAAAGATGTGAGAACCGTCCATAAAGAAGAATATGTGTGTAGCAGAGCTTTGTTTGTTCTTCTTTTCTACCCCATAAATAACCTCAAGACCCCTCAGATTCATCTTGTGATCCACAACATCACACACCCACTCCCCCCCTCTTACCCTCTCTCTCTCTCTCTTTCTCTCCCACCTGTCTCTTATCTTGCAGGGATCAGGATCAGGTCCCTCTCTGTCTGGTGGGGCTGGTTCTTCCGGCTCCAGACCCACACGGCAGCGCATCACACGTGTCAATCTCAGGGACCTGCTCTTCTGTTTGGAGAACGAGAGATATTCAAGTCACTCCCATTTCCTCTACAAGGGCTTTCTCAAATAGGCTTGATGTCAGAGAGAAGAGGAGGAGGAGAGGGGAAAGGGGGGAAATGAAGTGTGTGGAGAGACCAAACCACTCCCACCACAGAGAGAGCATAAGAGACTCTTATAAATGAAGAGGAGGAGAGCAGAGACTTGGCACATTTCAAGGTCTTTCAGATATACATGAACCTGAAATACAGTAGTAGCCATATTGGATGGCCTCTCTACCTCTCTCCTCAAATAATGCCTATTTTCTTTCAGAGCAGGCATGGACTAATGCCCCTTTATTTACCATTTACAAATTCTTTTTCAAGAAAGTGCAAAAATAGACACGTTTTATTATTTTTGTACAAACAAATGACTAATTTGTACTAGTATGCACTGTCACACAGTACAGTTTATTTTCTGATTATTTGTATGTGCATTAGGCTTTAAAGCAAAGGAAATCAACAAATTTGTTTTAATAGAACACCAACTAATTTTATTGAATAATGATTTTAGTTTGAACTCCAAACTGTGTAACCTACTGAGTTGCCTTCCTAACTATGAATAAGCCATATAGCCATCCCGAAGCAATTAACCTTTCTGTAATTAATGAAGCCGTAGCTCGCTGTGTATCTGTCATCTCCTTTACTTTATTTGATTTTGTTTTTCAGCATATTTATTTACTAAATTCAAGCTTAAATTAATGTTTAGTTATTTATTTAATTTCATGAGACACCTCAGTTGTTTTCACGTAGCTTTGATTCAAAACAAAATGTGCATTTACTTGCATAGGATATGTTTAAAATCTGTTTTGACATTTTGTTTGGTGTATAGTTTTCAGTGTGTGAAGAGAGACTTGTTTATTTGTGTTTTTTTAATCTGTTAAACTGTTCTTTTTAAAACTAGTTTGACATGTATTGATTTCTAAAACAAACGGCTTTTAGCCAGTATTGCTATACCAAACACACATCTACTAGAAACTGATTTCTATTTTTGTAGCTGCCCACCAACACACATTTTTACTCTTTTAATAGTGACGGACTGTGTCCTCCAGCTCAAGCAACTGGAGTTTCTTCCTGTATATTTGTAAATGTTACACCTAAGGTTTTACACACAGTTTTGTATAGAATGGAGAATTTACCCATACAGCATAAAGAAAAACAAAAATTCTCTATTGAAAAGTTTGAATAAATAATGATTTTACAGTAACTGGTGTTTCAGTCCTAAACTTTTCTTTCCCATCTCGTTGTATTGCACTAGGGGGCAGCATTGTATTATTAAAATGTGTATGTGTGCTGCATGTGGCACTCAGGATATTGAGGCTTTGTACTTGAATGAGCTGAATGCCTTTAATTCCTTCTTACTCTACCTGTTCACAGATAATTCCATTTAATCCTCTAACATCTGTAAAGCCACATGTAGTACACAGTTTGTGTCCCCTGGGTCTATAGAGGCATCTATTGAGCACAACTCCCATGAGCAGAACACGCAGCTCTCAACCTAGAATGAAAACACACTCACTCGACGTCTGCTACCAGTCTGTGCTGTTCTTTGTTGGGCTGTCTTGTTTGAGTCCATCTCCATTATCAGCCCAACACACGGTGCATTGGTAACAGCTGCAACATCAGCTGCTAACATTCACCACAACCATGGGCTGGAAATAATTAGGCCGTTCTGCCACTGGGACAGTAGCCTGATGTTACAATGATTGGGAGCAGCTTTTGTATCTGCGTTGACCAAAGAGGAACAATAAGTGCATATTTGGAGCTATCAGTGGTGATGAGCCCCATTTTCATTTTCCATAATGAAAGTGCATATGGGAGCCACTAGGTGGCAATAGCTCATTTTACCACATTACAGGATGATTCTGTTATAGCTGTCATGAACTGAAGATGCAGCTTTAGGTTCTTCGTGTTAGTTAATATTAACTGGTTCTATGTGGTTGGCTTTGTTTTTGCTCTGTTCGACTCTCATAATACAGACTAACAGTCCAACCTGTCAGGCACTCCTATTTTGTATAACATTTGGCCAAAAAAGAGACAGACACACACACACACACACTATCTGCTTTCTTTAATAACATCACGGCATTGTGCTGCTGTGAGAAAGCAGAGCCAGATAAAAGCCAGGCTTTCAGTTGTGAGTACAGAACTAGCAGTCTCTCATGGTGTCTCTGTCTGGTGGCAATGGTGATTCAGGTAAGGCCTCACCCCTTGTGCCTCAGCCCAATCCAATATTTTTCCTGGTAATTCCCCTTCCACTCCTCAACACTGCTGCTCTTTCAGAGTTAAGTCCACATAAGCTCCCACTTGAGTGCCACAGGCAGAGCAACAACAGGGATGGTGCGGTTGCCTAGCGACATCTCAGTCACTGCACCTGAGGGTGTTGGGTAAACACCCTGAGCCTGCCAGAGGGAAGAAGAAAGAAGTAACATCACTGCTTGCTTCCATGACATTTATTAAAGGGGACTGTTATTAATTTGTTACATTCAGTGTTGTCATTTTTGTTTTCACCCCAGGGTGAGATTATATAATAAACCATATCTAAAGGAAGTTTATTTGCGTGTGTGTGTAGGCACGCTCATGCCTCTGACTATTTGTCTGTACTTGGCTATGGGTGCTTTTATGGGTCTGATTTCAAGATGGGATGTGAGTGCTCTGATAGTGCTTCTCAGCAGGGTGTTTCTCTTGCACTTTTATGATAAGTCTCACAGTCTAAAATTCTTTGCTTGTTTACCCTGACAGACGGGCTCAGTTTTAATGATGGTTAGAGGCTGATGAACGTTCCCCTGGCCCCCATTTCTTACATGAATCAGATGGTTATGAAAATCTTTATTAAGGTAAGACCCCTATAGCTAGATGAATAAGAAGGTTGTGATATTTTTTTCATTGACATTTTGCAAACCAATGAATTCAAAATTCCATTCGTAATCCCACTGTATTCATGCTGTGAGACAAATTCAATACTAAAAGTCAGTTAATTAATTTTATCCTTTTCAACGCCTCCTTGCATATTGTTGATTAAGCTTTGAGCTTATGAATAAAACTCCTAGGAGGGACATGAGAATGTGATTTGGATGAACTGATGTGGCACGCTGTGATCCAGTCGCTGCACTTTATCATCCATTAAGATGCACAAAAATCCAGCAGCCTATAACCAGTTTTATCCTGAAAGGAAAGAGAATGATTTCCAGCCTTTCCTGAGGAATCAGACCCTGGAATATAACATGCAACAACAGTTCATTAGTTTACACCCCCTCACAAGTCCATTTCCTGTGCGTCAGTGCTCTTGTTCCACTCAGGTTAATGCTGACTTTAGGACTCTTTTGTTATGGGGTCGACCAGGGCACTCTGCTTTGGCCTGGAGATACTATAATAAGACCAGTGTTTATGACTGCTGCTGAAATGGGTTTGTAAGCGCGGCTGAACCTGTGAGGTATTGATGTGGGGGTTAATAGCCTGTTGGCCTCTTTAATGGAGCTGAATCAGGTCAAGCAGCAGGCAGTGTCAGCCCACAGGAGAGGAACATCTCCATTTACAAAGTCATCTCCTATATGAGGCAGGACAGGCACCAAAATGTGTTGAGTGTATACACCTGTGGTTCACACAGAGAAATGTGTGACGTGCACTCGAACACACACTCACACGCACACTGGAACATACAAGCTAAGGTGACTCTAAATGACAAAGGCTGATGTGAAAATCCAAAGGCTTTTTGCATTTTAACCCACTGATTTTGTGTGTCAACAGTGCTTTGTTGTACTGTACATTGATCTTACTGTGATCCTCTAGACTCTTTAACGTTATTTGCTTGACTAAGGTAAGAATTCAGTTTCCAGTGTGGTAGTACACATTGGAAGACAGACTTTAAAAAAACAAAAGGCTGAGAGAGTCTGTGTAGGCACCGCAGCACTTTGGCATGCAGCCCAAAGTACTTTACATAGCAAATTGAAACAACACATAAAATCAGAATGAACAACCATTAATACCATTGGACAAACCTAGAAATGAATACAATAAAAACAATAAAATAGATTAA
>NW_023339740.1:7021577-7027828 GCF_004916995.1 Morone saxatilis | reverse complement strand
GATGAAACCCTAATGACATGCCTTAACCTTTCCATTGAGCGGCACCAGGATGGCTCACTTGAGTCTTCAGAAACCTATCTCCACCGTCTACTAAATGTGCACAGACTCTCATCCAGATGAGACATAATCACTTTGGTGATCACAATTTGTCCAATCCTTAAGTGTATATGAACATCATACCAGCAAACTTTGATATTTATGGACGAAAGGAAACTCTGCTAGCCTTTCCTACTCTGATCTCCCGACATACCTCTGCACACTCCAGCGCACCCCGCGGCGAAAAACCGCACCGCCGCCGGGGGTAATGCGTCGGTGGCCTGGAGCGTGGTCTCGCGTGACGCTAGGCCGGGTTGTACTCCTGATCGAGCCGTGGAGTATGAGGAGTCCTTTTTTTTGTATCCTCGAACTTCGCTGGACCCTGTCGCTGCCTGTTGGTGATGGCGGGCCCGATATGTGATGGTTCATATCGAACTGGATTTCCTCTTTATACTCCCGAGACCTGGCTGAGGGTTGGTTGTCCAGTTGTCATCACTGCAACTTCATACCTGATGATGCTGCTTTTTTTAACTCTCCCGGACGTCTGCCGAGGAGAGTTGCGACTGTTTTTAAAGGAGTGATCTTTACAATGTAAACATTATCGCTCTCATCCTCCTTCACCAGCTTTGAACTCAGTTTGTTGAGCGTAGGGCACTTGGCACATGCGTGCCTGTGTGCCTGTGGTCTAGCGGCCTCCCAGAAGGTAGAGACAGAGGGGCTTCTGGTTAACAGAGCTTCTGGTGTCGTGGCCCCTGAGTGATTATGGTAGCCCAAATATGACCGTCTTATGTTTAGGAGATTGTAGATATGTCATGTGTTTGTGCCGTGAAGAAACCGGGCTTTGACGGAGACTTTGGTTAGAACATCATTTGGACTTGTGTTTAATCTTGGCGCCAGTTCTGTACGTTGGCCTGACACTGATGTAACGCGTCACATATTTGACTTGTTTTCATCTTTGGATGGTTGCCTGTGTCTGATAAGCGCGGGCAGGTTGCTGACGCTTTGTCTCGGATCCAGTTGGGGATGCCTGCTACTTTGTTTGAAGCTGCCGTTTGGCTCTCACAGCAGGTAACCTCGCGCTTGCTCGCCGCGACTGTCGAGTTACTTAACCCTTGCCAGCTGCTGGTCACTTCTCCGCAGGTTTTCCGCAGGGAGACGTGTCGTTTTCGCCGGGAGGAGGGATACAGGAGGCTTCTTAACTCGAGGCGTTCTCGACACCTGTCAAACTTGCCATAGCATTGCGGCCTCCATTAAAATCAGGCAGCAGAAAGCTAAAATCCCAGAGCTTGGCTGAATTGAAGGCAACCCGCACTGCCAGACAGCGATATGTCGAATGCAGCTGGGGACCGATATCAGCTGCGACAAAAGGACAAATTGCGCAAATATCTTTGCAATTACTGAGGGATTTCGTTGGTGTCATTAAAACCTACTCCATTGCCAAGATTGCTAAAAGAAAAATTATTTGCTCGATATTGTTCTTTCTAAGTACTGTGTTAAAGCCTCTTGTTTGTTTAAAGGGTTGATCAACTCTCTTCTGAATGCCACACGACGGAATTGAGCCTCCCCTGCTGTTTGGGTTTCCTTCTTCACTACTCATTGATAAAGTCACTTCTACCAGAGCACTTGTTTCACCTCCTGCCTTCTGGATCCTCAGTGCGTTTGTCCCCTTGCTCTGGCTGTGTTTGACTAGTCCGTCTGAGCCTGTGACCCTGCTTTTGTGCCAGGGAGATTGTGGTCATGTGAGAGCCCTCGGATCTCCGCGTTGTGACTGTACCCCCTCCCCCGATTGTATTTAAGGAGCCGTTTTTCCCACTATTCGGCATCGTGTCGTCAACGATTTAAGTAATAGCAGTCGTCTCTGAGTACTCCCGGCGCTGGAGTGTGGCAGAGGTATGTCGGGATGTCCGATAGGAAAGGAGGCAGAGTTTTTTGTCCATAATAATCAAAGTTTTGCTGGTATGTGTTCATAATAAACTTAAGGATTGGACAAATTGATGATCCCACCAAAGTGATTATGTCTCATCTGGATGAATGTCTGTGCAACATTTAGTAGAGGTGGAGATATTTCTGAAGATAAGTGACCTCCTGGTGCCCTCAATGGAAAGGTTAAAGGATGTCATTAGGTTTCATCCACTGGGCACCATGAATTTTCTACCAAATTTAATATGAACATAGTTGCTATGACACTGAAAACCAAAAATGTCAACCTCATGGTGGTATCACCATAAATGTCTGTACAGTTTACAGTTTCATGGCAATCCATTCAATCCATTTAATCCATTCCATTTTCTGAGAGTGGTAGAGAGACCATCATTGCCACCTATGGGGGAAAAACAACAAAACAAAAAAACATAAAAAGGAACATGGGGTTGCTCACCTGGTAGAGCTTGCCCCCCAGGCTGAGTCCTTACAGCAGCGGCCCGTATTCAAGTCCAACCTGTGGCTCTTTGCTGCATGTCATTCCCCTCCCATCTCCCCACTTTCCTGTCTCTCTACAGCTTCTACTATCAAATAAAGGAAATAAAAAAGGAACATAAATGACCATGAGACACCTTTAGGCCAAGAAATTCCCCTCACCTTGAAGCACCTTTTAAGACTCAGAGAGACAAAAATGAATTATGTATGAAAAGTGTCATCTCTTTAGTGGGTAATCACCATGAAACATATGTAAATTATGCTTTTGAAATGGAAAAAGAAGTTTGTACACATAAGACACACATATAGGAACAGAGTCATCAAGCTGAGACTAATCAGCTTACATTGGGCACACAGCCAGATAGGTTGTCATTCCTCCCTGTCGTTGTTACTGTAATATCATCATTACATTTACAAGACTAATTGTGTTACACACATGTGGTGGTAAATTATTTATTTATACTAATGATTGCTATACATCCATTATTCATGGTAAGTGTTGGTCTGTTTTCCTTGAGTGATGCTGACAGAAGGGAAGTGGAGGGGCAGATGGGAATGGAAGCTTGATTGTACCCTAAAGGACACCAGAGACTGACTTGGCTGTGAAGGAATCATCTCCTACCATTTAGAGATGTAGCCAGTGTCCCGGGGAAGGCACTTAACCTGTGGCTAAGGTGAAGAATTACATCCAGTTGATTAGAGCAGCCGCTCAGCTCGAGGATGCAGCTCGAATTTCCAACTGCACTCCAAGCATGTAATCACACAGAGAAGTCAGCCTCTACAGTGCTGCTCAGCATCATCATCAGCAGCAGCCGCAGCAGCACAGGTTTCATGTACTTGAGTTGAGGATGTCACCAAACACCACAAGGGCAATGCCATGATGCATCATTCATGGTGATTATATTATAGCTATTCCTGAATATGACGGTTGTGTGAACACTCAGTATTAGTGTCAAAACTTATAATTAGAGGTAGTAAAAGTAGCAATAACATGATGTGAAAATGCTCAATAACAGGTCCAAGTTAACAAAAGTCCTGCATTAAAGTTCGCCAATAATTTAATAATTGCACTTAAAAAACTAAGAAAGCCAAGATATCCTCACTTTGATTCTCTAGTATGTCAGGCTCCAAAAACACAACCCTACAATTCCTACATCTACCTTACGCACCAGATGGTTTAGTTACACAGAACCGTCTGGGAAGTTGTCCTTGAAAACTGTTTGAAAAAGGGCAGAAACTTTCAAAAGATACTTGGCAGGTGATTAGATGAACCACCTGTCTATCTCTGTCTATCACAGACAAACTTCAACCAGTCTAATCAGCAAACTAGTACACCAGTTGGTAGAAAAGTAAAAAAAAATCTTTTCTGCCCCTTATTTGCTCATTCAATAAAGAAATACTCTCCAGTTTTGATATAACTGATGCTACAGTCACTTCTCGCTGCGTCACACTCATGTGTTACAATGGTCACACTAGTGCCTCAAAGGACACTGATTGGGCTGAGCCACTGTGATTCTGACACAAGTGTATAGCTTGAAGCCGGGTAAAATGGATCTCCTGATTGGTTTTGTGATCTTGCAAATCCACCTGCCTCGCAAAACTCAATGGTGTCAGAAAGGACCCACAGAGGTTATTAACCAACCTGTTTTTACAGGCTGAGTAGTAGCCTGCTCCTTGTGACAAGTAAACTGAACCTTCATGTGTAAAATAGAGAGCCCCCTGTGTCCCCTATTATTGTAATCTAATATGCTCACAGTGACAATGCAAACATGCTGTTAAGCAGATATAATATTTACCATGTTTACCAATCTTAGCATGTTAGTATGCTAACATTTGCTACCTAAACAGACATGTTCAATCCAACACACAGAGGCTAGTCGAGATAAAGCTGACCACAGAGGCCCATTATTTTCGAAATGACCACTATTGGACCAACCTGTGTCACAGTTCAGCATGCACCTGAAGATGACGCCTATAGGGAATATTAAAAAAAGATGGCACGTTTTCCTAATATGTCTTATATGTTTATTTTTTTAAGTACACATCCAGTATCTGGATGAATAAATAAAATAACTCCAGGACACTGAATAATAGAACAACTATCAGCAGGCATGGCTAATGAACCTTCCACTGTCCTGAGGCCAGAGGCCAACAGAAGGGACACTGTCAGGGTCTGTCAGAGACAATACAGAGTGAAAGGGGAAGGCTGTGTTTTCACATATAAACGGAGCATAACAAAGTGTTTTTAGAAAACAATCTCAAAAGAAACCAAAAGAACAAAATATGTATAAGCAGACATCTTAAAAAATTTAATTATACTTAAAAACAGAAGACAAAGAAACAATAATCCACGTAATAAGAATTCTACTGAAGTATTAGCAGCAAAATATACTGAAGTGTAAAAGCCCTCATATATCCTTTCAGAGTGTTATACATTATTGATGCATTAACTGGTAAGCAGCTCCGTTATTCTCTGAAAGCAAAAGCTTTTATCCTTCTGTGCTGGATTAATAGCACATGACCCCATGTTACGCAAAATTCAATGGAAATTCATATAGTAAAGCTCTTTGACATGTGACAACAGGACCATAAGAGAAGATAATAATGCTGCTATTATAAAGTAAGTTAATGATGGCTGAATTCCATTTAGCTACATCAGTTTCAGGCTCCTGATATTGTACCTGCTGGCTCACTGTTACAATGTCATGGCTTACTGGGACAGTTAAATAGATCACTGATGTTATTAGTAAATTGTGCTTTTCATACTTGATAAGATATTCAACTACAAAAACATTTGATAGTGCACAGTGTTTCAGCGTCATATGAACATCTTGTCATGGTAATAGCAGAATCTCTCCACTGGACCAGCTGGTCGTTAAACAGTAGATATTCTCTCCCCCACTTGCGGCAGGAACATCAAATTTATTCTGCTGCTCTGATCTCATTTTAGACTGAGTCCTGAAATAGCAGGAGGTTCAGAGTGGTGTCAGCAGAAAAGCAGCCAGCAGGGCCAGGATGGGTCCGGGGCGGTACCTTCGCTGAATAGCAACATCAACACTAAACTGTGAGCAGTTGATCACACAGCCAGCATCAGAACCAACATGTAGTGGTGTTTTTTAGATTGGACTGTTCCCAGCACCGGCCCAAGAGACTCACTAGCTATATGGAGAGGAAATGAAAAGAGCCAGGCTTGGACATGTTTGAAGAGGAGAACTTTATTTACAACACACAGGGCACTGGCTGCAAGCCAGCAGCAAAGCTTTCAGTCTATATATGCCATTTATCAAGGAGGAGGAAGTTTGCTTTCTTCTGTCAATGTGGCTATCTGACACTGGGAAACCAAGTGAAGTTCAGCTAAGCCCATCAAAGAAACCTTCCCTGAAGTTAATCTCCTTATCTATTAACTGGTTATGGCCAAGATTACCTTTTACCAACTTGATTATTATTTCAGAGCAGTGGCGCCAACCTTTGATGGCTCTCTTACTAACATAGGTCCACAATTCTGCCAGCTCCAAAGCACAATTCACTATTGTACTACAGTAAAGGTTAAATTAGGTTTATTAGTGAATGTTCTCATTACTGGGATACTCCAGTATGCTCCATCAGCTCTGCTCACCCTGACCTGTTTTCTGTACCTCTCCATTGCCCACTCCTCTAATTTCTGGACGCAGTGAACAACACACAATTAAGTAGCACTCCATTTCTCTACCTCATATTTAACCTTTTTTTCAAGTCATTTTCTAAATGTTATGCATTGTCCCTTCTGTGCTTGAATCTCACTGCACCCCCCCCCCCCCCCC
>NW_023339740.1:6994674-7021477 GCF_004916995.1 Morone saxatilis | reverse complement strand
TAGGGAATATTAAAAAAAGATGGCACATTTTCAAAACATGTCTTGTTTATTTTCTGAAGCACACATCCAGTATCTAGATGAATGAATAAAAGAACTCCAGGACACTGAATAATAGAACAACTATCAGCAGGCATGGCTAATGAACCTTCCACTGTCCTGAGGCCAGAGGCCAACAGGAGGGACACGTCTGTCAGAGACAATACAGAGTGAAAGGGGAAGGCTGTGTTTTTACATATAAAAGGAGTATAACAAAGCGTTTTTAAAAAACAATTTCAAAAGAAAAGAAAAGCAAAATATGAATAAGCAAGCATCTTAAAAAATGGAATTATGCTTAAAAACAGAAGACAAAGAAACAATAATATCCACATATTAAAAATGAAAGGGCCAAAAATCCCCTAAGCCCAATGAAGAGCTAGAGAAAGAGCAGCAACTTTTATGTCATCAATACTTCAAAAATAGGTATCTTACAGTATTTTTATTTTCTCAGTGTCTTTATACAGAGTATATTTATATAGTTTCTGCTGACTATTTTCACATTCTCACCACATAGTAACAAGTGCTTTAAGTAAAACATTTTGAAAAAAAAAAATCATGCACCTTTTAATAGTTTTGTTGGCCTATAAAAAACGGGAATGTTCAAGGCGACAAAAAAGAAATCTTTCTCAGATGCCTTTGTTCCAAGTCATTTCAAGTTCCACGTTCTTACACTGTCTGACTAGTCAGATCATGCCTACATAAGCTTTACACTGTGGAGAAAGCAACACAAAACCGTACAGGGCAGGCAAGCGTCTCAACATAAAGGCTCCTAAACTCATGAGTCCAGAGAGGAAAGGCAGGCATTCTCCACTAAATTAGAAAACCCCCACATGTATAAAAATGGTCTCACACAATGTCAGCGTGTCGACAGGTGATGCTTGTGAAACTGAGCAGTTCCTTGGAGAAGAGTGTTGTCTTCCCCACAACAACTCTTATTGGCTTCTTTTGGGCCATAATTCATTGGGTTGTGATATCCGATAGTCTGCCCTGGTTGTGTCCTTCCCTCCTGGGATTGGCTGCTGGGGTTGTTCATCTGCACCACTGTGAAGGGGAGGGGAGAGTGACAGGCAGGGCTGGTTTGAGGAGCGCAGGGAGGGGGGGCGACGAGAGAATGCGCCTCCACTGTACTGCACAAATGGCAACCGATCCTGAGATAGCAGGAGTCTGATACAAAAACACATCACAAAAGGCACTTTATAAAATGACAGTGCTTCTGTTCTAAGGAAATTCAAGTTGACAGAGTGAAAGAGAGAGTCAGAGAGCGTCTTCCCCAAAAACATTCTCTTCAGTGTGAGACTAAAGCAAGAGACGGTTTTGTTTTAACAATCAATCAAAGCACAAATTCACTACTCGTGTCTCTCACGACCGCCTTGATTCATCCCCAGAGAGCTCCGGGTCCAGCACGGTGAGAGAACAACAAAAAGAAAAAAAAAATAACGTCACACTACAAACTCGCCACTAAAAAATATAAAGCCAGAATACAGTTGCATTGCAGCGGATTTCATGTTTGCGGGCTCGGTTGCTGTGAGCAAACTATGTAAGGGTCTGTTCCACACATGTCTACCATAGAGCCTGCGCCATGTTCTTGGCCCCTGCCCGTGGTTTCTAGGAGCATCCATTCAACTGACCCCCGCCTCTCCCAAACCCCCTGCCACAGCCCCACCCAGCCCCCTTCTCCGCTCTCAGTCATCGTCCCCTCCTCCGTAGAGGTCGGCCAGCTTCTTGAAGCGAGGGCCCCAGTCGTTGAGGTAGTCATAGTCCTGGTCCCCCGAGCTGATGGAGTTGAGTGAGCTGACAGAGCCGGCGGTTGAACCGCTGCCCTCGTAGTCGAACACGAGCAGGGAGTCGTAGGGAGGAGCTGTGGGGTCGTTGTCTGCTGCCCTCAGACCCTGGAGACACAAAGACAGACAGATTGGAAATGAAAAATCTACAACCCCCTCTCTATGGTGACAGTTACAGTATTTGCTCTTCTGTGTGGTTAGCCTGATATACTGTATCATGATGGTCGTTTAGCGACACAGGATTTAGGCCAATCGTTGTTGTTCAACCAACACTCTAATGGAGGTGATGATTTTTCACACGTTCCGGGGGCCAGACTGTAAAAGTTGCAATAAACTTGGTCTCATCCTGCTCACCCACCCATTAGGGTTTTAATGTTCCATCATGGTCTGAAAGCTGTTTCAGAGCCAGACATTGAGCTGTGTACAAATAGTTCTTGCAACATCACGGCTGACAGTAATACAATTCTGGAAAAAATCATTTCTTTTTTGAAATATATAAAAAAGTAATCAATTCTGACAACCCCCCTGCAAAAGAGAATCTGTCAGCCTTCAAAACATATGCTGTGTAAACGTTTGAGTCACATCAATGAGGTAACATTAACAGTCTGTGAACACTGCTAGACTGTCTAGCTTATGAAAATAAACATTTATGGAAACAAAACATCTTTTGCCCATTTTTGAACTTACATCATTGATGAAGTCTCCTATATCTCCAGGGTGGGGCAGACTGGGTCTGACAGGGTACTGCGACTCAGCAATCACAGGTCTCTCGTCCACCCTGCGCACCCCTGCTGGCTTATTGATGATGTGGTCTAAAGACTCGGGCTGCTGCAGCTGGCTCAGGTCGTAGTCCTGGATGAAGGCCATAAAGGGAATGCTGAGACACATCCTAATCTTCTTGCCTATCTTTTTCTACTTTTGACAAATCCACATTTTTTTTTCTGATTTACTGACTACCGCTCCATTGTTACAGTGTTTTTAGTAGGGCCAATTAACAATCAAACCCAAATGATTAACCTTTTTCCAATTTAGTGATTCTCTATATACAACTATGCATTGTGTGTTGAATCGTTTTCAAGTTGGTATTTCTTTTTTGGCCCGGTCCGACTGCCCGCCCTCACAGACTTTGATGTGCATTCCTGTTAAGTCCGTCAGGGCTCAGGACTGACCTGCAGAGAAATCTGTGCTTTCTAACGGACCTTTGAACCCTTTTGTAAATCTGCAGCGCTGCAGTCTTTGCTTGAGGGAATTACCCACAATTCATAGTGTTCTAATATTAGAAACAAGGATGTCAGGGGAAGACTGAAATGTTGAAAAAATAATGAACATGTTACAATTCAGATAGCGGTGGTGGTTTTATCAAACATTACTCATTATATGTAATGAAAGTTATCGTTAAACAACAAACACAAATATGAGCGTTGCAGTTTTCTGTCGCATTGCTCTTAAAGCATGTTCACTGACCATGCAGGTGAGAGCTTTTAATAGTCAATACACACTCTTTCTTTCTCTCTGAGAAACTCACAAACACTGTTAGTCAGCTGATATTTATGTGCTAATTATTTTAACTGCACTATGTGATTGCTGTTCTATTTATATTTATTGCTCATTTCTGTGAGTCTAAACTAAATGGCACATAACAAATGTGGTCCAAAATGTTATAATGTTATAAATAAATGTTTAACTATGTGTTGTAATTAGAACAGGTTGTTGAGTTTTCTTAACTGCTCTCCCGCAGCTGATAAATAATTGTTCCTACTAAATCCACACACAGGTGCTTAAGAGTGAAAATATGTCTCCATACACTGCAGCCATCTGACGCTAGGGTGTGTTTGTGCACTAGATATCTGGTGTGTGTGGGTGTTGGAAAATAGCAAGTATCAAAAATGGCATAATTAATAATACATTTCTGAATTAATCAAAGCTGTTGGAGCTTAACGTTGTTGAAGGTTTTCATTTATTTAGAAAATAGTATTAGATAAGAAGAGGTGGTGTGCAGTGGGTGTATAACTTATATAAGTTTTCAGATATCTGGGCAGAAAAGGCGCCCGTCATACAGAAAGAGTTGCACAGTCGACTGTACGTGGAATTCAAGCCAAGCAGCATTTTCAGCCCCAGCACTTGTTTGTAAGGCAGAGGGCAGATTGCACCCTGAAAACATTTTTCTAAGTCTCACTCACTTTTAGAAAAGTACATTTTGTTCTCTACAGACTCTCTCTGCGGTTCAGCCGAACAAGACTTTCCCAATCTTGTTCATGGTTAATTTTACAATTGTGGTAGATGGACTAATTCATTTTGGTAAGATGAAGTAGTTTATAATTGACCATTTTTCCAGTATTAGCCATTTGATAGACAATTAATTGCCAACTATATATGATAATTGATTATTGTTTTTTAAACAAAAAGGCTAAACATTCACTGGTTCCAGCTTTTCAAATGTGATGATTTTATGCTTCTCTTTGTCATATATAATAGTAAACTGAATATGTTTGGGTTTTTGACTGATCTTTGAAAAAAAAAAAAAGAAAAAAAAGAATCTTCCTCATCGATGCCACTGCTGGTTAATAGCTTTTGTTAGTTATGAATATATTTATGATCTTCAAACGTTACCTGGTCCTCCTCTCCTCCTCCCTCCTCATCATACTTGAGGATGTTGTCCCTGACATCGTCCTCGGGGTCGATCAGCAGGGGCTTTGCCTGCCGCTCCTTCTCTCTGCGCTTCATCCACACCACAAACAGCAGAACCATGCCTGTGAAAAACACACACAGCAGTAGCAGTCAAGAGTTAATGCTGAAACGCTGAGAAAAGGTGTATGTTGAGCAGTCTTACAACTGAATTTTGTCATTTTCATGATGTATGATATGTACTGATGCACTGATCAGTGGGTTTGATCATTCCACTGTGCTGTACTCACTGAGTAGTATAATGATGCAGATGAGTATAGCAATGATGGCCCCGGTGCCGAGGCCGGCGGCTGCCACGGCCCCTGTGGCGCTGCAGTCCCCGTTATCATCACAGGGACAAACTTTGACTCTAATCACCGAGCGGTTGGACAGAGGAGGGTTCCCTGAATCCGATACGATGATGGGGATCTCGTACACAGCCGCCTCCAGATAAGGGATCCTTAGCCTCAGCTGAGCGTAGTCACCTGGAGAGTTGGAGTGAGACAGTGTTGATGATGGAGAGTAAACAGTGGGAAGGGGGAAAACATTAAGAGATAGAGGAGAGTGAGTAGGAGTGGAAAAAGACAGGAAGGAGAAGAGGGGGAAAATGAGATTAGACAGTGTACTGCAGAGAAATTACATTATGTTGACTGCGGGATTTCATGTCACCATGTGCGTAGGTACGAGTGAATGACATACCAAATAAAAGCTGCAACTAAAGAAACTGCACAGCAATCATTCTGACACGCATGTATGCGATGAGGCATTAAAGATATAAAAAACAACAACAACACAACGTATAACCTTCAGCATCTATCACTCAGCCAAGCTAAGACGAGTGCCTCAGTGGGAGAAGAATCCAGGTATGTGATCAGATTTGTCCTCAAGACAACTGCTGTGATACATCCATCTGGGTGGATTAGGTGACAGATCGGTTGCTCGGGGGACAGAGAGATGAATGGATCTCATTTGTCACAAACGATAGATCGTATGTCAACACTGGATGGCTCCCGCGTCTCTCACTGTGAGCTTTGTGAGACATTTAGTTAAACTTGGACTTTTCTCACAGCTTACAGCAATCCCTGGTCTACTGATTGATGTCGCCAGTTATTCTGGAGAGGGCTTTTGCATCCCATCTGTTAAGTTTATGGTTTGATTCAGCTGGGGATGCAGAATGGTTATTTTTCATGCCCCACATACTTCCTCAATGTTACAAGGGCAGGTCAAATATTTTCAATATGAATCGGCAGCAGAGACAGTATGAAGCATTTAATTACCGCTGAGTCTGGAAATAGTCCAGTTGCGGCGAACGCTGGCAGGAAAAGAAGGCAGTTCGAAGACAAAGGGCCCTACGTTGGGGTCGGCGTCAGCGTCAGAGGCTGTGATGTTGATCCTGGAGTTGGGGCGAGCACGCTCGCACACCTGGGCCTCCCGGGGGATCAGCACGGGTGCGTTGTCGTTTACGTCGATCAGATAGATCTGGAGGGTGCCGGTCCCACTGGCTTGAGGCGAGCCTGAGGGGAGGCAAGAGGAAAGAAAGGAGGCAAAGAGATCAAAGGAGGAGACGGCGAGCTAATAACATGCCGACAGAGAGCGGAGTGAACGGTGAGGCGGAGGAGTAAAGATGAAATAAGTGAAGATGGAGCAAAATGCAGGAAAGCTACAGAAGACGGCAAAACAATTCTTCCATTTCAGTGACATTTTTTCCGCTGATTCATGTGTGGAAGTGATGAAATGAGATGTACGGGCAAACAAACAATTGTGAGGAAAGTGTGCATTTGTAGTGGAGCACCCAAACAAAACAGGCAGAGCAAATAAAAGGACACATACATTTTTTAGTCCTTGTGTTTCAAACTGGCTGCTTTCTGAAAAGGCTGGGGCGAGACTCATATTGGAGGGGACAACACTCACATAAAGATTGCTGTTATCTGCACTCTGCAAAGCCCACTGGGAAATGAGTCAAACGCTAACCCTTCACTACATTCAGCAACACAAGCTCATCATAACTTATTCAGGGTTTTCTCACGATTGTCAGACCAGAACAGAACCATCAGGTTGGGAGACATATTTTTTGATGTTTTATGCATTAACAGCAAATCCTCTAATGTGCTTTGATTACAATGCACACAGTAACAGAGCTGCACTTTAACTTGATGGAGAAATTATGTTTTTCTGCCACATTGTCTCTGCTGCTCTTGATGCTGTTGTACAACAAACATGGTGCTGGGAATAAGCGGCTCATTGTTTTTTAAGTGCCCTGCTTGCTTTTCAAAAAAGCAAAGTGAACTTGAAGATGTTATGCTGGTTTGTCTCAAGCCTGTGCAACATGAAAACAGTGAAAACATTTGCAATGACATTGAACTCTAGTGTGAGGTTAAATATTTAACTCTTGGACTGAAAATGAAAATGAAAAATGTTTTTTGATGATACTGACCTACTTGAACACAAGACTATCTGTCAAAGTTTAGGCACTTTTGGTTATTTCACATAGTCTCTGCTCTGTTTGTGGTGGGAAAAAATTATGTCACACATTTTCATGCAGCAATTAGGATTTAACAACATTTGAAACAAGAATGGGGGTCACTGTGAATCAAATCTGATCAAACCAGACCCAAACAGTCCTAATGCAGCAGTTTAGCTGAGGTTTTGAGTGCTAAACTCTTGTAATAAATAACACATTAGGATTTTTTCTTCAAAATGTAACTTTTAACTTAAATAGTCATTCATATTTCATATCAGAAATACTACTAGTTTTCAGCCATTCAGCACTGGCAGAAATGTGGGCACAGTGTGTATCATGCAAAACAAATCAGCTGTACTACAGATTTGAGGTACTTATGCTTTACTAGAGTATTCCCATTTTAAGATTCTTTATACTTCTACTCAACTACATTTTAGAGATACATTTTCTTCTTTTTACCTATAGCTACTGGTTTGAAGATTCAAATTTTACACACAAAACATATCTGCTATTCATTTATTTATTTGTAAGATTAAAGAAAGATATATGGAAGTATATGAGGAATTAGCTTTACCTCAATCTTAAAGCATCGATGGGGTTAGGTTATATGGTTTAAATCAATATTGTTTGTGTGTGTTTTCACATGTGATTGTATGCAAAATCACATATGAAATAATAAAACTGACGTTCACTGTTACAAACTGTGTATGCATTACATGAGACACATGTAAATCCAGAAGCTCAGTAAGTCATTTTTGTAGTGCATGATTAACATCTGTATAGAATCAATGTTTAATCGTGTTTGTATTGTCACATTAAAATTCGACTGAAAGTTGATCAGGTATACCACTCAAATATACCACTCTAAAAGGGGTCAGTCAGCAAAATGAGAACTTTCACTTCTGACACTTACTACAGTTTGCTGATAAAACTTCTGTATTTTAATTTAAACACAATTTTGAATGCAGGACGTTTACTTGTAATTAAGTGTTACAACTTTTACTTTGAATCTGAATATTTCTTCCGCTGCTGATAATCCTAAATATTCATCAGTGACACCACTTCTGATTACCCCAAACTATGGCTGAAGAAAGTGTGTGCACTGATCTGTTGAACAAACAGTGATATATTGTGGCCTTGATATTCAGCTGACAACCCCCTGCACGCAGCCTGTCAGCATGCTGAACAAAATTCCTGATGCAGTGCAGCATAGAGTTTACCCCAGTAGCTCATCAGTATTGTACTTCAACTTTTTCTTTTCTATCAGACTGTAACTTGGTGCATCAACTATGTAAAGGTCTGTTGCCCCAGGCCCCAAGGCCCATCGACCGTCTTGTCGGTTATGATTGGCTGGGTGCTTTGTTGCTTCTTACGCTTCGCTTGAGTATAGAATAAGTAAAGAGAATTTCAATCAAAGTGGAATATATCCCCTTGTTGACACTGGGCTACAGAATCAATAGGCAGTCAACAGTTTGAGCTTAAGTTGGTGTGCTTCAGGGCAGCCAATCCCTCATTTCTCACTGGAGTAAAAACACCTGGGTCCCTCCTACTTACACAGAGAGCAAGCACCTCTATTTGTAGTGCTTTAGTACTTTAGCTTTATACATTGTTCCAAACACCTGAGGCTGATTCTTAAGACCTTAGTTCATTGGCTGATATTCTTCTTCTTTTTTTCTATCAGAGATGGGGCAATGACGGTCAGTGCATATTTATATACAGTATACTGTATAGTATACAAATAGATGTATATCATTATACACTAATGAATACATAGTTATGCATATTATATTTAATTTTTTCGGCCAATAGATCCTCACAAACGTTACAGACTGGACCTTTAAGGTACCAACCCAATATATAATATAATACATTATGTTTCATAATGTGATCGTTTTAAATAATCAATGCCTAGTAGTAGTAGTAGTAGTAGTAGTAGTGAGAAATATGTCAAGACGTGTTACTTTATTATTTTGTGACCATTACATTCATCCCCTCCTATGGCACTTTCATTCTTAAGATGAATGATGATGAAAAATAGTAACAGACAGCTTCCGGTCAGTCATATGATGATTTAAAATGTATAAGTAAAGCTGACCTTTATAATTACAACAACAGAAAAACAAACACAAACACAAACAAATAGCTATAGCAGCTGTGTCAGGCTGTGAATAGACACAATGCTAACAGACATGTTGATGTTTAGCAGGTTTAAAGTCACTTCAGTTTAGTGTGTTAGCATGCTTATATTTGCTATTTATCACTACTACTACTACTGATGCTATTAGCTTTACAGGTATTTGGTCATAAACCAAAGTATTGGAAAACGTAGAATTGTGACCTCATGATGGCACTAGATGAAAAGTTAAAGGATCACCAAAGGTATTACAATTAAAATTTCTTGGCAATCCATCCAATACTTCTTGAGATCTTTCAGGTAAAACCACAAACGTCGACCTCATGGTGGCGCTAGAGGAAAAGGATCACCAAAGTCATTAGGATTCATCCTCTGGAGGCCATGAAAGGTTTTATAGAAATTCCAGTTTGGTATGCCCCTTGTCCCATAAATGTCCTATTGTTTATCACATAATCAAGACACACACAGTCATCCTGACTTACCCGACTTACCATTGTCGAATGCTAGGAATGTGGCCTCGTACACATTGTTTTTGACGTACATGGACTCTCGGTCCAGCAGGGCCATGGTGGTGATCTGACCATTGGTCCTGTTGATCTTCAGCCAGTTAGCTGGGTCTGACAGCTTAGAGTACCTGTACACACACACACACACAACACACACACACAGACAAAGAGAAAGCCAGATACTTCATTAAATCCAAACGTAAATCCACAGAAACATATTCCACACATTAACAGCCAACTGTTACTTGAATTCCAGCAGCTCTGAATCTTTTATTTGTTGATCCAAAGTGCCCATTATCAAGTTGAATGTTCATTACCATAATAAGCAATACCAGCCAAGCACCTTTGAAATATTACAGTGACATGGAGAGCGGAACATATGTTCACCAAGCTTATCATAGCGGCAGCTCATTAGCATGAAGACAGATGAAAACCTGAACCCATATGCAGAGCAGCCAAGCAGTGCTCTTAACAACTTCAGTGCTCTTTGTACCCACACAGCCGCCACAGCAGCCGTCACCGGTCGTGACATCAACGGAGTGGAAAGTGACAGCTGCAATTAAAGTCCATAAATCCTATTAACAACTATGACGAGTCTTATAACAACTGACCGAGTGGAGGAAGTGCTTGTCTCTCAGGTCTAATGGTTAATTGTTGACAAGAGGGAAGTTTCAGGGGTAGGTATATGGCCTGCGTGTCACCGTGATGAGAGGAGGTGGGGGAGGAGAGGAAAAAGCGAGAGAGATCAGATGCGTGTTTCTGAATGTAAGCAGTGGCAATGCTGAGGGGGAAAGGGGGCTTAATTAAAGTCTGACACTTTAACCTCACAGGCATGGAGCTAACTAATCCCACCTCCAACTAAAGACACACTTCCGGAACACACCTAGCAAACAGAAAGACAGACAGACAGACAGACAGAGAGACAGACAGAGAGACATGCTGACGGGGACACCCACCACCATCATCATATTTATTTCTCATTTTTTTCTTGAGAGAATAAAAGAAATAGACGAGAATAGATATAATTTCTAGTGAAAGAGCTTGTCATGCAGTGTTAGTCAGGATCTGATGTTGCTCTGCAGGTTAGATTCTGACTGGCACTCTCATCTCCTTCCTCTGCCAACAAGATGTCACCTCCTGCTGTCTTCACCTACAGCTGGCAGAGCAAAGTGTCTTACTACATACACTTGTGGCAACTGCCTCAACCATAATGCTTTATTTGGGGTCCTGGAGACTCTGGGCTGTCTTTAACAGCTCAAACAACATACCCTACATTACTGTTATATCAGCTTTAATACTTCATTTTCTCAATTTCATGAGAATTGCTTATAAACATGGTTTTGAACTAATAACATGTTTCAGAAGACCATGACAGAAAATCATGCATTACTTCTGTTTGGGCTCTCAGTGAGCACAGCTGTAAAACATGATAAAATACAACAGATTTTAAGAGTCTCCATATCTGTAAGTGTTGTTGACAGTGCTTTTTATTCAGCACTTTCCCTCCTAAATCCTAAATAGGTATATTTGTTTATTCATAAGAGACATTACAGGGGGTATATTATATATTATTATTTAGTGTCATTTGGACATTTCAGTTTTTTGCTACCATCAAATGTAAAGTCAGTTTGTGGCAGAGAGAAGGGATCTTATTAAAACCCAATATTTTTGGGTATTATTAAAATCAGAGGAGAAGAAAAAAAATATGTGATGGAAATGTTGGTGTGGGGTTTGAAAGAAGGGACAGTTACAAAGATCAAATAAAAGACACCACTGAGTTGCATTGCAGGAATTGTAGTGGTGCTTCCTCTATGCAGGCTGCGTAGACGTGTAAATGTCAGGATACCTCAGCCCATGCTGCTTTTATTTTGGATGTTCTTTTTTTAATCTGTCTCTCATGAGTTTCCCACATTCATGGAAATGCAACACTAAATTGCATGTGTACAATTTAAACTAATCCTGAACATAAGCCCTAAATCAAGATGTGAAATAGACGTAGAGGACCAACAAACATCGCCTCACAGGGCTAATATTGTAATACTAACAAGAACAGAAAAACACACATAAATTAGCTCTTTCTGCCAGTGAGATCACATCTAACAATAAAGTCAGCTGGCTCCTCTCCCATCTACACAGTGCACGCACAGGCCATTCACAGATCCTTGGTGGATGCTCGTGTGCATGTTTGCGTGTGTTTGCGAGTCTACGGTTGTGCATTTTGGTGTCTTTTGTGTGTGCTTTAGCGGGGGTTCAAGCGAGGTCACCTAAAGGGAATACAGCAGCAGCAGCAGAGATGAGGCTGTCTGCTGGCAAGCTGCTTTGGAGAAGACAGCAGCTCTGAGGTCCCATCAATAACAGATCCACAGACTGACAGAGAAGAAAGTGACAGGGTCAGCGGGAGCGGGAAGGAGGGGAGGGATGAGAGGTAAGAGAATAAAAGAGGAGTTACTTCTCTCAAAAGGCAGAGGAGCTCAGCCCACTTAGTTTGCATGACATGTCTTTTTAGGAGAAGGAACCTGAGATGCGGATATTGCTCACTCTTCTGTACAGTATATATATGTGAGTACATCTCCCACTGCCTCCCCCGCTATCAATTCAGTAACATTTCCACTGGATCCCTCAGTGAGAAGAGGCCGTCTCACTGACATTAAGAAAAATCAATCTCCCTCTTTGGGGCAGGCTATGGAGTGGAACGGTGCTGCTGGACCTCAGTGGGCATGTGGGAGTTTCTATCACACATGGTCGATGCCTGGATGGCACGATGCCCGCTGTGTGTCGTCCCAGTTAGTAAAGGATGGAGGGAGGGATCAATGAGGAGGAAGAGAAGAAGGAGATAAGGATCTCCTGAGGAGGGCAGCTAGACAGTGTCCAACTCATTACAGGATGACCTCTTCACACAGTCGCCTGGCAACAGGGAGGTAACTGGAGCTTGGCATGTGGGCGAGGGGGTCGGCTGAAAGTCACAGAAGAGGGACAAACTGTGGAAAAAGCATTCACCACGGATAAAACACTGGTGATACTCATTTAATTGTTTGGGAGACAAAACATTGGAAATTCTTCACTATATCTGTTTATCAAGTAGTCTTTGGCCATCAGAGCGTCAGTCCTCTACCACTGACTACTGTAATATGAAATCTGAATGCATTTATAACAGAGGAAGTTATAATTTATATAAATGCAACTGGAAACTGGAAAAGAAAAAAATGACATGTTAAAATGTATTGCACTGTATAAGATATAACCAAATATAAGTAAAAAAAACAGAAAGAGATTCCAAATGAAAGGGGTTGAGAATTATAACCAGACTGCAGTTCTCCTCAGCTCTACATTATGTTTCAACGCCTGCAACTTAACTGTTTTGGTTCAGTCTCACTACTCCCATCAAACTCGTTTCCAGACAAACAAGGGAGCTATTTTCAGGCAAAAAGCTTTACTCACTGTAAGCTACCAAACAGCGCCAAACAGCTGCAAGATAAAGTTAGTGACTAACTGATGAACATAGTGGCGCTAAGGAGCCAGATGTAGCAGATATTCCTTCAGGAGTTGGTGGGAACCAAAACAGAGCTAAAAGAAGAGTGACTATTGGACTGAAATGAATCAGACAGACAGAAACTTATCTCCAAATGCATGCTGATGTTGCTTCATGTATGCTGGATGTGTAAATAATCACCTGTTGCTAACATGTTCACTATATCACAGCTGGTTTGGTCCCACCCCAAAAATCAATTAGCTTTAAAGATAGTTTTTATAGCGTTTTAGTATTTCAGGTTAAGAGGGTCCTGTGAAAATATGCTGATCAGAACGTTCAAAGTGCACTTCTGTTGTGTCAGTTTACTTATGTATCACATTCAGCAAATAGGTGAACCGTCCATATTGTGATGTACCTGACAGTCTGGTGAATGAAGTGGTCAGGGTCCTGAGCAGCAAACACAGTAAGAGTGGTCCCTGCAGGCACACCCTCCTCAAAGCGGATCGTCTTAGGGTTGACGGGGAAGACAGGTGGCTCATTCACATCCTGAACTGAAATGGTGACTCCAGCGGTGGACTGAAGCGAGGACTGAATGCCGCTGGCCAGGTGGGCCTGGTTGGACACCACCACGGTCAGCATGAAGGCACGATTCATCTCAAAATCCACTGGCTAGTGAAGGAGCCGATGAGGTGGGCGAGAGGAGAGAGAGACATAGAGAGAATGATGAGAGATGGGAGGAAAATGAGTGTAGCTGATTGCAAGACTGGTTCTAACTGTGTTCCAATTTGAGCAATGACATATAATTCAGTGAAAACAATGTGAGACCAAAGCACTCAGTCAACAACATCTGGCACTTCAGAGCAGGTGGAAGCATACAAGATGCGGCGTTGAATAATAATAAACTATACACTTTTATTTTTAAAGAGCTAAATATCAGACATCAGGATGTGTGGAGCGATTCTTCCACTTTACCTTGACCACTGTCAGCATGCCCTCATTGGTGATGGGGTTGGTGCGGATAGTGAAATGTCCAGAGGGGTCTCCGCTGACAATACGGTAGACGGCGTTCCAGTTCGGACTGTGGGGCTGATCCCTGTCCACCACCGTCAGATTGGTCACCACCACATTCACCTTGTTCTCTGGCACCTCCCCTGAAAACTACAGAACAGGAAAGAGGGTGGGAGGAGGTGACAGTGGGGAGGATGGGAGAGATAACATTATGCTGATTTTGCTCCAGCAGTCGGCTAATGCATGTTAATAAGCTGATTTATTGAGAGTCTAAACATTTGCTTGTGCCATCATCAATCTTTGAGCATTTCCCATAATTGTTATTATGAAAACAAACTGCTTTTAGGGTCATGCCAATAATGCTCATTACATTGGAACATGAATTAAAAGTGGTGCAAAAACAAATGGGGGAGAAATCAGATAGATGGCAGAGGAAGAAAAAAGAAAGAAGGAAGTTTAAATGTGGATAATAGAGAATCATATCTTCCATTATGTTAATGTTGTCCCTTATTCCACTCCATGCTCATATGAAACTCTTTATTTGAACTAATGGATTTGTTCAATTAAGTGTTTACCCATTTAATTTAGATTCTGTGCATTTACCAAATCTAGGTCTTAATAAGCAATTAGATAAGTACTGTAATTAAGGCAGCGGTAGGAATAATCTTTGGCTAATGATCTTCATTATATTGCAATCTGAAACAACTCCCCTCTGAACTAACTCTGGAGGAAACTTGGTGACAGCTGCAAAGCCTGAAGAAGAATTTACAGCGCTATGGGATACATGTCTTTCTCTATAGGGATTTATCTGGCTACAGAGGGACGGCCCCTCATACTCAAAGGTAGACACACACACACACACACACGCACACGCATGCTAAAAGCCCTCATTGTCAGACAATAATCCGTGTTTCCTCTTGTGAAGTGTTAACTTGTTTATGGTGTGTGTCTGCCAGCTGCTGTTCACTTTAATGGCTTCATCATCGTGGGACCGAAGCAGCGTCCAAACCGCTCGATTCCTCTTTTCCCTCTCTCCCTCCCTCCCTCCCTCCTTGCCCCCTCTTCCTCTATCCCCTGCAGTACGACCAGGCTGATAAGCACAGAACAAATTAAATATGCACTCTCAGTCTCTGGTGTGTGGGCTGCTCCATTTCATTTTCACCCCAAGCTTTAGCACAAACACCACCACAAACCTTCCAAGCTTGTTTGGGCTGTGCTGTCAGACAGCCAAATGGAATATGCTCTCTTAGAGGCGTACACAATGGTGCTGACTGTAGGGGAGGATGCTTCCAAAATGGCCACTCTCTCTAAAATGCAATGTGGACCCATTGATAAGCCACTAAGGCATAGACTTTGAGTTTCTGAAGGATTTTGTAGTTACAAAGAAGGGGGAAAAAGAAGCGGGGCAAATAAGATTCATTTGTAGGTAATCATCAAATGGGACCTCCGTTTGCCAGAGAACATAACATTGAAATGAGACAAAAATAAAATGAATCATTAAACTTTAATTTGAGTTGTTATGTAAGATTTTGTCCATATTACAGACTATCCTGACTTTATAGGGCTTTATATACACACTTTATGTGCTTTGCCTTTTTAAACACTCAACAAGTCAAGGACTTTATTAGGTTCACTTTTTTTGTAAGCTAAGCAAACGCATCGCTTTTTTAATGAACTTCAGAATGTACAAAAGTAAGTGAATGCATCACATGTGACGTTATTTTAGCAGTACATTCAGTCTGCTGCGAGTTCAAGCTCATACGTTCAGTTCAGTACAGAGCCCGTTCTATACAAGCACTGTTTCTAAGATTAATGGTTCAGCAGCCTATTTTTTGCAAAAATGATCACATTATGATTGTTTCTGTGGTCTTTCAATAAGCTTATAACAAGAAAGTTAAAGTTAAATTACTGATTTGGTTAGTGACTATATGGTGATTCAGCACAGTCAGATTATTTTCAAGATTCAGATTTGGCCACACACAGACTGAATACCTCTAAAAACTAAGTGTAACAGTAGCACAAGTAGAGGGCAGTTGTAAAGTTAGCAACCTGACTCATTAATGTCAGTAATATCAAGTTTGCTAACATTAGCTGCTATAAGTTTCTGAATATACCAGACGGAGACCACTCCCGTTTTCTGTACAGTTTTTTTATCTTTCTTATCTTCATTTAAGTACTTTATTCTTATGTGATTTTTGTGTGATTTGTATATTTTTGTGTGATTTGTATATTTTATGCACCAATGCACCAAGACAAATTCCTCGTATGTGTAAAAACCTACCTGGCAATAAACCTAATTCCGATTCTGATTCAGACTGTAGCTGCAAAACCCCTGAGTGGACTGAACCGAGCAAGGTTTTTATTTCTTCTTTCCAAAGTGACATTGTATAGGTTAGGAGGTAGGGGCACTTTAGTTGTTGACCCTTGGGAAAAAGTGACTTTTATGGCGTCACCATTTAAAGCATAAGCATCATCATGACACATTATGTTAGGGTCTTATTTCATGTCAATAGATCACACATGTATGAAGGTCAGCACTGAACAAAACCTAGATACAACGTCCCTTTTGCCTGATCACTTCTGATTATTATGTTTAAAACTGTCCACAGACTAGCCTTCAAACGTGTGAGCGGCAGTCAGCCAGGAGAGATTAGAGGGTCTACAGTGCTGTACAGACATTTAGGAAAATAAATGTGCATCAAGGTGCAGTGCCCTGTAGGGGAAATCTACTACCTTCTTACTGAAAACTGATTCAGGAATGGAAAATGTTCAATTTTAGACGGCAGAGCTACAGTTGAGCAAGACTAAATGAGCACTTCCTTTCCTTCATGGGGTGTTGAAAACAACACCAAATGATAATGACAACATTATGTAGGAATAAATGTCCCAAAACAGACTCTTACTAATATCAGACTGACATCAGTCCACTTAAGATGGCTATTATGTCTTCACTATGGTGCATTAAAGATACAGCTGCTGGCAATAGGCATCTACCCTCACTCTCATTTTTTATGTAATACAGACATAACAAGCTGCTTTTCTAGCAGACTTCTCTGTTTTAACACAAATCAAAGTCGAGGAGTGGGAGGCAGAGGAAAGTGGTGAATGGCACTCCAACTCTTTCAGGTATTTAGAAGCTAGAAGCTGCAGCTCTACAGGTGTATCACAAATAGCACTCAGCACTCATTCAGATCTGTAAACCTGTGTGTCTGGGAGTTCAAGCTTTCAACCCCACAAGCAAGCAACTCTCCTGCTTCTCGTCATAGTGATTGAAAAACCACTTGGGGAGCTTTAGCAGGGGTGTGATACACTCGATTTGATTTAAGAGATAGAAATACCTTCTTTGTGTTTTTGTTATCACATAATGATGAACATAGCACTAACATAACATGTTAAGGCCCATGTGGTGATATGAATAAAACATTTTTTTCAAATTAGATGCTATATATCAGCTTGGTTTACACCCCCACAAGCAATTTCACTTAATTAGCCTGCTTATGTTTTCTCTATGCCTCCCATAGAGAGCAATAAATTCTTCTTGCGTCTGTCATGCACAAATAATTACTGAACTGCTCCAAGTCTAGTTGCTTGTGTGGGAGGCAAAACAAAAAGTAGAGATTGACAAAGCAGCGGAAATGGCATCTGGTGAAGAACAGTTTCTTTGCCCGGGAATGTTTCATGTGTGGCTGTTTGTGTCTACGTGAAGGACATACAACAAAAACATATCTTTACTCATTTTTACTCATTACCATTCTTAAATCACAAATCAAAATATGGGAAACTGCTCCTTTACTGAGACGCTCAGGCAAATTTACAGTCATTTTCTCAGGAGGGTTGCAGGGAAAGTAATGCAGCCCTGAAGAGACGACAAACATTTATCACAGTGTGTGTGAGCATACATGTTTGTGCACGTCTCATCACTGTCTACTCTATATGTCAAGGACAACGCACATGTGTTCCTGTGTGTCTATTGAAGCGCATCATGTCCATTTTTCTGGCTAGCGGGAGGACTCTGGTCCAGAGCTCCTCCCCAGTGAAGAGTGGTGATGGAGCTAGCACCACAGACGAGGGACTGAGCAGTTCTGAGCGGAGGGGCAGCTTGTTTGACGAGCTCCACCCCTGACAGCTGGGGAGCTCTTATCAGAGCACGCGGCTGGAACTGTACTGGCATGCACGCTGCCGACGGCCCCGCGGAGGAGACGGGGATCACAGTGTGTGACGCTGACACACTGCTTGCTCTGCCTCTGAGCTCGGCAGCAGACAGCATCTGTCTCTCTCTGGAATCTCAGAAATCCAAGAGCTCACATAAAGAGCAGCTACAATCCTGTAGGTCTGTCAAGTTGCGGTCAGCATTTGATTCTGTTCTATCACCAGGCTGAGAATAGAGAATACAAGCTATATGTGGGGAAAGATGCAGGAACTTAAAGGCATGCATTCTCACTTTCAGTTCCTGTTTTCCTCATCAATAAGCTTTCACATAGTAACCCTCACTCTTAAAAACAAACAGCTCCCCACCTAACCATGCGCACTGTCATAGTTCAGTGGGCCAGCTGTAGCAATGTGGAGGTATCAGGACCAGGGCCACATGCATGTAGACAAGCCCTTGCCACCAGAGGCCCCCTTGGCAGGGAAAATACGCACAGGAAGGGAGGGAGGAGTATACCTCCCATCAACAAAACTGATCTCGATCTCACTTTCAGTCACAGCATCTTTTTCTGTCTCTCTATATGTTGTTCTTGCACAGTGTTTCTTAATCTGTGACTGTGTCTGTCCTTATCCTACATCTAGCTGTTGTATATGCATTCCCCTCATCTCAATGTTGCATGATTGCTGTGTTTGACAGGGACTAGATAATGTATTTTCTAATAATATCTGAGAGCAGTCTTTCACTTTGAGGTATGTGCAACCTGTTTCACCAAAGAATAATACACCCTCATCTGTTCAATGTATTATAACGGCTCTATGGTTGTAATACGGGGGTAGCATAGCGATTGAATATGGATTTGTTGAAATGAAGATACAGAGTCAAGCCCTGAGGTGAAATTGTTTGGCAGACCTTCCAGTTATGGCATATAGGCATACATTCTTCATATGGATTGTACGAATATTACTGGGGTGGGGAGGGTGGCTGAATCTTATCCTTATATCTTATACTTATTCATATACTTACCATATGCTAAAATAATACATTTATAGTCAACAACAAAATGATGAAAATACAGTTACTCTCAATTTTTTAATCAGAGCCGTTAAATAAATGGTTCTAACAGCCACCAGAAGAGAGACTGCTGATTTTGAAGAGAAAAATAAAGGCATAGGACTGTTACACTCTACATATGGCCAAAGGGCACTTTTATTACTTGTGGCGCATACAGAAGCCATCTTGTTGATGTAGCTATTTCTACAATAAATCTCACAGGGGAAGAATAAAATAAAATATAAACTGGGATGAGAAAAAGTTAAAGGACCCTCCACTGCTCTCTCATAAAATGAAAAAAATCCCTCTCTTCAGCAAAAGGAACCCCACATCCCTCCTTTTAGTCATTTTACACAGATCAGTTTAGGACTCACCGTTCTGACTGTCAGCTCTGGGGGGTTGTCGTTGATATCGGTAATGCTGATAAGGGCTGTGGCTGTGTTGGACAAGCCAAAATTCAAGTTGCCCTCCATGTCAGTAGCCTGGACAATGATGGTATACTGGGATACTTTCTGTAAAAAGAAGCAGAAAAAGACAAAAGCATACTCAGGGACTGGTATATCAAAAACAGAGGAATCAGTCAACAAAAAAAACATGTGACAATGACACTGTGAGTCATATGAATGAATGCTTGAAGCTACCAGCCACACATACATACATCTTACCCCCCTTTCAGAGCTACCCACTCACAGGAACAACAGAACAACTGGAGTCTGTTAGAATACCTTATTTGCGCAACAACAGATAGTGCACCACACACGCACACACACACAGACATACACAAAGTTGCAGGGAGGGAGCAATGTGTTGGTTAAATGCCCATCCATTATTGCCAAAAAGTCTTAGCTTTCCACTGTGGGAACAGACCTGGATCATCACTCATTTTAATGGAATGCCGCCACTTTAAGATACGCCACAGTGCTGCAGATAATACCAGGAGGTGGACGGGCCTTACTTTGTCCAGTTAACAGCGAGGGGGAGTTGCCCCAGAGCGCACTGCAGCCCACACTGCAATATTACTGTGCTATGATAAGAAACATCATCAAACATTGAGCTTTGTTCAGGCACAACGGAAAAACAAAGAGACAGAGAGACAGTGCATCCATATTCCAGCACTGTGACACTGTCCATGGTGCTGAAAGTTCAGTCAGTCCCCCGACTCACCACCGGAAAGAGGACTCTCTCTCCCTCTGTCTGCATAAGCCTGTATATGCTTTGTGGACTCTTCTTCTTCCTATTAATCCATTCGGCTCAGAGTTCCATTGTGCCACAGAAACGTCAGAGAGCGAGAGAGAATGGACTTCAAGGACAGGCCAGTGTTCGGCGCACGGGGGCCTGCTGATTTGTTCACCATTCACAATGTGTATTATCGATGGTCTAGTGTTCGTTTGTTGCTAGGCTAGTTTCGTTGCATTCACCCCGAGGTCACGCTTTCTAACAACTTGATGGCCAGTGACACTAATGTCAGGAACTGCCTGGAGGAACGAGAACAAACCCAGGCAGAGGTCTTGTAGGTGTCGATGGGGGAGTTATTGCTTGCTTCTTAGGTGGCTGCTTCTTTGCTTTTTTATTTCTTTGAGTTGTGGCTTTTTTCTTTTTTTCCTCCTCTGGTTTATTCTGTTCTCTTTGTTAACTCACATTCTGTGCTTCTTTTGATCTCTTGCTATCTTTCCCATCACATCTTGGTCGCTCAGTGTTCTCCGCCTGTCTGTTCTCTATCTGTCTATCTCTCGGTCTGTCTTTCTGCCAGTCTCTGTGTATCTCTATATCTTTCTCCCTCCCACTCCTTTTTTTCAGTCGTGAAGGATGCAGTTGATTGTTTGATCAGTCAAACCATTGAGGTCAGTTAAAACACCCAGCTGGAGTCATTTAGCATCTCTCCAAGTCATTATGAAGTGCGCAGACATGTTAATCTGCATCAAACCAACCCTATTAATGAAAACTCAATACTGGTTGCCCTTTATTAGACTCATAATGAAATATCAATACCATCTCCCCTCATAGAGTGCTTCAGTAAATAGTGCCTCCCATGAATGTGTTTCTCTGCAGACTCATTTAGATCCGGTCATATACATCAATCTAGAAATAGCACCAGATGGCTGTAGGAAGCTAATAGGCTCCGGCTTTGATGGACGCCTTTTTTTTTGGTCAGGTGAAGAGAAATGACTGGAGCTGAGCCAGCAGGTGGAGCTGTCACACAGTAGGAGCTGTGGCTGATGCGTCCTATCCTGCAGGGTTATATCACTCATCTGAGGGTAGTTGTGAGTTTATGGCCCTTCTAGTGCACACATACATATCCGCTAACGCTCCAGTGAGTGGGAACAGGTGGGACACTCAGACTCTTACACTGGGGATACACGTAAATGTGCACACCAAATAAACACACACAGACACACACACGCGCACGCACACACACACAGACACACGGGCAAGCACACTCTGCTGTCCATAAGTGGCTGCCCGAACAAGCCAGTAAAGGGCTCTCTAATGAGTCCTATAGAAGTGCTGAACAGAAAATCTCTCTGTTAGATTAGAGTCCAGTGCTGGCAGGAAATAGCGCTTCTCATGACCAACAGCCCAGAGTCCCCCACAGGCCTTGAGCCTCATGGACTTAATCTGCGGAAGCTGAAAGGCCACAGAAACACCTGTACACAGAACCCCGCCAACAATAAAACCCAATCCCTTTTTTCAAGGAGACCAAATTAGGTAGTTTACCATCCAGCAGACTGAAGAAAGAAATAGGAAAATGGCTTCAGGCTATCAATGTTAGCTACTCAACAAGTCAAGCCAAGCAGCCGGCAGGACAGGTGGAAAAAACCTGCCTGCTGGTTTGTAGGCAAATGGACTTGTGCTCCTGTGAGACTTTGTTAGCAAGAACAAAGTGGGGGAAATAATGGTCTGAACGTGTAAGGCGATGTCGAACAAGAAAATAGAGAAGAGTGGTTTTCTGGCAAAACACGTACAGTGGTGAATTAATTATACCTGAGCTGAGTGTGCATTTCCACTTGGTGCGCTGTAAAGGACCACTCAAAGAGGGTAAAAGAGGGAGAGGCCAGACGAGTGAGAGACTTGCTTTTACTTGTGTTGTATCTGGGTTGAGTTCCGGCCTGCCAGGCTCCTACTGGCTACAGTCATTAGTTTGTCACTTACAATCTGTCTCAAATGGCCTGGTTCTCGTGGCGAAAACTGTGGAGACCAGCTCCCTTTTTTCCTTTGACTACACTCTCTCTCTGCCTCAGTGACCATCAGTGTCAGTGACCCCAACTACAGTCTCAGTCCAGTTCAGCTGAGATCACTTCAATTAAATTTATTAAATTTGATCTGATGCTATTCGATTCCACTTCATTAGATTTTAGTTCAGTTCAAATCAGTTCAATTTATTTCAGTTCAGTTACACATGTTGGAATACTAACACTTCTATAGTTACAGCTGCAGTTGGGGGGATTCTGGTTGTGAAATACACTACACATCTACACAGTTGTTTAGACATTTTCCCAGGTAGTACCAAAATAAGCAGACAAGTCTGTTTTGTCTCTATCTTCATCACCCATCCGTCTCTTCATCCCTTGCTGGGATGTCTCTCAAGCTGGTTGAGGACAAAAACACAAGCCAGTGATGACTTATTGCAAGCTGTGCCCTGTTCTCTGAAAGCTTTTCTCTGAAACCCATTGTACAGACACTCAGATACGTAGGTAAATCTGGGATATAAACTCAGAATCCACTTGATTAGATACGCCTCCACATTTACGCAAACAGCTCAGAGTCACATACTGGATAAATAAAGGCTGTGAGTCATATGAATAAAGCTGTTAGAATAAAGCACGCAACACGACTGGGCATGAAGTTTAGTTTATCATCCAAGTGAGTATTACAATACAATAGACAGGACATGATTAAGCAAATATGAGCTGAGCATGATGGACATGTTGTTCTCAGACTTTCTGGCTCCAGGAGGTCACGGACAGATAAAAACTGTTATGCCAGATAGCATGCAAATGCTTCTTGTTCTACATTAGCAGATCATGTCAGGTTTCTCATCCGTCATCAAGAAGCAAAAAGAGGGCAGGTGGTCATTAAAATCTTGCCAAAATAGAAGGTTTCTAACATTTTGTTGATTCCAGGTCCACTGTGTAGGATTTAGTGGCATCTAGCGGGGTGATTGCAGATTGGGTAATGTGGAAAGTTAACCCTTCTGATATACTATAAGCAAAGAGTTTGCAGCTGTGCTACTGGCTGTGATGCTGTACTGCGGTACAACAGTGCTTTGAACTAAATGCAAATGTTGGCAATGCTAACATGCTGATGTTAAGGTATAATGTTTATTATGTTCGCCTAATTCACACTAAACACAAAGTACAGCTGAGGAATGGGAATGTATAGTTTTGCAGGTGCTTTGTCATAAACTAAAGTAAACTGAAACTAACAACTGATGGTGGGTGAAAAGCCAGGGGGACATAAACGTGTGTACCAACTTTAATGGCAATCAACCCACTAGTTTTTGACATTTCACTAAAACAATGTCAACATCACTGTCTGGGCACCATGAATGGCTGTAGCATAATTTCATGCCAATCATTAAAACAGATGTTAAGATATGTGACAAAATTGACCTGCTAGAGGAAATGTCAGGGGATCACCAAAGTCATCAAGATTCATGGATATTTGTATAAAATACAGTGACAATCCATCTAGTAGTTGTCGAGATATTTCAGTTAGGAAGTGGTGGCCTAACTGACCATGCTGGTAGCGTGGCTAAAAAAGACAGCCACACCTTACAAAACTTATTGGATGAGCCCTTTAGTGTGACAGGTCTATCCGATGAGAATGAATAGGTGGTGCAGTATCAGTTGTCATGCTAATGATGTGACAAAAGCTATAAAAATTGTCTACATACAGACAGAGGTAGGAGACAGTAGGAGAGATCCTGAATAAAGTTTGAAACTGATTTGGCACAACTGCTTCTCCAGTAATATCTCATATTTAAAAAAAATCGGATGTTAAAAATCTCTGTCCATTAGTTATTGTAGGATGGACATATATGTATAAGATTTGCAGGGAAAATGATCATATGGGTGGAAAAACATTGTGACTGTAGACGGCATTGGTGTAATGCAAGAAAGGTACACTGCTGACCATAGTTCATTTTGTATTTCCTCTCCCAAATCATCCTCCCACAGGGGCCTTCTGGGGGCTAACAGGGGACGTATTAGATGAACTCTATTGTAAACAAATGAGATTAAGCCCTTTAAAGAATAGTCTGGTGTCAAAAAATCATTAAGGTAAAAGCAGGAAACCCATAGAACGGACAAAAGAAATGTCTGCAAAAATTTTGCTTCGGTAGTGAATATTTATCTAAAGGCTGTTCAAAGTGTAAACCTGACCTAGACCAAAACTGAAAAGCATTATCTACAAGAGAGGGCGGAAAAACACAATTTGAAACTAGAGGGGCAAAAGTGCAACAACTATGTTTTTTTTAAAGACAAAACAAGGTCCAATTCAATACTAGCTAGGTGCACATTATAAGGGGAATATTGAGTGGATAGTTTCTTGATTGAATCTTGGCTACAAGCAGTCAACATCCACCTGAATGCATCTATATTGTTCATTCAGCAACCTGCTCACAATCCTCCGATGGCTTTGTTGTCTGGCTCCTGGAGCTTTGGTGCTAGGGGGCGAGTTAACATAACTCAGCATTTCTCTGAGACAATAAAGCCCCAGACCCATTTAGGATGCCTGCTCTGTGTCTGTATCCCCAGACTCTGCAGGTCCGAATGGAGCTATAGACTGTGGGCACTCATGTCCTTGAGGCAGTCCAGCCGATGTCCTAATCGACGGCGAGACAGTCCAACGTAGAGCTGGCATTAGCCTGGTGGACAGCCTGGCGCCAGGCCACACCACACCATGCCACGCCAGACTGTTCCAGTCCAGGGCTCATGGGAGATTGAGACAGCCTGGGGTAATGAAAGACAACAGCTCTGCCTGCCAGTGGAACCGGAGCCATGGAGAGAGGGCACAAAGGGAGAACATCCATGCCAGCTGTGGCACCCTGACATCTCCCACTCTGCTTGCTACCTGCTGCACCAGTATTGTGCTTCATTATAAGTGTGTTCCTTCTATAGTAGACTGAAAGGCAAGTGTCTTTTTGGTGCAACATATATAAAAATAAACAATTATTGAATAAATTATATTAAATTATGCAAACCCCAACCTAAACCTGCACCTTCTGCAATCTGACTTGTAATCTTAGTTCTGTCCCCCAGCCCCTTAAAAGCAGTCCATCACAAATACAAAAAAATAAACCCACACTCACATACAAATATTATGTTATACTCACTATCATTTACTATAATTTAAGATGTATAGAGTCAAACGCGCATGTACTGTACATGGCTTAGCCCAGCTTGTCTGCCTGTGGGCAGGAGCATGTGAGGTCATGGGAGGAGAGGGGTTGCGGGCAGCAAGTGAGGGAGAATAATTGGTATTCAGTGGTGTCAGAGGTAAGCGATACGAGGCTAACCTCCATGTACCCCCTGGTCTCCTCAACACGAGAGAACCTGCTTCACCCCTTAATTAGCACATGAATATTCTAATTAGACACCAGTGTGGTGGATGAGGATTAGCTAAAGTGTGAGAGAAAGAGATGGGAGAGGAGACAAAGAATATAAAGCATACCCTGCAAAGGTGTTAATAAAGTGAGTATGCATACTTGTGTCTCTGTGTCGCAGCATGTGTATGCACCACTCTGCTGCATGGATCCAGTTTGACACCATCTCATTCATCATATCTGCTGCTACTGCTCACTCCTGTGTGAGCGTCGCTGCTTCTAAACAACAAACCTAACTGTACGGGAGTGTGTATGCGAATAGGTGCCCCTGCCTCTGAGGCTGTTTGTGTGTTTGTGTTGATGACCTTGACAGCAGGTGGGTGAACTCCCAGGTGTGTCCCAGTTTTAGTGGGAGGATCAGAGGCAGGTGGGACTGAGCCTGGCTTGATGTGTCCAGATTAATGAGCTTTCCCTCACTCACATCAGCTGCTACTGCTGCCGCCTGGGCCAAGCTGGAAACAGGGACACAGAGCTGGCTCGCATTCACTAGACTCATTTATATTGTCCCACAAATGTATCACGCTATCATGCCATGCCAGCTCCGTATAAAATTTGGATAAGGAAAAAGCATTGATGTACTGTATTCTTCTGTTATCAAAACCTGGTTTTGTTCTTGAGATTTTAACCGTAATTATTGTCCAAATATGCTCACCCTACTCTTGGTAAAATCCTGCTTTAATTTCCAAAGTGTTGCCTGGCCGGGTTTAGTGCCGACAGGGACCAGTGGGACTTCTCAGAATATAAACATTATGAGACACACTCAACGGTGCTTTAATGTCGGTAGTAAAATCAGCCAAGTAAATTACGAGGATGAGATTATCCTCATAACTGCAGCATATGAATTTGAATGTTTCCCTGATTTTGCCAGTTGTATTTCTTTTAAAATCTTTCACCACAGAGGGACAAGAGTAGATTTGTGTTTGTGTGCGTGCGTGCGTGTGTG
>NW_023339740.1:6980639-6994645 GCF_004916995.1 Morone saxatilis | reverse complement strand
TGTGTGTGTGTGTCTGTGAATGAGTGTGAGAGAGAAAAGCTGCAGGATGAACAATCTGTCATGAAACACTACTGCCCACAGTCACCCGACGCAGCTTGGGATAAACAAAAGTCGACCCCGCGTGACCTCCTTCATTAGTAGAATAAGATGCAAGATGGAGCGGAGATACTGTGTGTTGTAGTTTGTGGTGTGTGGGCTGACAAACAACCGCAGCAAGCAACAGACACACACACCAGCAGTGGATGAGACAAAAGACGTAAATGAAGAGAAAGCTGCTGCGACCTCGTCAACAGCAGAATTGGCGTGGCCATTATATCTGCCCTGCACTACGCAGACGTTAGATATTAGCCTGTCATTTGTATTTATACACAATGAGAAAACACAAATTACTCGAATGAGTTAATTAAATTGGTGCTTGGTTTGTTTTACTTGACATTTTTGAAAGGGCGAATGCTGCTGAAAGCGATTTTTTAAGCTTTAGCTACACCCAGGGATCCAGGGATTTTTTGTGCATCCATAAACATTGTATACTATAAGCAGAACAGGCATATAGTTTGTTCTAGAAAGCTGATGGAAAATGAATTGAATAATCTATAGTTGAATAAAAAAGACTATAAAGGAGGTGAAGTACTGTATAGCAGGTAGGTATGGTTGTATTCACACCGGTCTGTCAGTAAAAACACCAGGGGTAGGGTTTAGATTAAAATTTTACACCAGTCAATCAGATTTACAGTTTCAAGGTTACAGCACAACTTACAGAATCCAGTATAATCACAAAATTAAACTTACACCTGCAGAAATTTGTGTGTTGT
This sequence comes from Morone saxatilis, assembly GCF_004916995.1. Classification (NCBI taxonomy): domain Eukaryota; kingdom Metazoa; phylum Chordata; class Actinopteri; family Moronidae; genus Morone; species Morone saxatilis. The sequence continues at coordinate 6,993,833 of NW_023339740.1, read as the reverse complement.
TTGTCTAATTATAACTTATACTGTTATACAGTACACAGTATATAAACTACAGGTGCCAGTATTCATTCTGCAGCACCAAACTACTCATTCACAATAACACGTATCCATGCAACTTTGAACAAAGGGTAATAACAGAATCAAGGTATGTAACCTACTAGCGAGCATACTGCTAATGCAAAGCACATGCTGTCGTTGTAAGTTGTAAAATATGAACAATTAGAACTGAAATGAACCATGGCATAATTAAACACACACAAGGACCTTTGGGAACTTTGCACACTAAACAACTACACAAGCTCAAACTGTCTCTGTCTCTTACTGCTGTAGCTCCCTGCCGTTTTAATGAAGTGTTGGCTTAAAAAATTCAGCAGTTAAGAGTTCTTTCCAATCCGTTGATGCAGCTGTCAGGCAAGCAACGACATCACTCACTGACGTTGCCTTCCTAACAAAGATCTTATAATTGAAACTTTTTTTGAAAAGTGTAATTTTGCCTTTTTTTAATTGCACAATTACTCAAAATATTATCAAAATCACAATATGGCCAAGTACAATATGCAAATAGCAGGAGCTGCAATTTTTTGATAAAGGTAAAATGTGTGACAAAACAGCATTATAATAAAGTACTGTAATTCTGAAGAGATTCCCTCGCCCACAAATCTTATCTAAATTTAAGAAAACATATTGTTTGGTAAAGAGCCCTTAAAATGTCCTATCATCATGATTTTAATAGATTTTATCAGTGAAAATTAAATTTGTGATGCATAAATGATCATTCGCACACTAATCGCAAATCAAATTGCAATCACAATATCTGTCAAAATAATCACAATATGATGTTTTTACCAAATTGTGCCCACCTAGTTAAATGATGAACAGACCAGATAAAGACATTAAAACTAAAGTTAGGTGCATACTGGGAAAGCTCTTTCAATCTTGTCACATTTTTGTCTTAATATGTGTTTTTTGTCTTTATTGCTCAAAAGAAATATAGAATTATATCTGATTGGGTTTGATTTTTCAGGGCTAAGCCAACAATTTACAAATTGACTGGAAAAGGAGATTTTGACTATGGCAACGGCGGCTCATTTAGATGCTGCGGCTTGTTGGCTAGCTATTTCAAACATCTCTGTTTTTGGTTTAATTTGTTTTCGGCTTCAAAAAGGAAGCGTGGGGTTTAGATTAAAGAGCAGCAGACTTTGAAAGGCCCATTCAGCCAGATTGACCAGATGGGCCCAGCCCACCACGACGGGTGCTGTTGCCCCAGAAGGAGAGGTAAGAAAGCCGGAAAGGAGCCATGCTGGCCCAGCTTGGACTCCTGCTCCTGACTAATGTCTGGTTTGGAGAAAAAGTGGATGGACACCGTTTTTATGTGAAGATGAAGCCATATTATCATCACTATCTTGTTGCTGCTGTTTACATTAAACCAAATGCAAATTCAAAAAATGCACTGCAGAATTATTTCCTGGGTGTATACATGTATGAATGGAAGTTAGCTTAGCTTAGCATAAAGGGGGATACAGCCTTGCTCTGTTCAAAGGTATACTATACCTTTATACCTATATACTGTTTTTAACAGCATATTTGTTGCATAGGCTTTCTCTCCCCTCTCATTACCTGTCTGTCTATATACTATTAACCATCCAGTACATTTAATTGTCGTGATTGACAATTCCTGCAATACCGAATGTTAACTGACTCACAAATGAGAATAAAAAAGGATGAAATGTGCTCTGGCTTTCTTTAATCTCTGGATGTATCAACCAAACACTGAAGGCCACAAGAGTAAGATAATAAAGACAAGGTGTTTGTCATCAAATCACTGAATTTTAGCTAAAGTTTCATCTTATGGCCAGATGGACAAATATGAGACGCAGAATGATCAAATGATGAGAGTAGCAGGGACACAGTTCATGCCGCGGACACTGACCTCTCTGTCCAGGCCTGCTGCCACTGTAACTATGTCTCCAGTCTCGCTGTTGATGGTGAACATGTTGGGGATGGGGCTGTGGGGTGTCTGCGAGAGGATGCGGTAGCGCACCATGCCGTTAGCTGTGGTGGAGTCGTCTGAGTCGGTCGCTGTCACCTGCATCACAGAGGAGCCTGCAGAGACAAAGAAGGCAGGAATGTTAGCTAGGAAGACTGTGGTAGGAAAGCAGATGACATACATTAGTGCACACTGGAGGAGGTCAAGTTGGGAACAAAGCAAAACAGGAAAACAAGCAGACGACATTCATAAAATACAAAGATGTGCTTTTTTCTCACACATACATTTTGAAAATACATACGGCATAATAAGGGTTTCTTGTAAGCCCATTACTGTTAACGAATTTGTAGAAAATATCAAAGAGAAGGAAGAGGGCTCAGAAAGACACCAAACCCATTTATAAACAAGAAACAAGTCAATCAGACTTTGCAAATTGCTGTGACATTCTCGGTTCTTTGGCAAGTAACTTTTAGAGTGAGAGCTATTACCGAGTAGAGTACAAAAACACAAACAAATCTGTTAAATAAGCCTCTATTTTAAGCTGTGTGGTTTTGTCCTTTGTACATAGCAAGCTAGTGGGGCAAAGTTTCCACCTCTGCAGAGTCCATTTAGTAATGAGCAGCGCTGGGTCTTCTGCCATTTCCACCATCCATTATTTCAGCCTTCAGCGGCACCGTGGCTGCCCTTAATGCTCTGATGCTCTCTCCCTATTGGTCTTAGAATCACGGATAAACACTGCAATTTAAGGCAGACAGCACAGAGGTGGTGAGGTGGAGGGAGTGTGTGTGCGTGTGTGGGTAAAGAATATATGTATGTCTGCGTCCACTTAAAGGTGCATGTGTGCATCTATATGTATGTGCGAGGCCACACACCCTCACAGCACGTATTCATGGTGAGAGGCCCTGTGTCCCCACATCTACCCTGAGCAGAATTATTGATTTGCACGAGTTTGTCAGCTGATGCCCACAAATGCGACCAGGCAATTAGGAGCACTTTGTGCTGGAAAGAGGAGAGATCACCTTGCCTCTCTCGCAGGGTTCTGTGAAAATGTCACTTTCCATCAGGCAGCCATTTACAGGCTGCTGCTGCTGCCGAGTGAAAAAGACTGTCAGCTTGCAGGAGGGGGACAGCGGAGAGGAGGGATGGCTGAAGCACTAACATGCTTGGATGAGAAGTGTTAGTAGAGAAAAATTGAAAAGGAGGGCGACAAGGACATAGGAGTTGAAGTATAAAAGGGAGAAAGTGGTAACTATTAATTATCGCCTACATTTCTTGTCTAAATTAACTTCAAACTTATAATTTTGATAAAACTTCTGGGGGTTTTGAAAAAATATACCACTGTTTTCATGTTAGCAGGCACCATACAGTGGCTCAGCAACTAATTCATTAGAACTCTGGTTATCTCAGTGGGCACGAAGGTGGGTGGTGGGTGCCATGCTGAGCAGGCGCCAGCGATGTTCAATTATCACATCAAAAGCAATCAAAATTCGTACAGGAGAAGTAAGAAAGTTACGTTTTGCATCACCACCTCCCAAATCATAAATGTAAATGTCTCAGCTGAAGCCAGAGAGCTGCTGGACACGTGGCGGACTCAGCGGTCCCTTGTTGGTCTGAGTAGTTATAGGTGGCTCCATTCCCATAATTGGGTCTAGATGGCATCATCCTTCCTGTGACAGTCTGTATGGACAGGATAATTGTAGCCTCAAATTCTATTTCAAACGTCATTAAGTCTCAAAGCAGGATTTGTCACTTTGTCTGGCAAGGAAAAGAAAAGAGTCCATGGAAAGACGAGAAGAAGAAAAACAATTACTGCTATTCCACTGAGGACAGCGTCAATATATAATCAACCATTCCAGTCCCGCAGGGAGGGAGAGGCCGGGCTGTTCAATCACATGTCAGTGCTGCTACCTTTCATTTCAATGAGGAGGATTCAGTGATATGATGAAGGTGAGCTTTTAGTTCTAAAGAAGGGTGGCCATGCCTGAAAGGGTTAATCTCTGAGCCCGTTTAATTCCTCTTTAATTTGAACACTAATTCTAAATCCTAATTGCTTTTCCGCCAAAATCGCTGGAGCTGAAAATTTAACTGGTGGCAGGCACACATATTGTTGGCCATTTCACTCACGTGATTCGAGATCACCAGTGAGGTCTATCTGCCGCCTAAACATTAGCAAGCCAGAGTTAACATCTGCCTCCCAATTAAGAGAGAAGATGGAGAAAAAAGGAGCAGGTGGATAGATATAGACAGATAACAGGGAAATAGACACACACAGATGCAAAGATAGAAAGCAGAGGAGGAAATTGCAAAGCAGAAAATGAAAGTGGAGACGAGAATAGAGGTGAGAGGGTTTACAAAGACCACTAAAAGCAAAAGTACAAGGGGAAGTCAGGGAGCGAGAGGGGATGGACGGTGTAAGAGGATAATAACTCTCATCAGAAGGGAAGATAGAGGTTGAAAGAGTGGCCGCGGTACAGTAGATAGAACGCGAGACGGAGAAGTATAGGTTGAGAAGTGGTAAGAGAAAAGGTGAAAACCAGGTGAATCTTGGGGGAAGTGAAAAAGGGGACACATAATGTTCACACAAGAGCTTCTAATGGAGGACACTGTCAAACCATTCAAAGCATTCAAAGACAACCACTGTGAATGAGGTCAGACACAGGCAGCCTTCATAACTAAATGCAAAGGCCAGATCAAGTGCAGCTTTTACCTGGATCACTGTTGCTGTATTTAACCATGCCTGTGGCTCTCTACCTGGTTGCTCTTATTCAACAACACAGGGGAAACCTTTGCTAGTGTGAAGGGCAAACAGCTGAACCTGCACAAATCTGTCCACTCCAGTCTGTCACACAGAAAGGCAACGGAGTAACTCAGCTGGGGGAGTAATTTTGGAGGTCCATGGTTGCAGTGAAGGTCCGGTTCATTTTCTGCATAGACAATGGTAGCTGATTAACAGTGGGAGCACCTCCAAGGCTTGGATGACCTAAAATGATCCTGCTTGAATCATTTCTACATAACATGAGCAGTAGTTATCGCATTTGTCTGGTTCTTTTAGGGGACATTGCTTTTATACAAGATCAGTTTATTTATCACAGTGAAAGCTACTTAACCTGAGAAAACATTTGCATAAAGTATTTTGTGGCTCTGGCGGAGCTTTATCAAGATGACGTCCTCAGGATTATCATGGTTTGAAGTGCTCACAATACGGGAATTGTAGGATCCAGGGTTTTTGGGGCTTGATCCAGGGAATAAAGGTCAAGGTGCACCGAATTAAACTATTCTTTATTAAGTCTCTTACAAGTCTCCAAACTTTATGGAAATACAATATGATACACTAAAATACTTTTAATAAAAAGCCTGAAGCTGAAAATGAAAATGAGAGTTGTGTGTCGGGTGGTAGATGTAAACATTATCCCCTGTTTAAGTACAAATGAAGCAACTATGCAAACATCTCCAAACAAAGCCCTTAAACGTTTCAGCCTTCAGACTCATGGGCATCATAGTATTTACAGCCATCGGCTATTCCAGGACAGGGAAAAATGTCACTTGTTAGAAACAAAACTGCAAACTGATGGCCATAACCATAAACCTCAAAATAATCCAAGATGATACTATAAAAAAAAGTACAAGAGGGAAAAATACCGCTCATTTAACTTTGATACTATCCCATAAAGGCAAGAAGAAAAGTCCCTGAATTACAGATGATCATAGGAGGAGCACAATGAGGAACACCTGCTCATAAATTATACCTCCGATACTGATCGAAACATTGCTGTGGTCTTCCACCACTGCTCGCCAACATCACTGCATCTCTCCCTTCCTGTACCGATCCCTAATTACCCCCCCAAAGGCAAGACGGAGAGAGAAAGTCTCTTAAATCTCCCCACAACTGTTAGTAAACCCTTCAGGAGGGAGAAAGAGAAAGAGAGAGAGGCGGGCGGACGCAGCCCCTTTGTCCGTCCCCCCCCCCCTTGGGAGGGCAAATTGACTGTGAGAGAAGGCACTCAGCTGCTGGTTTTGATCTTGCACTCTTATTTCCAACAGCCTTTTGGAGAAAGACGGTCCATAAAAGGGACCAACATGCTGTTAGAGTCTAGGAGAAGGGGGAGGGAAGAAGAACAACATCACAGGGCAGATGTTCTGAGCACACTGCAGCCTCACAACACCAGAGCTTTCTGAAGAAGTCACGCCATGTTAATAAATCTTTATCACATCACAGTGTTGTTTAAGATATTATAGAAATTCTGATCATTTTGGTGACCTTGAAAAGGAAGTGTGCTGTATGATAGCCCAAATCACTCAAAGCTCATGAGCCAGAGGCCACAAGGGATATTTTTATAATGCAGGAGAACTACCACAGGAACCTATTTGCACACTGGTTTCCCAGGATAATCCTCCTAGTTTCACATTGAATCCCATTTATTCCTCATTAACAAGGGCTGTGATCAGATAGCTCATTTTGTCATGTACTGTTTTGTTACGTCTGATTACCTGTACAAATTAAATTCCATTAGTCACAGGTTCATTGAGTGCTGAGCGGGCGGCCCGGTGGCAGAAAGTGACAAATGAAGCCATTTCAAACTGATCCTGGCTGACAGTTTGATCGGATCTCTCCCTAAGTAACATGTGGTGACCTTGATAAGGGCGGTTCCCTGTAGGTCTCCCTCTTTGATGGCTTTCACGCAGCGCTAGATGTGAAGATCTGTTGTAATGGTTCAGAGAAGCTTTGATAGCTAGGTCTGTAGATATAGAATGTGATACTATTGCAGCTTTACACATGTCCCCCCTTTGCTTGGCATTTAGAAAGAAATAGTATTCATAATAAAGGCTTGTTGCTATTCTATAAATTTTTAAGAATGTTACAAATATGAACTGAAATGTTTCTGTTTACACTGGAGATGAAGAGCATATATTCTATTTTGCAGAGGTTTATTCATTTCATTGGTGTGATAGCAAACTATGCTTATACTAATACTTTTCTACTTTTCATGCGTTCATCTTTCTGCTGAGACAGTGCCGCTAAATATGCCTTTAATTAAGTTCCTATTGGGATGATGAAGCATGAGCACTGAATTGGCTGCAAGCCATATTAGAAATATTTTATAAGTTCTGGATTAATTTGAACAGTTTCACATTTTTTCCTGACAAAATGGTGGAAATTAGGTTGTTTAACCTTTTTAAAGTTTGAAATTACACTCAACAGTAGTGGTCTCTAACCATGCAGATAATTTCATTTTTTTAGGTTTTTTGAGCTGCAGAGACCTCTCTCGCCATGCCAAAGACAAGTGAAGTGAATACATTTACTTTGTCTTGGCAGCATCAAGAGGTAAGTGAGAAAATATGTTTTAATTGCTTGTTGATTTTTGAGTGAACAGGAATTTGACTTTGCGTAAAATAACCTTAAAATAAATGTTATGGCACAAATTTCATGATAGCCACAACCCACTCAGCTACTGCATTGCGTATTGCTATCAGATTTCACATAAATGTTTTTTATTATTGTGTTATCTGTGTCCTGATAGGCACATGCAGGGGGCTACCACACCACACCACACTGTAACTGTAACTGTATTTTGTCATGAACCAGTGTGTGGTAATAGGTATGAATATTCTTTGATGTTTCATCAGGATGTTTAAACCTGCTGCAGGAGACAGATAATTGAGATATTCCAGCTGCACCGCTGGACACCCTGCCCTGGGCAGCATCTGTCAGCTGCAGTGCTCTGACAGATCTCAACACGCCACCTGTTGTCACCTGGAGTAACGCCTTAGGGTTTTCCATGGTCATCTTTCGATTCCACAGAATGATCTAAGCCACGTGCCAACTCTGTGCACGTGGCTTAGATCATTCTTCTGAACGCAAAGTGTTTAATGCACCTTGATTGATTGATGATCTGATCTTTTGATAATCACCTAAAATTTCAGACTTATGTGTAATATGAAAGTTTATTTTAAAGGATTTAGCAGAAGACATTTCTATTATAAGAAGAAGCCAGGTGAAGTGCTGCACTGGGGCAGAATTAGGGCTGCCCCCTAATAGTCGACTACACCATTGAAGGGTTGGTAAAGAGTCTTGGTCAAACCAATTTTTTTATACGTTGGATAGTTGCAGAAAAAATCCCAAAACGATGTCAAACTCTGGACGTCACCGGTATGAAAGTATCAGGGGATTGTTGGAACACACCTTTTCTCTTCTTTCCCTTCTCTCTTAACACAGGAAGTCACTTACTGGTGCACTGTTATACGTGCTAACTCTACTAGCTTCCATTAGCTACTTAGCGGTCATATTAGTTGAAAGACAGGGTGGGGTGAGGTTAGTTTACTCTAGGAGCTCTGGACTGGGATGCTGCCGGGGAACAACATAAGTGGAGCCGGACGAATGGGCAACAGAACCCGTCTCACAGCCTTCAAGGCCAACAAAGGACAGGTGATTTACAGTAACTCCAGAGAAGAATTTTTTTTCCTTTATTGGATAGAGTGGGGATCACACGCAGCAAAGGGCCACAGGTCGGATTCAAATGCATGGCCACTGCAGCAAGGACTCAGCCTTGGTCCATGGGATGCCAGCTCTACCAGGTGAGCTATCAGGGTGCACCATCATGATGATAAGTCCCCATTTTTAGGAAAATCAATTGAATAATCTTTAGTTGGGGACAACCCTTGTCAGAATAGTGACTGTCAGCAGCCGAGGTACTCTTTAGGATAGGCAAAGGTGAAGACTGAAAGAGAGAAGAGGTGAAAATATTTCTGAGAATCTGAGGCACTCATAAGCCAAAAATAAGAAGTATTTGTGCATGGAAGTGCTTCCGATTTAGTTAAAAAAGCTCTTTTATTGAATCCTCATATTTTTGGTTGTTGCATTAGGTTTTGTGATTCGGTGTAGCAAAGTGTGTAAAAAGATGCATACAAAAGAGTTAATTCAAGGTCAATGTTGATATTAATGAATGTACATTACCTCAAGTGGATATCTCACAGTGCCTTACTCTATCTGCAGTGCTGCTGGGTATAAAAAACGACTTCAGCAAAACTGTGCGGCAGTTAACTTGAGGTCTAAACTGGGTCCATTATTAGTGAGTGAAAGATTTAACTGGCGGAGGATATATTAAAGGCTTAAATGGGCCAGAAAAGTATTAAACGTCTCCTTGAACCTACACTGAAGATGAATCGCAGTCGTTCTTGTTTTCTTCGACTAAACAGGCAATTAGGCCAGCGCGACTTTGCAGCATATTTTCCTAATTAAAATTCATCAAATCAGAGACCAATAATGGAGTAAAGGAAGACAAAAAAGTGCTGCACCACACACAATATGCTTTTTTGACACTAAACTCTCAACACCTGACAGGAGCTCCACAAACGAATGTTGGCAGTGATTGCTTAATGAAGAGCAGGGCAATTATACTGTACATAGTTTAATATATTTCTTGCTAATTGGTATCACAGATTGCATTCTGTTCAAAACCAAATTTAATTCAAAGACTTTTGTCATTGCATGCTCTCATCTTAAACTAAGCCGAGAGTATCAGAGTGAAAAAACGAGGGAACTAGCTTTTGGAATGTCTGGCTGCCCTCGCTAATTAGGAGCTCTGTATATAGACCCATGCTCCACTGAGGAGTAACCGGTACTCTCTCTCACGCACACGCACATGCACAAACACACACACACACACACACACAAAGTCAATCCCATACTTGCTCATCCATACACACACGTAAACACGCACAACATGCTTTCCTATATTGTTTACAAATCCCCCCGAGATTAAACTTTGCAGCAGAACAATATCTGAACGCTGTGAAGACAAACATGGGTCCTCGGGGTCTGATTGTTAGAACAAGAGTTCTTCCAGTCGAAACATGAAAGCTACTTGCACATTCTGCTCTCGTCTCTGGCTTCGCACTGACCACAACTCTGTTCCCTGATTCTGAGGGAAGGTCTATATCTCTCCATGCTCTGCAGAATCTGATAATGATGCATCCAGCCAAGATACTGCAACACAAATATCCCAAAACTTGCCCTCGACTGATCCAACGAAACACTTCAAAAGTCACAGCAAATTCACACCTTAAAATGTTTGTTAGACCATACAAGTCCAACTTCATTCAAGGATACTGTAAGTGAGATTGAAACATTTCTATGGTTTTATATAGGGGCCTCTGAAGATGGAAAAGAGAAAAAAAAGCATCTTATTGGTCAAACTGCCTGAAGTAGAAGGAAGGAAGGAAGACTTAAATGTTTTAAAAAACTTAAAGATGTATAGAAAATAAGCAATAAGAAGCTGTGCATTACAATTAAATAAATGTTTTCCTTTAAATTGTTCGTATTTTAAACTAATTCAATAAATCAGTCTAAAGGACATCATCAAATGGATTAATGCATTAATAATTTTCTGCAGAGGACAGTGAAGAAGCTGCATAATGTTAAATTGAATTGTTAAAATTAAATGATTACAGGGTTGTATTTATAGTCCCCCAATTAGCTTTTCTGTAATCTGTAAATATAATCACTTTCCCTTCTCTTTTCACTTTCACCTTTGCAACAATAAAAAGTACACATATAGTATATAAGTATATAAGTATTGTGTGTATAGTTTGCTGTGTGTTTTTTGCCTAGATGAATTAGCTTAACGAATTAGCTGTCAACACAAATAGGTCTTAATAAGAAAAAAAAATTGGAAAGATTTAATAATAATTTAGGAAGCATTCAACTCCATTTATTAATGGATTTGCAAATAGTTGGTTTGTAGTTTGAATGAAAACCTAAGCTGAGGAAGGGTGATGTGTTTAGAGTTTGTGTCTTGTGACCAAAGCAAACTTTTTTATGTCCGCTTGAGGTGGTTCTTGCGTCACATCAATAATAATAATTATGTCATTTTGTTGTGTCCTCTTCTTCTGCTTTTCCAACTGTAGAACTGGTGTCCCTACTGCTTATGCTGAAGCACCAACTCAGAATAACTGTACAACGGTAGTGAATGGACACAAGCATTTAATCATATTGTCTTTTGCTGTTTTACCAGAAACACGCTACTGTTTTTCCAAGGAGCTTCACAGTAAGCAACGTGTGTAATTGTTTTTCCTCAAAATGTCATCATTGTTTGGTGCAGACTTCTAAATGGACCTGCACTCTCAGCTGTATTACCATGCAGCTGTATCTACGAGCAGAACTCTTACCTGGTTTGGACCCTTCAGCCACAGAGCCGTTGTACACCTGGTTCTGAAACTCAGGCCTGTTGTCATTCATGTCGATCACGTAGATGTACAGATCGATTGGATTCTCCACCTGGTTACCATTCATGTCCACTGCATGGGCTCGCAGCTGTGAATATACATAAATGCACACAAAAGAGGAAGGGGTCATTAGCATTTAAACCTGAATGGGGGCTTGAATGAATATTCCAAATGTTGCTCGACTGACAACGGCCGCTGGCCTGATTGATATGAAACTCTGCAGACGGCCTGGACTGGAACAAACTCAGCACAACTTTGACTTTGTTAATTGGCAGCTTCATTGAACTGGCAAATGTTCTGTTCCTTGTCTGCCAACGGGGCATGAGTATCCTGTTGACATCTTGGCATGGACCACAACAACACAGAGAGGGGCAAAGTAGTGAAATGTTCCAGACACACAAACAACACCTATTTTGTTGTTAGCACAGCCAGAGGCCTAAAAAATATCAGAGAGGTGTTGCTGCTCAAGCTGTGGCTTCTCTTTGGTCGGGGAGAATGTTTGCCTCGGTTTGGTTTGACAAAGCCAGCCATTTGGATGGATGTCTCTGACTGATGAGCTGTTTCTTCATTTCATTCATAGTGTGAGAAGAGAGAGAGCAAACAGGAAGAGGATGAAGTAAAAAAAACTAAAAAAAAACTGCATGGGGCAAAGGCGAACGAGATGGGAAGGAGAGGAGGAGAGTGACTGAGCCTTGTGCAAGTAAATGAGAGATGAAAACACAAAGAGGCAGTGTGGGGGTGTGGGGGCTTGAACAGGGAGGACTGACAAAAGCAATCATCATCTACAGTGGGATGTCTTAATCTCCACCGCTGCTGTTACACACCCTCTACTCCCCACCAATCCCCACTAATGATATCTAACATAACGCAAAGCTTTGTAATAGCCCTGGAACCAAACCGGCACTGTTCACTGTGACTTACATTACTCTCATTCAATTGCCTAGAAACTCATATCCTCTGCAGAAATGTTATTCAATCACAGCTTGGCTTGGTAAGAGGAGAAGGGCTCTCATTCTGGCTAAAACTGACACACTGGCAGCAAAATATTTTGTCTGCCACAACACAGTTGAGGAGGATCTGCCTGCCAGCCTATTTACAGGAAGTCATGATGTATTGTGGGGGTGACATGAAAGATTGAATGGCGGCACCTGCCTTCACCGAAACATAACTAATCATGTCGGCTTTTGTGCCTGCCTGTCAAGGATGTATCAAAACATACCCAAACACGCGCCCACTTGAGCATTCACACATGCAACCAAACACCAATTCAGACACATGTTTATGCATATTAACATAGGCACTGACACAAGAGCACAGATACACACTGGAGAGAGACACACAGCCAATGAAAAGAGCCCTCTTTAGCCACTTAATGATCCTCAAGATGCTAGTTTTCCATTGGCTGAAGCACAGCAAACAAACATGGAGAGGAGACCCAACAAACAAACAAGCCCAATCTGTTTTCTCAGCTGTGAACACTGCACGCTGAGGGATGTGTGACTGTGATATGTGTCTGCTTCAGTGCATGGGTGTGTGTGTGTGTGTGTGTGTGTGTGTTTGTGTGTGAATGAGTGATAATGATGCATTTTTGTCCTTGTGTTAAACTGTGTTTGTGAATTTTTTGTCCTTTCTCCCTGTGGATTTGTGTTTGTACATTTTTGCATATTTTGTTATATTTCTATATGTGTATATATCTCTATATCCACATCTGTGTGTGTCTGTTTATGCTTGTCTGTGTGCTTGATGGAGGAATTGGAAATGTGATCTGAGGGCCTGGAGGAGTGTGTGAGCCGTGCAGACTGCATATGTATGTGTGTGAACCGACATCAGTATTCTGCAGGGTGAGCTTTAGTATGACTGGACCAACCACAGAGGAAAAATACAGTTTGTATGTGGTCCATTGGTCCCCTCACCCAAAATATATCCATACTTCCATGATACTTTAGTACAATTTTGTACTGCAGGTGGCTTTTTAAAAAAAAAAAAAA
>NW_023339740.1:6978535-6980539 GCF_004916995.1 Morone saxatilis | reverse complement strand
CACTCATCAAAGATTTTTTTTGGAGGGGGGGGGTCATGTAGAAGCAGACATGCTAAATACTATTATTTTTAGCCATGCAAGCATTGTGGCTCTAGGGATAACAATGTTGTCTGGCCCAACACCACTCAGTTGGTCCATATTGAAATATCTCAGCAACTGCTGATGAATGGACTTCCATGTAATTTGGTCAAGCTCTCTAGAAGATAAATTCTAATGACTTTTGTGATGATCCTCTGATTTTTCCTAGTGCCACCAGCAGGTCAAAGTTTTCAATTATTCAGTGAAATATGTCATTTCGTAGGATACATCATCTCCGGACAGCGTATAAGGACTTTGATAATCCCCTGACGTTTTAGCCATCATCAGGTTTATGACCAAATACCTACAAACCTAATGACATTACCATCAGCTTTTGTTTTTAAAGCTAATTAGCAAATGTTACGATGCTAATATGCTAAACTAATGCACTTGAACATGGTAAACATTTGCCTGCTAAGCATCTGCATGTTAGTATTGTCATTGTGAGCATGTTAGCATAGAGATGTACAATCTAAGTACAGTCACTGGTTGTGGACTCTTAGTCTTGTTTTATAATTATTAAAAATAATCAATATTATTGACATAACAGGAAAAACATGGATAAGAAGGAACACTCTCTCAGGACGGACAGATTTCGAGTGAACAGAATAAAATAGACAAAATACAAAACTTACAATATGGATGACAAAATGATGAATAGATTCTAAACATATATGAAGAATATGGATCTGGGAGGACAACAAGCAACTTCCAGGTGCCATCAAGGAGATAGGACTTGAGCCACACTCTTGAATAAACCCAAATGTCCCAACAGCACCGTCAGCTGATTGTGCATCTGTGTAAAACACACATGAAACACTCACTATCCACTAAACTGCACAAATTCATGCAAGCAAATATAAAAAAGAAAAACAAACACAACACATTCTCATATCTGCTCAAATCTCCTCATGCCCTGCTGACTCACAGTGGATCCGTCTGACAAAAGCGAAGCTCAGGCTAACACCCACTCTCCTCACCTCACAGATCACTTCCCCCTGGTGCTAGTCTGTCAAAAACAGCAGCCTCGTCTCTCTTTTCACTTGAACCCAAAACTAACAAGCAAAGTTTGGCCTGCGAGAGCACAGCAGTGCTGGGAACTTCCTGTCAAGTTGAAAGAAAGTAAGCAATGGACTAAATTTCCCCTGGGTCACACTGGCTACATTCTCCTACACTGAATCATACATCACATCACAAGCAGCATGGGTCCGCGGGAGTCTAAATAGGAGACACATTCAACTTGAAGTGCCCTCAACCTAACATGCTGTTTTCACTACAGGCAGTGTCAAATAAGAACTGTTTACTGAGCGGCTGTCCTTTCCTAGGGACCGATAACCTCACTGCTTTATTGATCCCAATTTGCTGGTTAAGTGTAAGAGCAGGTATGGAGAGACAAGAAACACAGAAGCAGCAGTGTCCAGAGCCTGAACGTAGCAAGCAAGGTAACAAGAGGCTCATCTAAAACTAAATGGAATGTACACAGAAGTACGAGACAAACCAATCAAGAAGAGAATCATCTTGAGCTTTGAGTTTGTTTACAGTCATTGCACATACGGTGTGTGCGCATTGGTGTTTATAATGTGTGCATACTGCTGAGAGTGTGAGACGGTGAAGAGATCCACTCTCCTTTATTCTATTCTTCCTCTGAGACAGCAGCATGCTTTTAAATTAGCTCTATCAGCGGCGTGGCCATCTATCATGCTGACAGGCATGTGGGTGTTGTGAGCCTGACACCGGCGCTCACCTCGAGTGGAGGTGTTAGTCTTGGCTGATATAAATTGAAACCTGTAATGGGAACCAATGGCCTAACGTTAACACAAGTCTCATGTGGTCTACATATTTAATTCACAAAGCTGTTTAACCCGAGGTTCCAGAGGGGCCAGTCATGAACTCAAACTTCCAGCCTGCTGTATGTGTGTGTGTGTG
>NW_023339740.1:6970307-6978492 GCF_004916995.1 Morone saxatilis | reverse complement strand
GTGTGTGTGTGTGTGTGGTGAGGAGTCCTATGGGCTCTATGCAGGCTAACTGTACAGTTGTGAGCCTGCACCTTTGAACAGCACTGCTGCAAAGCGCACAAGGTAAGCCTGAAACAATGTGTGAGGGCGCCAGAGTAAAATGGGGCAGCAGTGCACAAAGGAAGAGTGTAAATAACATACAGAAAGTGACAAGAGATAGGGAAAAGAGAGACCTGACTCTTCTTACGGTATAAACTCACATCATATATCAATCACCATTCAATACATGCACACACACACACCTTTGCAGGCACACAAAGATGCGCACACACACACTTGAAGCTGCACCTGCTCATTAGCTCTGATGGAAAGAACAAAGACAACAGTTTTCCCGCACTCCACCTCGGCTCTGTCTCTTCCCCTCTGTTCTATCCATCCTGCGCTACTCTGTGCAGCTAAACCTCAATCTAAATGACAGCTGAAGTGACTGTGTGTTTTGCCAAGGCATTCATTATTTCATTGCTGGCTTTGGCATCAATCAGAACGTGGAGAGGCTGCTGTGAAGGTACTGTACAGCAGCTAGCATTACAGCGTGTTCTCTGAATGTGCACCGACTTGTGGTTGTACGGCAGGCAACATTAGCGTTAGAATGAAAGGCAGGTGGGGGAAGAGAAACACACATACGCACATTTCTACAGGGATAATTGAGAGATAATGAGACATAAATGGAGCTGGGGGGGACATAAACAAACAAGACAGACTAATTTCTTCCTTACATGGAAGGAGGCTCTCTCCTCTCTGTCCAGGGGTTGGGTGACAAACATGTTGCCACTGATGGGGTCTATGTTGTAGATTCCACTTGGGGGCTGATCAGCGCCTGCTCCTGTGATGCTGTAGCGGATGCCAACATCTTTGTCCTGATCTGAGCGGATCTGAGGACAGAAACAGATAAACAAGTTCAACAGAGAGGAAAATCTGGTTTTCAGTCCTGGCTTTTTTTTTTTCTGCACTTGCAACAGAAAGCACAAAATGTTCAGAGCATAGTGACTTAAATTGTCAAAAATGCATTTTAGAATAAAACAAAAAGTTTCTGAAAAGACAGAGTACATGGAATGTTTGATAGATACACTGATGGTAACATTTCCACTGCAAGCTTTCGTTTGTGCTAACACTTTGAACCTACAGCCTGAAGGTGAAAATTGAAAATTGAACAATGTGCAGAGAGGGAAATAGATCCACTGTCAGAATATTTTGTTTGACCTGTTGAGTTTTTAGTTTTCTCAACCATCATGGCAGTTTCTCAGCAGACCTTGAGCAACTGTAAAAGGACCTTACGGCCAGCCGTGAAAGTATTTCTGACGGCTACCTGCCTAGATGATCTGCAAATGACTCATACCGTTATTCTCAACTACGTGGCTTATCTCAATGTGTCTGTTCCACCTTTAACACCTCGGCTGTTATTTCACACACAATTCAAAATGTGACATTTATTTTACTTTAAACAAGTTTCAGCAGAGCACTTCCACTGCCACAACAATGGAAATATCAATACTTTTGCTCAGCACCTTGCTGACTTCAAAGGAGACAAAAGGAGATGGGATTGTAGCATTTCTTTCTGTGGCATTGATTTTCTATGGGCTTCAAGAATTCTGCTGTGTCACCTTACAGCAATGTTAATGTGACATCAATTAAATTGGTAGGTCTGAAAGTGTTACCATTATTAAGTTGGCATACAAAGGCTGTCGCCCCTGAACCATCACCATAGTTATTATTCTTTCAGTATATGAAATAATATTTTCTTTCTAGGCCAGAGTTAAATGAGAGGATTGATACCACTCTCATCTCTGTACAGTAGATTTGAAACTACAGACAGTAGCCAGTTAGCTGCACAAAGACAGGAAACAACTAGTCTGGCTCCGTTTAAAGGTAGCAAAATCTTCCTACCAACACCTTTAAAGCTGGGCCAAGAAATATTCCAATACATAACCTCCATATTAAAATGTGTCATTTTTACACTTCAGACTCAACATAAGTGGCATAAATCTCATCTAACTCTCGGCAAGAAGAAAACTATTCTCTAATTTATAGCATTGTGCATGCAGTTTAAAACCAATCAGTACGGACACGCTCAGCCATACTGAGGACAAACATTCATTATAGACATGTTCTTCATTCAAATGATTTGAATAGTGTTATTTCCATCATGCATAGAAATGCCAGAGCCAGAGACTCACACTCCAATATCACACACATAAAGACAAATTAACAGTATATTACATTTTTGTTTCATGTAATTACTGCACACCAGATCAAATTAAATTCAGTAATTACACAGAACTCTGCTTACCATATATTTAGGATAAAATGCTAAAAGATGCTTAAATCCAAGCCAAAATCCAGAATTAACATACACTGTCAACATTGTTGTAAAATATAAAAATGAATTAAAATTATGACTTTTATGTTTTTGCTATTGTGTCTTAAACAATCTATACAGTATACAGACTGTACCTGTAATCTGATCACTGTGTTGTTGTTTCAGTAATTATACAGATTTACAGGAATTATCTTATCATATGACAGTGGTTGATGACAGCCAGTACTATTGGTTGATTTTATGGAATTATGGATGCTGGAGCTGTTTGATCTATCTTTCAGTGCTAAATATCTTCACATCATCTTTTCTATGACCTCACCCTTTGAACACAGCACTGCATTGACTTTTTTTTTTTATTGGGA
The DNA here is from genome assembly GCF_004916995.1 of Morone saxatilis. Lineage (NCBI taxonomy): Eukaryota > Metazoa > Chordata > Actinopteri > Moronidae > Morone > Morone saxatilis. The sequence goes on along the minus strand of NW_023339740.1, from coordinate 6,975,774 downwards.
CCGAACCATCACTATGGTTACAAGTCAGAGGAAATAATCACAGAGTCAAATGGAGAAAAAGGAAGGCTTGGCTCTTTTTTTCTCTCTATCTTTCTCTTCCCCTCCTATGCAATTTTCCTGGTCTGTGGGGTTGCAGATCATGCATGAAAATGAAATTACTTCATCCGTTCAGCGGTGACGGCGGCTTCTGCATAAAACATCCCTCTGTTTGAACATGATACCCTCTCTCTTAATTTCCAATGTGGTCCTCCCACACCCACAGTGAGGCACTCTGCTGTGAGCTTTCCCAGCCGCAATTTTCATTTTCCTTCACACAGGATCCATACGTGGACCCCGCAGGTTCAGGTCTAATGTATTGTATTGTCTAGAGTATGGTAATTTAACTCCTATCAATCATCGCTCTTAGGCTGGTCTATATACATGTAATCACTGTGACAAAGATACTGTAAGACAAATTACATTTATTATTCATGACGCCCACCATCTGCCAATCAAAGTAGGATGAAATCATGGCGTAAATAATAACATAATTTGATCATTCACCCTCATCATCAGTGTCATCTGTTTGGATAACAGATAGATAATGTGGAGCAGAACAGACGGATTATGCATTTCAGTAATGAGAATGTGCCTGAGAAATCCTCTGTCTTATCTGTGAAGGAGACAAACATGTTGAGGCCTCACTGTTCAAAACAACAAGAAATGAACTGATGCGCACCACGGAGAGTCCCATCTGCTCGAGCTGCAGGAACATGCAAAAAAAACCCTCCACTTGTAGCCATGTATGTGTGTGTGGTGGAGTGTTTGACAGGTAAGAGATTCTCTGTGTGCACACCAAAGTGTGGATCAAGAGGACCATCTCAGTTCAATAATTCACATGGCCGTCATGTGGGAAACGCAAGTATGAAATTTTCACCTGCCACGGGTCTATGCTTCTTCATCCGGATGTGTGCCCGGGTGCGTGTCTGAGTGTGTGTGTCTCTACGCTGGGACTTCAAAGCGGACCATGTACTCTTGGCACATTGGTGTAATAGCCCCAAGAGAGACAAAGGAGCTCTTACACGTCACATGGTCTCCGTTTCCACGCCTGCTTAAAATTCCACATCAAGGCCACCTGAGACTAGATGTCAAATTTGCTGGGGTCTCTTAATGAAGAGTCTTTATATCAATAAATTGAATAAATGAAGAAGCATGGCTTCTCAGAGTCCTGGGAATCCCATGAGTGACAACTGCTCAATTGAGCCATTTGAATGGAATGCTAATGATGAAAGCTGGAGTTTCTATCCTCCTCTCCCTCTCTCTATCGCTATCTTTCATTGTCTCTCTTACTTCAGTACCTCCTGGCAGATAGAACGGCTACTAATCACACTAGGAATAGCAGAGGGAGGCAGATGCAAGGGATTTAACTGGCTGTCTGTCTCCGTCAGATCAGACCAGACATCAGATAAGTGACCTATTTGTAGCTCTTTGAGAGTGATTTCCTTGATTACTGACAACTGCTGGGATCCTGTGGGACAAGCTATCAGCGTGAGAAGAAAGATGGAGAGCGATTGAGGCAGAGAGACACAGGGAGCAAAAGCAATGGGGAGTTGGGGAAAATTAGATGAAGAATTAGTGTTCTGGTTAAACTCCTCGGGGTGACGCAAGGCACACAAACAGATAGACGGAAAGGAATGGAAAGGATTTCATTTCCATGTATTGAGCATAGCGGCTGGCTGCCTAATTAGTGCACTATGATGAAGTTTCAGTCTGTCCAGATCTCCTTTAGTTGATCCAACCCTGTATGCTCACCCTATCTGCATAAATAGTTTGATGCCTACATAAACAGGGACTAATTTGGTGTTTATTTGATGGCACTCTGTGTTTCATGCATTCACTCCATGTAGGACTTATTTCTAGCAATACTGCAAAAAAAAAGAACAAAGCAGCATTCTGCTATGCAAAGGACAAGCGTGTGTGGAGCTGTAGTTCTTTCCTTCGCTGTATTTTGCTTCCAGGAAACAACAATCATTCAACCAGGAAGTCATTAAAGGACAGTGTGCTGCAGGCACCCGTGGGATCATGAAGGGTTACTGTGTGCTATGGGCTAATGTCACACAATAATGGGAATCTGTGGTTTACACTCTTTGATAGCCTCTTTTATGTCTTGTCTGCACTTAATGGTTCAGACCTCTCTCTCTCTCTCTCTCTCTCTCTCTCTTTCTCTCTGTCTCTCTCATTTTATAGCTCTTTATGGGCTCGGTCACCTCACTTTGCCTTTCGGGCACATCAAACACCCCCCACAGGTTACGCAGGCTCAAGAGCCACACCAGGAAACCAGGGGATCATTCAAAACCACAGGTCTATCTAACACAATAAGACACTTTGTGAATTTACAAACACTCACCTCCTCTTGTATCATGAGGACAATGCTGCGTGTGGTTGCCTCTGAAGTTGTGTAAATATCACACATAAATGCCAAATAAAGGTAGTTAACTTAGTCTGGATATAATAGATGTTTCATGACTGCAAATAAGCAACAGCCAAATCAGCCAGGTCCTGGCCATTTAAGGCTCCTAAAACGGCCTCATAATATTTTGCTGGAAAAGTATTGCACACAGTTTTCTATAGTTACTACTCGTTCACTAGCCTGTACACATGCTAAATAGATACACACATCCTCACATGTTAAACAAACTGGTACAGATAAATAGGCAGCTAGCTAGGCTAGCTAGCTAACCCAGGGGTTCATTTCTGTGTGATTGTCTGTGATTTAAAAACAGGCATTTGAAATTATTTATGTAAAAGTAAAGTTTATTTGGAAAGCTTTCCAAAGTCTATGTCGTTTCATGGTGTCCATGTTTCTTGAATCTTGATAATGGAGGTTACAAGTCTAATGCTAGCATCACCCATAGTCAGAATAGACACAATTAAGAAAACATGACCCACTAACCATAACCCTAACCCTATGAACATTTTCTTTTAATTTATGTAGTGTATTTTATACTACAGAATATAGGAAGCTGGATTATGCTTTAAATGTATATTCAAACACATGCTTTGGACTGCTAAGCCTATATGTTTTCTTTCCCTTTATCTATCCTAGGGTTGCATTTAATTTATGTTTAATCATTATTTAATTATGCTCTAATCATTGTGTTCTTCTTTTTAATCTTAACCTTATACAGAACTATTTAATATATATAATGACGTTATATGTGTATTATAGAGCAAATAGAGTGAGACAAGCATTATTAAGTCGTCTATCTATATTACTGGGTGAGACAGTAAATGTCTCTGATAGCGCCACTAGCCAAGTATGGAAAATGCCTACACACAGAAGTTATAACACTTTGATATGAGGGATGTAATCATGTAAGTTTGAGGGATGGTTAAGATGGTGCAGAACATAAAGGCAGTAAAAGCAAATTAATGTTATTTCCTTGGTGAAGTGCATTGTGGGAGGAAGTGATGCCAAACACTCAAGGCACAGACGCTAACCCTTCTGGCGGCCTCTCAGTCACGCTTTAACCATCATAGCTGTCAACCATAATTGAGACAGTGACTGCCAAATATCTGGATGCTTCTAATAGAAACTACTGACTGGATGCCACAAGCCAACTCTGCTTTTAGACATCTCCCACTCTGAAAAGCCTGTTTACACACAAGCACATACAACATAACAACATGGTTCTTAAGTGGATTTTTACTGTCCAAAATCTAAATAATGAGACAAAGTGCTCAGAATCAGGATTAGTTTGAGGTATTTTGTTCTAAACACCTGATGGTCGATTCATCATGTGCATTCAGAGAAAGCAGAAAACAATTACAATACAATTCTATCTATTTAAACAGGGTTTAAGACATAATCATATCTAATTTGCTCTCTGATGCTCTTACTCTCCCCCCTTGAAATGACTAAAATTTCCCTCAAGTAGTATGAATTTGCAGTAATTTCAGCTGCAAGCTCAAATGTCTAATTTCTATTGCTTTACTGCTCCTTTTTACACTAGTGCCTGTCACTTGGAAAATATCTGGCAAGCTATTTAATGGTTTTAAAATATGCTTTCATTTTCTTTTGCATGTTTCCATAGCAGATTCATAGCAGGTCTGCCACCTTAGTGCGTGGTTTTACAGAAAGAAAATGACACTGTCAAAGCTGGAATAGACTATTGATTTTCCTATCTTGAGCAGTCTGACTTCAGTGTCACCACTGGGGTTAAAATATTCAGATCAGACAATAAACCTTTGCACTCGTGGGGATGCTGGAATGTCTGCCAACACGAGTCACTGCAAATGGGTGAATTGCTATGTTAAATAGCAATATCAAACGCATCTGTGCATCTGCAAACTACACAGGTATCCTTGAAAATCGTTGTGTTTGATAATGTCTCATCTTTCCCTGCTGTTATACAGTATCTGTTTTTCTCTTTGTTGAACATGAGGGAAATGGCAAAACTACATGCTTTTTAACTTCCTCTTAAATTTTCAGTTTTGCATTGCTTTGATCCCTCCTGCTGTGTGCTTGTCACTCTTCAAAGCTGATGTGCCCTGCTTTTGATGGGGAAGAGAAATTCAAATAGTCTGATAGGCCATCCACACAAACATCCAACGAAATGACAGAGGAGGAAATAGGGAAGCAGAGGATGAAAGAAAGAGAGAGATGGGCTGACAAAATGGAAACAAAATTTCCAATTATGGAAAATGTGGGACCTCAAGTTTTTGCCAGCCTTCAAACTTTCCTTCCTACAAAATACAATAACAACCTAACATGCAAGAGTGTGGAGATAAAGAGGGGTAAAACCTGTCAATTTAGTGGTGTCATGAGAAAGGAATGGTGCGGATGGTTTTAAAAATAGGCACATCGGAGGCCTGTGAGGGAGAAGCTGCAGAGAGCTCAGGTTTAATATCTCACCAGTGAGAGCCACTGACAGCCACCGTCGCACTCAGTTATCCCTGATACTCATAAAGAACAGTCGTGTCTGGGCCTCTGCACTGGCATGCTAGTCCATTATGGATCGGAAACTGAATGGGAAATGAACCAAGCTCCATGCAGCTCTGAAATATGTTTTTTTTTGCCTCTTTTTCATTTGGTGTGCTCTCCTATTCTGTCTGTGTTTGTGCTGCCGTATCAGTTTGTCTATCTCTATCTCTTTCTGTCTGTCACCCTCCTGCGCTCCCTCCTCCCATTTCTCCCAGTGGGAAGGAAGCAGTGAGAGTCCCATCAATACAAACGAGCAAGAGTCACCACCTGAGGAAGGTTTGTCTGCTCTGGTACTGACACTGTTATTCAGCCATTCTTCTCCACTTTCTAACACGGTCAATTGAATTTGAATCCTTGGAGTTCCTGAGGTCTCCTGAGGTAATGTTTCTGTGAAGTGGATTTGGGTTTCAAGATAATAGAGAGATAGGGAGACTTTTTTTCTTCTTGAAAGTTAAGGAAACAGAGCTGAAACCTTTTTTTTTTGGGGGGGGGGGGGGGGGGGGG
>NW_023339740.1:6926135-6970207 GCF_004916995.1 Morone saxatilis | reverse complement strand
GGGGGGGGGGGGGGGGCGATGTTTTTCTCCTTCCAGAGGAGCTGTTTTAATGTGATATATAAGAGGAAAAGGCAATCAAGTTATAGGTGAGTGTGAAAAGACGGAAGAAGCTTAAAAGAAAACATCTGAGAAAGCAGAGGCATTTCCAAGTAATATGTCTTTTAATGAACAGCAGAAAGCATTCTGAATGCCGGCAGCATATCCACTAAATAACCTTCAAATTAAAGAGTATGGCTCTCTTTTTTCAAAAACTGATATGAAGTCTTGGGAGGAGAGATATTTTTCTATATCTGGAGGATGTTCCTCAAACTCTGACCGTGAACCTTTCTAGTGTCTCTCTTAACCTGAAATACCCTCCATCTCAATCCTGTATGACATTTTCGTTACCCGGAAGAGAGAAAGAAGTCCCAGCGCTTTAACATTTTGTATCTGCTCAAAAATAGATTAGATGCTCTCTCAAGCATACACGCATGCACACGCACATCACTGCCTCCACCTCAGACCATTAACCAGATGGAGGAATGAAATGTAGGATTGGAAAAAGGGGCAATTAGAGGGAGAACAAATATTAATGGAAGTTAAGAAGTGACTCACAAACCCAATTACAGCATTAGCCAGGCAATTTAGATGAGCTCTGTGAGAGGCGAGAATCCTGTTGAAATGTACCAGCGGTCTCTCTGCATTAACAATGGCATTAATTCCCCTGATTCACAGCGAGGGGAGAAGAATAGAGCAAATACAGCCATTCTGTCTCCGTTATAAAGAGAGCCACATTCTCTAATTCTGCGATGGGAATGGAGGAGGCAGAGGCTGATGATCTTGTCTTACCCGCCCCAAACAGACCGCGGACCCCTGGAGAGCCCCAACTCGTTAAATCGCACCATTCTCCTGCTCTACCCAAGGCTTCCCAGTACAATGGCAACAGGTAAACCATACTACAGATTCTTCCATGCACAGAGACATGTCCCACAAGTTAATTACGGGGAAGACATGGTTGGCTGCTGGGGGGAGGACTAGGGAAAGACAGCAGCATAAAGAGATAGATAGAGTTATAGATGGAGGGGTGGGGGGCAGTGAGGAGCTTTCTGCTGCTCTTGCACTTTTTCTCTCCATGTACGGCCATTGTCAAATTGCATCCCTCAACCCAAGCTGCTGCCACACGCTTCCCGTAGGGGACATGCGGCCCTGACAGCCTGGCCAATCAGCAGCACCCTGAGGCCAGTTGAAAGCCCTTCTGGCATGCCTAAGGCTAGAGGGGTCCAACCAATCAGTTAGAGGCCAGGCTTGAAAGGAGGGCCATGCTTGGCTCAGGGAGCTGCTAAGGCTGCCAATGAGAGTCCAGAGGGGAGCTCGAGTGGCTCAGAGGGAGGCTGCCAGAGGGGTCAGAGTGTACGAGGGCAGACTGACAGTTATTTAGTGAGAGGCAGAGCTCTGTGTCACTCACAACAGCACTCAGCCTTTGTACTACTGGGCCGACTCTAATGGGACTGTCACCTTCTAATTGTTAGACTGGGGATGCTGAGAATGACAATCAGATACACATACACTCACAATACATAGAAACCCACACAACACAGAAACACACGTGTACCCTCACAGACACTGGCACAAACCAGTAAACAAAAGGCGGTGTGCTCAAATATTTAGACATAAACACTCTTTACGCTGCGAATGATTTGTGTTTTGGGGGAAAATTCTAACAAGGTGCAGTATGTAAGGCTGCACTGACCTGCACATCCATTAGCAGCAAATTGCCTAGGGCTAATTTATATATTACACCTGGTACCTTACATTATGAGTGCATAATATCTCTATATATATTTTCTGAGCACACCAAATTAAGTTAAATCCAACTTTGCAGCATTTGCGACTTTTATTGATTTTAAAAGCCTTTTGCAAATCTTCCCCATCATTTAGGCTCACACATATTATGCTAATAAATGGATTTTAAATGTTGGAGAGTTTGGAGAATTAGCCAGACAACCTCATAAATGACTGTGTGTATTATAAAAGCATGTTTACCAATGCAGTTATCCTATGTTACTGTAATTTAAATCTGCCTTAACTGATCTTCTTGGCTGCGGGCACTGCAACAAGCTCTAATCATATTTATATCACCCTATAAGGCTGATATGCTGAACATGTTAGCAAACAGTTGCCTCTTTACTCATGCAGATAACGAGGAACAAAAATAGCATTGATTTGGAGTTTCTGGCCACCAGAAAAAAATAATGATAGACCAATCACAATAGTAACAAATGACATGAACAGTCTTACAAAAAATCATCTGCTATAGCTGAAAGCTGTATCATGCTTTCTGGACTACTCCAACACAAGGACATGTGCTGTAGGAGGCGGTGGAGTCAGGTTGAGTATTTGGCAGGTCTCTTCTGGAGGAGGAAGACAGTACTTCATCACTGAAAAGTAAAGTATGTGGAACAAGATGAAAGGGAACTTTATTCATGGAGACCTTGCTGTTATTGTGGATGATTCAGCAACAAGAAACTCATGGATTCTGGAACGCACTCCGAGGATCGTGTCAGGGGCAAAGGGAGTGAAGGGTGTCCTGATTTAAACCAGAATAAGACGTGTCAACAAACTTTGGCTGCTCCTTGAAGCTGAAAGCTAAACTCACTCTGAATTTCTTTCACAGACAGATGCTGCACACAAGAAGAAAAAAAAGAAAGAAAAAAAGGAAGCAGAGTTGTAAGAAGCTGAGATATAATGAGCAACTGATTGTACGAACCAGTGTTAATTGGCTCTATCGATTGAACTGTAACTGCAATGTAATAAGGAATTAGAGACTGAATTATTTTAATAGTCATTCTGATGGTTCTTCACCTGCTGTAAATAGCAAGTGGACATTACTTTGTTCATACTGTACAGATCAGTCATTAAGATTGGTGCAGTTTAGCACAAAGCAGCTTTTGACCTCTCCTTTAATGTTGTGTTCGTCGTTTGATGGTGATTTATAAAATAGATAGTTGCCATGTGCTACAACATGGAACATGAGCTTTCAACTCATGTTCCATGCCAACATGAGTTACAACCCCCTGCCAATCAATTAAGTGGTACCAGACCAGGAAGTAGTACTTTGTTCATCCTACAGTAACCCTCACTGTCTCTTTCAGAAGTGAAGGAGTACAAGTAATTCCCTTCTGGAAACTGAGCTTGGGAAATAAGTAATTGATGTGAAAGGTTTTTTTTTTTTTTTGGTGAAGAATTCTTTGAAGCATTAAATTTAAAAACATTTGGTCTTGGATAATGTAATATAGCGGTGTACATTTTGTCCTACTACTTCATGTACTCTGGTGGAAACACATGCATACACGCATACATGTACACCTGCACACCCACACATACAAACTAGACACAATGGACATAATAGATTTCAATGCACAAGAGATGCAATAAAACTGCAAACAAAACAAGCGCATCCAAAAAGCATATTACAAACTCATTATGAGCTGTAATGAAATACACTGTGCAATATGAGGTTGTAAATAAACCACCGTGTTTTCATTTTGGGGACTCAGCAAACAGCAGTACAGACATTACAATGTCATTGAGCTAACACACACACACACACACACAGCACATACTTTAGCTGTTTGGCACAGTAAACCAAATTACAAAACCAACAATAAGCCACATATTCCTTTCTCTTGTTTCTAAAGTAAGCATCAAGTTCTTCTGCCAAAGTGTGGAAAGTTAACTGGAATGGTGGGTGAACTTAACCATTTGTTTTTGTTTGTGTGCTTCTGTTTGCTTTTGATAAAAATCCCTCTAAATAAGGAGCCCCCAGTCACTCTGACTGTGACACATTCAACAATACACCCATTACCCACGAGCTCTGCCATAATGGGCTATTTAAAATAATGAGGTAAACCAAATCATACTGAGATGCACTCTAATATGCCAGTTCACCTATTCACCTTAAGACCTTCATTTTTCTACAAGAATGTGAATGTATGATAAAGATTATCTATTACAGATATCAGTACAGTTTCATTTAGCTCCATGGAAAGGGATGCACTGCAGAGAGTAAAAGGAACAGTCTTTCCCTCAACTCTGGAATCATATAATATTAAAACAACCATCCACAATGTGCTCAATTATTTCCAGCTCATAATATTCGTTTTCCTTGTCCTAACCGTGGGTCAGAGATGGAGACAGTGTCTGAGGCCTGGTTAAATGAAAGGAGGGTCTTTTCTCTCCCATATTCAGACTGCTTTCCATCAGTTTTGCCTCATTGGCCCCAGTGTAGGTGCTTCAGGAGACGGTTGAGATGAGAATGCCACAAATGGCCTGAAACTAATGTTGGCCACCCTCACCCCGCAGATTTACAGCACTCTCCAAAGACTTTCTATTTTTCTTTTCTTTTTTCCCCCCAATTTCAGCCTGTCCCCCATTCTCCCTTTTCCATCTCCCACCCACACTGTTTTTCAGTTTCTCAAAAGGAGTATTACTTGCCATCTACCTCAGTATCCATTTCACTCAAACTGTTTTTCAACCTCTCCATTTCCACTGCACTTACATCTGTCATGTCAAATAATTTGACAGCGAGAGCTCGGAAGCATATTCCATTTGAGCACAATGGTAAATCAATGGTATCAAAGTTGCACCACTTGTGGTTCTTCATGACTGAATTGCACATGTCAAGGTGAAAATGACCAGAGGTGGAATAGTGCTCTTGTATACTGTTGTGTGTGTGTATGTGTGTATGTGTGTGACAGAAAGGGAGAGAGAGAGAGAGAAAGCACTTTTTCTTTGTTTCGAGGAAGTTAAAGTAGCTTTCAGAAGCTGAAACAGAATATTGCCACCTGAGCTAGAGGGCTAAGATGATGATGGTGGCAATGTCAGAATGCACTGAAACATAACCAGTTATAGCACCATCAATGTAATCTGATAACACTGAAGGGATAAACCAAAGCTATATGATCATATGAATTATTATTTGCAATTAAAACAGCAAGGATATTGTTTTATATATGGAATTGGATTTGGAATGTTCTTTCTCGACTCTCAGTGAATCAAAGAGAAACCCACACACCTCTTTGGGCGTGTCACTTACAACATTTGATGCTTGCAAGGCTGTAATTACACTCTGAGGATTAATTGGTCCTTTTACACCGAGTGAACCTGACTGTGTGAAGGCTTGAGTGTAGACACACAGGTGAAAAAGACTCAAAGAGTTTCCACAGCCCAGGAGAGCTGGTTTGTTCTAAAATCAAGTGCATACGCTTTAAAGGTTGTTCTTGGCCACTTCTGAGACCGGCAAGATAAAGCACGAAATCCCCACTGTTCCTCTCCTCAGCTGCCAGTCAGAATGGAGAGCTGTGTAGCAGAGTGAGCTGGGGACAGGCGAGCTCACAGAGCAATGGACAGCATGAGTCACATCCCCCATGGTGCACTGCTTTCAGCTATCGTTGAGGGCTGGGACACACCTATGCTTTGTTCACATACAGTATGTGCAAGCTGGAAGGTGTACCCTCACACATAGCACATGCAGACAAAACCAACCCAACCTCAACACTCACATGGCCACACGCATAAAGGAAGCCCTTGAGGTTTAATCCAACCATCTAACACCCGACATGTGAAAAGGGGATAAAAGAGGGTCCATGTCTCCAGCAGGGCAGCACAATTTGGTGCCTCCCCTGACACTCCACGGCCCTGCTGTGTGTGTTTTTGTGTGAGGGTGTGCTTCCATGCTTTGGTGGAAAATCTGCCCTCTTGCCGACACATTGGTGAAAGGCGATTTCAGTAATCCGGGAGTGTAAGCCTCGCTGTACAAATGGGCGTAAGGGACTTTGTGTGTGTGTGTGTGTGTGTGTGTGTGTGTGTGTGTCAGAAATGCCAGCAGAAAGCTGCACGTCTGTCTGGCTGTCTGATAAGAGGCATCGAGTGAGGAGAGTTTAGAGTAGCAGCACAGTGCTAAGAATATGATGCCTCTATGGGAAACTGCTTTTGATTTTCCTTATTTTTAATATTTACAGTTGTTCACTAGTTGTAACTACATACATGTTTCACTTTTCCCTGAGAAAAATGGTCATTATGGGGCCAGATGTATAAATGACACATATGTACAGTAGTTGCTATTAAACTGGTATTTATAAAAGAATAATGGGTAGTCAGAATATGCATCCCTTATGCATACTTCAGACTAGCTGTTCAGACTTTTTCTAGTGGCAGCCCTGCCTAATATTGTGGAAAAATGGATAAGGTGAAAAATAAGACCAAATCCAATACATTATTATTATTATAAATAGTCCCGGCATGCATAAGAATGGGAGCTCTGGTACTATTTAAGAACCTCGCCAATTCTATTTGGTTGAATTGTGCATTTTCTTTACACTCTTTTGACTGAGAGTCTTAAGCAGACAGGGGTTAAGTGGTTAGTTAAGGGTGTGTTTATCTATGTCAAACTACTGGAGTTCTACTTAACTCAAATTTCACAATGAGTAAAATTCATAAGCGATAACCATGTTTATGCATGGAACAGAGTTATATGCATCTGGCCCGTTGGTTGAGTGGTTAAGACATATATCATGTAACATTCCTGAGTGATCCTAGCCATTAAACGTTAATGCATGTCAACAGCCCCTATCTCTTCTTGTGTTTCCTGTCTCTTTATACTGTAATACTAAAAACCCAAACTGAATCATTCAAGCAAGCAGAGGATGGATAGTATTTTCATCCTCTGCATGTTCAGTATTTAATGTGCAACTTTGCATATGCTAAACATCATACAGAGCTTTATTACTGTTTGACAATGCATACTGGGGCCTCCACTGAAAAACTGAAATTAACTGAAATCATTAGCATCCATCATAACAAATTAAATACAAATTACATGAAACGGCTTTATTTGTAGCAGAATTATAACTTAATCAAATTGCCTGCCTTCAGTAGCATTCCTTTAACAAACATCAATCTCAGTTGGGGAATACTCCGGGCTCCAAAAACTCACAACAATATGGATAGATAATTACTCAGCAATTCAGATGTGCTGTAAAGAAATGCACTATGATGTGAAATCTAGTCCACCAGCTATATTAACAGGTGTAGAAACGCCACTGAGAGAGAATACTCCTGAGTAATCCTTAGATCTAGTCTTCTGAGACTGAGCATGAAGTGCATATTTGTGTGTGCTTTCCAAGCAAGGATTTTTTTGTCTACCTGTCTGTGGTGCCCAGAGGCACAGCAGACAAATCATCTGGCATCATGACTTAAATCGGAGACAAGAGCAGCGCTTTTAGCCTGCTGGGTGTGCTTGATAGAAAATACCAGAATGTTGAGTCTCTTGGCCTCATGGTGATTGTAAGAGATATTACTGTATATTCCACGCTCTTCTCTCTTGACTGGGCTGAGTAAGCACTTAGAAAAAATATACAGGTTGGCTACCTAGATTTTCTTGGAATCTTAGCTTTTCTCTGTAAGGTTATATAAAGATTCTGCGGTGCACCAAAGACATTCTGCATCAGGAAAAGATGTGTGGTATTTGTTGAAAATTGTATAAACTGTCACTCACTCTGACAAGCATGTGAGGGAAGGGTCCTCTGGAGTTTTCAGGCACATTGATAGGCGGGATGACCCAGTCTCTCTTCTGTCGCCTCAGCCCATTGGCAGAGGAGCTCCTCTGATGTTTTCGAGAAAACCTGATAACTCTGGGTTGCGAGTCCCAGACTCTTGACAGCATTTCTTCAATGCCAACCTGAAAAGAAAAACACATCATATCATGCAACATCTCGCATTGAATAACTGGCGCACATTATCATTTGAGGAATGCTATTTTGCTACGACAGGTTGGAAGATGAATCTATAAAGTGCTGTAAAATGACAAGTTTTCCCCTCTGCTGAAATTGAAACTAAAATACTGGGTGTCACGCAAACAATGAACCCATTTTGGGAAAGTGACAGAGAGGCAAACACAAGGAAATATAAATAAACATTTGTCTGAATGCTGCTGCATCACATTTCATGAGGCCCTTGGCAAGACACACTCAGTCTGCCCAAGCCCTCGGCTTCAGCCTAAGAAAGCCAGACCTCCCCGAGGCTACATGGCTGGGTTGTGTCCACTGAGGTGCTGTGCTTTGTCTGCAACCCTGCACTGATTTTTCAGGCAGACAGAATTATTCCTGGCCGACCCTGTCCTCTCTGTCCCTGCTGAAGACAGAAAACAATGTGACACCTTGCCCTGACAGAAGCCTATCATCAGATTAAACAGGTATTGATGAAATACCAGTGTAATAACAAGGACAGCAGAGGGGAGAAGCACAAGACTGCCCCGCAGTTTTGTCCACGCAGCCATGATTTAGAAGACAAACTCAAAATGTCACGCACAGCTGGCGAGAAACACACTGTTGCTGATTAGTTTGGATGTGTGTACTCCTTATTTTTGAAGTTGAGGTACCTTACAACATCACGCAGGATCACGGTATTATGGGCAACTCCTATATATAGGTGTATATACCCTCTAGCTATAGCTGCAGAAAGAAGATTGTGTTCTTACTCATCTAGCCTGGTGAAATAAGGGTTAGAAGGGTGTGTAAAAGAGTGTTTTTTCCCCGATCCTCTATGGTGTCCTCCTGTGTAAGATGGTTGTATTGCTGTAATCCACCTAATCCTATTGTTGTCTCTGCGCCCTGCGTACACACACACACACACACACACACACTCACTGGCAGTGTGCCGCTGTCACCTGAAGCACAGTGGAAATCATCCTGTTCATCCCACCTGGAACACACACAACACAGTAGTACAGGCGAAGACACATGTGTGCACACGAGTCACGCCGGACACGTCGCCATGCCAAACACGGGTCAGCAGTTCATCCTATCAATATACACCTGCTTTGCAGACTGTGAGCTACACCTGAACAAACGCAGTGTATATTTTTCTACTTTTGTTTTAACTTCACACATTCACAGCTCAGAGGATTGGTGCAGACCTCTGGACAGCCAAGGGTTGAGGGTTTAGCTGGGCAGGAGGCAGGCGTAGAGGGAGCGTGAGCGACCGGGTGGATGGTTAGAGGACAGAAAGAGGAACGAGGGGACCAGATGTGTTTCCCAGATAAGATAACTCTCGTTCCAGCGCCACTCATCCAAAACACTCACAGGTACCAACTGGCACGGGGGAGGCAGGGTGCTGCCAGCCCCCTCCACGGGCGGCAGGTGGAATTAGTCTCTGCCTGTGAATATGCGTGTGTTTCTGTGGCTGTGTATATTTGCAGATGCTCATTTGAAACACACAAAAACAGGGGAAAACAAACAAGTGTGTAAAAAAAACAAACATGCAAAAGAGAATAAACAACACTCAGTCTGGCAGATGACGATGAATCACCAGGACTGTCTATATGTCAGTGCATATGGGCACACAGTATATGATACCACAACGCTACTTCTCGATCTATGATAAGTCTGAGTGCTCCTACCATGATAAAGTTCTTATCTGCCTTCACAGCTATTGGCAGAGGGATACAATGAATTAATATTTGCTCTATACACCAATCAGCCCACTGACGAGGCAGCCCATCAAGCCTGACGATAACAAGGTTGAAGCATCCGATTTGTTAGGGCTGAACATTCCTTTGGAAATGTTGCCAAAAGAGAAATGAAGAAGAGAGACGGTTAGGCAGAGAGACAGACACGGGACAGAGACAATGAAAGTCCTTTATTGTAAGTCTGCTTGTGGATGATATCAGCGCCGTGGCTGCATGCGGCTGTCACTTTCAAACAGCATGGCAGATGACAGGCTGTTGGCATTGCGACAATACCAGAATTACAAAAGAAAGAAAGAAAAATTGGAACAAGCTCTCTATGGGCCGCCATGAAGCTAGGTGCTCATTAGGGTTTGGGGATTTTTATTTTCTGTCCGTGTGTGTATGAATACAGTATGTGCATGTGTAGTGTGTTCCGTCATGCCTGTGTGCACATATGGGAAATCATGTGTGTTGGCCTTGATGCAAGCATGTGTGCACACATACAAATGTGTAAAAATAATGCAGGAACATATGTGCGGGTGTATTTGTCCAGGAGTGTGTGTGTATGCACGAACACATGACAAGGAGTCAGTTAGCGTGTCCCTGAAACCCAGAGGCGGCCAGGGCCAGCTGGCAGTTCTCTGCTCCCAGGCAGCCTGCACATTGCTGGGGCATTCTTTAGGCCTGCAGCCCCCGAGCCCTGGAGCTGACATCTGGAGGTTATCAGTCTAACAAACAGGCAGAACAATACAATAAGAGTGTGTGCTCATTGCCCATTCTCTGTTCAGTATAGCTCTGAAAACATTTTCAGAGATTCAGGTCTCTTGATGTTGCTTTTTATGTCTTTAGTGCTGCAGTTCTCTTTGCTGGTTCACTATGATAAAAAAGAAAGATCAGAGTGCTAGTCTTCAGTAAGGAGAATGTTCTCTCATGAGATCTTCTTTCAAAAAATAAGGTACTTTGTATTAAAAAAGTATTGAAATTCTCATAGCTGCTACTTGCCTGTTGAGACTTGCAGCTTTCCAGTGTGGTTTGTCAACATAATCAGGCTATAATCACAAAGTTAAAGCACACAACAAAAGCGCAGCTATCCAACCCTGCCGGTGCTGCTTTTCAACGACCAGTGGACCCCAGGGTCCTACGTTCCACCCCGCTGCCGGCCTTCACTGTAATCTACCTTGAACAGGTGAGGATGTCCGGGGAGAGCGCGGTAAAAATGCAAATCAAGTAAGCACTAAAACCCGCTCCGGCAACCAGTCGACTCCAAATCTACTGGTGCATAACTGATGGGCTCTAAGCTGGTGGAGAAGGCAAACCAACGTGCCATGAAATCAGTACGAGTTGGAGAGCACTCAACGAAAGGCCCTACCTGTGTGAGGTGCGATAGCCTGAGTACATAAACACAGCGGAAAGGGCTCTCAGGCCAAAGATGCTCTACACTTCAATTGCTACGGTATTGTACACTGGAAAATTAAATACTAAAATGAGCTGGTCGATCATGGAGCGCATTCCAAGTATGCTAATTTCTGCTACTAAAACAGCACAGTGAGAAACTAAACCAGTTATTAAAAGCAAATCAATGCACTCTCACCGGTGCCATACAACAAAGCATAAGCATAACAAGAGAAGAGAGCCACAGGATATTCTGTGTTGGAACCAAGTCATCTGAGTAGAGATGGAGCAAGCATACAATTTACTACACTATATCCCTGTACACATTATCTGTCTACACAAAGCGAGTGAACAAAATGAGTTGGTATTTGAGCTGCCTGTCTTTTAATCGCCAAAGGGAAGAAGAGGATATCCTGAGCAGTTTATATCCTCCGCTGCCGTTGCCATGTTGATTACGCAGAGATAGGTTGCGGTTAGGTGATGTGATTATGATTACATCTTTTCTAAAATAACTATTGACTTTCAGAACAAAGAGATGGGCTCAGATAACAACACTACTCACCTCTGTGTGTGTTTACCAAACTGGGAAAGTAAAATGGGCCCCACAGTTCAAAAACACTGCACTGCGCTGATAACGCTGATAAGTTTTAACTTCAACTCCCAGAAATCATTACATTTATTTAGTTATTGTACTAAACTGCACAGAGCACATGGCTGTTAAATGACTTACTGACTTTGCTAGTTCACAGTGTTATATATCAAAGGAGAACAAATATGGGCCAGTTTAGCTTTCTGCTGCTAGTGTTACATTTAGTTGGTACCTCTAACTGGAAAAATGTCCAAAAAAAATTTTCCTTGTTTGCCAAAAACTTTTTGGAAGAATGTGGCCCCATATTAAAATGCCCAACTTTACAGCAGAAATAAACAATATACTTTGGTTTAGGACAAACCTCTAAAGTAATGACATCCCCCTTTGCTTCAGCTGTACTTTGTGTTTGGTGCTAATAAGCAAATGCTAGCATGTCAACCATTCCACTCAAGTCATAATAGTAGATGTCAGTGAAGACAAATTGTTTGTAAGGGTGTTATCAGCCTTGTGGAGGTTGTCACTCAATGCTTCCCTCAATTGCTAATATTTTATGCAGTTAATGTGGGTCCATCAGAAATGGCCACACTGGACTGTAACAAACAACCGATAAATACATTTTCACATTATCCTGTAGCACATACTGAACATTAATAACTACATGTCTTTATTACTGTGCTGTTAATGAAACAAGTATTTATTTTCATTTCTCCTCAGGGTGTATCAGGAGATTGGAACTAAATTCTACTGTAGCACTAGCAACTATTTATACCATCTGAGGAGAAAGTGACAAGAACACATGTAAACACTGCTCTGCCAAAAAAATAAAAATAAAAAAAGCATACTGTACTGTACGTATAAAAGCTGGTTTTCAAATTTCCATATGATTAGAGGAAACACATTTATTTCTTGTTCAATTATTGAATCTTTCTCTAGCTCCACGATGTGGAGAACATAATTATTCGCTGAAACTACATCACCTGGTCCTCGCAGACTGCCAGAGTGGAACATTAGCTCAATCAATGTCAATTATTTCCCAGTCTCCATTATTGCACTGCCAGGAGTGGGCAGAATTTTAATCCCCACTCTGCAATTGCTTTAGCTACATGAGTATTGGGCTTTTTGTCATGATTAGAAACATGACTGAACATTAAGCCCAATGGCGTTCAACAAGTAGTGCAGGAAAAATGATAATGGGTTTGTCGCTCAACAAAGTGCAGCCCGGTAGTGGAAGTCAGTAACAGTGGCTATACATTTGGCCCTGTGTAGTTTTACAGTCTCTGTTAGCTAATAGAGATTTGGTAGCAAATAGAGTCATGTCTCTACTTGTCACATACACAGAAACACTGCATTTTAACTGCTGTGCATGTACTGTTGTAAACTCTTACCTTAGTGACAGCATGCGTGTACATGCAGGGTCATAGAAACACAGGGAAAAGTGTCCCGACTCTTATATACTCTATATTCATACTTTAGTTGTTTTGTGAAAGTGATACTCTGCCTTTACTGATTCATGGGAGCCTTTCTCAGGCAGCAACAATCAATGAAGCCCATCTAATCAGAAAAAACCCTATGATTAACAGAATTTTATTGAATACAAATCCAGTTTCAAAGCCTCTTATCAAATCTAAGTCCTTTTCGAATATTTTTATCAAATATAATTAGGTTTAGCTTTTAACACTTGCAAGTAACTAAAGCTGCAAATAACTAAAACAAGATCTGTAATTACCATTTGTTGTCTGATTAGGGAGAAACTGTTTTGTGTGCAGCCTCTTGCTGAACTACAAAAACACAGAGACCACGCTCAGTCACTGAGTGATGTTTTCTTTTCTTTTATTCACAAACTATCTTTGGTTGAGTGTGCAGAGACCACTTGCGGAATTAACATTTATTAACTCAGCTGATTTTCTATAATCCTCCCCCAGTGATGATTATCGGGTAAATAACTATTATTGGCTTAAAATGAGAAGCCTGCATTCATTTTATAATAATCTGAAAAAAGTGAGGGAAAAAGATGTTTGTAAAAGGTTATATTATATACAATTTAAAACATTTATAGAGCAGCAAACAACTATTTGCTATAGTGGAGTCATAGTGTCCTGAGCTCTGAATGTGTCATTACTTTGCCTGTGTTGCTATTGCAGTCTCTCTGTGGTTTTTTTACATTGATGGTCAGCTTCGTGTGAGGCTGAGTAAAGCGACTGAAATGGCTGTTTTTCTCCTCTATGTATGAATTACAGATTTATTTTGACCAAACCAGAGTTTGTGATGTTGGAACAGTGGAAAGACTAACAAAGACTGTTTTTGTGATTTTTGTTTTGCTTCTGTCCACTTTGAATGAAGTTACAATGTTTCGACGATAAGTGACGTTAAATTAGCTACCGTGTTTGTCTATGGCGAGCGATAAGAATATGGCCCTGTTTCTGGTCAAACAAAAGGTTTTTCTCTGTAGTGACCTTTTCCATAATGTTGTCAGAAACAAGCACTTTTAGTGGACGCATTTTGACGGCCGTATTTGTCCCCAAAGATTAACGTTAACTTATGTTGCAGCCATTGCATCCCTTTTGATTTCACATCTAACTCGGTTAATTAGGAATTTGATGAATTTTATTGGGTTTCTGTCTGGGTTTCTCAGATGCTGGGGCTGGGAAATCTGTTAGCAACACAGCTTAACAAATCTAGGAATCAGCTTCAAAATGGAACCGGTTATTGGAACCTAACTCTCAAAAAACCAAACAAATCAAACAAATTTAATAGTATAAAATGTTAAATTTTTTGGACAGAGGATAAGTTAGGGTCATAGGGGAAACCAGTCTACAAGCTTACAGCTGCCAGTATGCAAATGTATTAGTTGATAGTTGGCAGACTGAAAAGAGTGATAGCGGAAGGAGGTATGGGCGGGGTTTCCAGAGTAATGAATTTACTAGAATGCAAATTGTGGTTACAGTTGCAAATGCTGAGTAGAGATATGGAGGGGTTTTGCTAATGATAGTTTTATACATGAACTGGTCCCAGTAAATCTGATGGCTGGTGTGGAGTGATGGCCAGTTGACTAGAGAGTACAAGTTTCAGTGATGAGCATTGAAAGGCACCTGTGACAAAGGCGCTATGGTAAATAACGGTCAAATGATTGTGCCCTTGTGTTTTTGTATTCCTGAATTTGTCCTCCTTCGTTACCTTTGTCAGGGCTGAAGGATGAGGATGTCCGGCCAGTGCTAGCTTTACAGTGGTCTCCCAGATGTGTAAGTCATGGAGACCCCGGGCCGTCACCATGAACTGGACAGGCTCAGACAGGTTGGCCACCTCCTGCTCGGCATACACCGTTCCATCAGGCCTCACGCTGAAGTTGGGGTCGTTACTGACAAAGCCCACCTCTCGGCTGCGCTGGCAATCCTCGAACTTCACTGCAGAGACAGACAGAAAGGGGAGCGGAGATACAGAATTAGAGAGCAGCACAGTGAGATTTACTCCATGAGGTGTTCGCAAATCCATGACACATCTGGCAGGCTTAAGATTAACTTGCATCCATCAAGACATATCTTGAAATATCTCATCCCTTCTGCTGTCACTTTTGATTCCCCGTTTTGACGTCTTTGGCAAAACAAACTGCTTATCTCTTCCTGAACCGGAATACACAGGAGGGAACCTAATTCTTTTTCATATCATTCTTTTCCCAAACTAGACAGATAGCAATGTCAAAACAGCATTTCCCTCAGCTTCTCCAGGGAAAGCATGAAGAGTAGGTCTAAAGTACATTAGGCTGACTGGGCCGATTGTGCTCCATGCTCTGCTGCCAAGCACATGGAGCACAGTCTTGAATGAGGTTTGGAGGGTTTTGCTCGACTGAGACAAAAGAAAGGGAGCTGTAAGGAATCTCATGTTCCGCACAGACAAAAAACTATACTGCTATTGCTGTTTCGAGAGTAATGCACCATATTTGTGTGTATGAGCAGTATGGGAGTATGATCTGGTTATCGGGGGTGTTTGCAGTTTTTCCACTGCACACATGAGTAAAGTGGTTGGGACACATCAGACACAGGTACAGGGATGATGCTGAGTGCATCAGTGCAGATTCTCCAGTGACAGCTGACATGAATATGCCATTACATTACACAAAACACAGGAGAAACATACAGTCTCACACAGACTATTAGGGGAATTCTTTCATTCCATTGCCAAATTTAATCAACACTCAATGCATCATTGTCCTATGATTCACAGCATGAAGCAATAGCATGAATGCTTAAAATGAGTGATTGCTGTTTTCAACATGTCTATTATGATAACACACACGCACACACAGAATTCCTTGTCTCACTCTACCCGCAAGTTGAAATGCATGTGCTGTGATCTCATCTCACAAAGTCTGGCTGCTGATAACAAGACAAATTGATTTCATAAATCACGCAAGGAACAGATCGCCTGTTATGAGCTATGGCAGCGTGATTTTTCAAAAATCCAGCGTGAAGAATTCTGCACAGCAAGCTTTTTATCAAGCCATCTATTTAATTTATCACCCAGCTTCCTGTCAAAAGCAGCTCCCAAACAACAGGCCAATAAAGCTTGGCCACTGCAGCTTAGCGTCACACAAATGATGCCGCTTGTTTTCAACCTCTGAGTAATTACATGCGTAATGGGATGGATGGTAAACACAGTTTCGACAATGTGTGCATCTGTCTGTGCTGGCAAATGCAATCCATATTTTCATTTGAAAAAAAAAAAGGCCCAGTGGAGAACGTCCTTATGTGAGTAATAAGCGCGTGCCTTACTTTGGGGATCATTTATTGAGGCGGGGGGTGATTTAACATCAGGTTGTGACAATATGACACAGACCTGCTTGAATTGTCCACAGATGAATTGTGATAGCAAGCATGTATTATGTAAATGACTTCAATTAGCTTAAACTGAGCTGGCTAATTGTTGTCACTTAGACAGGCCTCTTGTGGTGCAGCTGGAGAAGCGAGGCTTAAGGACACGTGCACTGCAAAGCACTGCTTATAAATGCGTGTGCGTTTCCGCCTGTGTGTTCATGCGCGTAGGAGTAAGTTCAGCTAGTTTAAGAATGTCTGTCCTCAGCTGGTGCATATATTTATTTCAGTCTTAATTCTACAATGAAGCCAGAGAGGTCTCTGAGGGTCTGTCTCTCGCCTTGTGTGCTGCGGTGGTGCCAGTTGGCATGGGAACACACGTGGTCTAGGAGCCATTGCCATTGTGCAGAATTGTTAGAGGAGTGTCTTTGATTCTTTGTGAGGGCACTGGGCCACCTCTCAGTTTACCACTCGCCGCCTACTGGTATGTACCCCTCGAGGGGGCCGGGACCATGACCCTGATTCCTAACACATCTACTTACTTAATGTGAAGATATTCATAAATTCTTTGCTATTCATTAAAAAGCACATTTAAATCAGGTGGTGGGATCTGACCTGCCACGCTGCTAAATGGAGATGAAAGCGGCGGAAAGAGACAACGCTGAGACTAGATTCTGATAGAGAAACTATGTGTGTCGAAGAGAGAGGGGGAGATAGGAGGATAAAAGGAAAAGGCGGGGGACGCAGATTACCGTAGCAAACAGAAAAAAATAAGTAGAGATACATTACAAAATATATAAAATAAACCCTAATTGGATCAATTTTCTCAGCATTAAAAATAAAATACTTAGTTTTATTGTAAGACAAGAGGAGCTAATGTGCAAATGTAGCGATGCAGATTATTCGCTGCTGTCACATCATAAGATGGAAATAGTAACAGTGAATGAAGACTAACACTGTTGATAACTAATCTGTGCTTATTTATTGTTATTGTTCTCTAGTGCATGTAATTCGTTTTGTCATCTTACGCTTGGCAAGCTACGGCATCCCTTTGTACAATAAGCTGAACTTGAAGTGAATAAACAAAGACAAGGCTCCAGGGTGTTTTCAAATTTGACAGCCCTGAAGGTCAGTATACCCACAGTCCTTCTTCAATTAAAAAGACAAAAAATTACAGACATCTTTTACTGCAGGTTCAATGAATGCTACCACTAGACTTAACTTCACCTTATCTGGAGCACCAGGACTGCACAGAAGAGACAGAGGAATGTGCTGAGTGCAGGTCTGGCTACATGTACTACACATAGCTAATTCACAATCTGACAGATTTAAAGTGTCAGTCTTTCTGATGATAAAATCACACACTTGCACAAGGACATCAGACTTGCCTGCCAGTTATCTACACGCAGCTCCATTCACCAGCCAAAATGTGTAAGGGTTAGATGTGTCAGCGTGTGATTTTCACTGGGCTTAAAACACATATTTTTTCCAATTTCAAGCTAAAAGCTTACAGACCCAACTGACAGCATGTCATAACCAGGTTTGGGGTACGGATAGTAGCTTACCCATAGTCTGTCATTGGCTTCTCTCAGTGAGTTTTGATTGATCAACAAAATGCCTAATAGGAGACGCCACGATACAACATTTCAAGTCACTGGGTGGCCTTATTTACCCAGCATGCATCTCACTGTCAGGGTGAAGCCTGTCAGGAAAATTCACCGTGTTAAATTTTTCAAGACCTCTCTGCAGCCTGAAGCTTGGATGCATTTCTGAATATATAACATGGAAAAAACGTGGACTTAAATGTGTATTAATGCATCTTTGAATACTCCACATGGGGAGGACAGTGTGTGGGTGTGGCTAATGTGCTCTATGGGAAGGCTAATAGCTTTAAACAGCCACCTCATTCAGCTCAGAATTATCAAACATTGTAAACTGTATACAAGTTGAGACAATTTTGTCATTGCCTTTGTGTTGCCTTTCTGGTTAAGGCAACAGCGTTCTGACTCAAAGATCAACTGTGTCCCTGTACTTTGCTTTGGTTAGTTGAGGAAAACATCACGGGTATTAAACCACCAACTCAAATGTGTGTGTGTATTCTCTTCGTCTATATTGTAGCTTAGATATGTGCAAAATGTGTGTGTGTGTTGTAAGTTGGTCTGTCTCTGTGTGTCCCTGTGTAAGCTTGTCTAAATGTGTACATGCGTGTGCATGTATTATGTGTGTATCAGAGTGTGTCTTGTATATTTTAGTGCGTCCTGCCATCCACAGCGGTGTTTGGCAGGCTGCTGAGGCTGGTGTCATTCTGCTCGGCTGCCCTTCTCTGGACTCGTATGGCAGACAACATGCTGTCCAACAGAGCGGCTAGCGCGGCTAAAACAGGGCGGGCAAGCAGCCGTGACCACCGACCACCGAGTCCACCACGCAAACACACACACACACACACACACACACACAGAAAGACACGGATATGCTCTTTGTCTCTTCCTGCTTGTAGATCTGCGACAATACCCTAGAGGAGGCCAAAACAGCTCTTGTATGGAAACATTACATGTGCATAATGTAGATGGCAGGTAGCAACTCTGCACAGCTTGCTTTGTGCATCCACATGGACCATGCCTCCCTCATCCCTCTGCACCCGCCTACAACATGTTCACCTGTCGACCGTACACGCCTCCCCTCTCCTCCCTCCCTGGTGGTCTCTCCTCTTCCTGTCACAGTCTCTTCCCTGTCTCCTCCACTTCCCTGTTTCCCAGTGTCACAGCTCCCTGTCCTCCTTACTTCTTCCTGTCCCTATTTCCTCCCTGTTTAACCCCCCACCCCCACCAATCTTCCTCTGTCCTGCTCTCGTATTCCCTGCAGACTAGGCATGTTCTCCCTGATGCAAACCAGGACAGCCAGTCTGAGCCAACAGCTGAGCCACACATAAAAATGGGCACCCTGTTGGGTCAGTTATTACCATTGTTAAAGTGAGCTAAGAGGACGGCACAAAAGAGCTAAAAAGAAAAGCTAAAAAAGAATTGAAAACGGTCAAGATCACGGTCAGTCTGATTTTAGCATTAACACACTTGTTAGCTGGTTTTAGAATTGATTATATGATTTTACACATAATATTGTAAGACTTTGATGGATCTTTTTATATACCTGCTTTTATCTAAAAACCTTTATTACGGTTCTCACTTTTATGATTTTTGCTTTTATTCTGCATGTCTCACCCTGTAATATTGCTTCTACTGCTCATTTGATCTGTTTTAATCAGTTGAAACGTGTTCTTGTGATTTGAAAGGTCTATAAATAAAGATTATGATATGATATTAGCTACAACTTCTAAAATTAGATGTCTGACAGCAAACACACTGTACATAAATGGGTGGATGTGGGACAGAAAATGTCCCGCTTTATGCAGTTGACACAGACAGAAAGTTGAAAGTCTCACTGTGGTTAGAGAGTCAGGTATATCACAAACGGAGCTGGTAAATGGATCCAGACTGAGCATATGGAGCTCCTTTCGTTAAGGTGCTGTTCATCCCATTTGTGGCACAGTGCTAAGTAAACATTCCCTCTGGTACCCTGCTGCTTTTCTCAAGCCAACGGGAAAATCAACGCCACCCACTCAATTTGCAAATAACAGTATTTTTGCCAGGCTGAGGCTGTGATAGACAGCAGCACGGAGCCCAGTGATGAGTCAAATAACGCTGCTAAAATACAGAACATACTGTATGTAAAGGCTGTAAAGAGTACGGGAATATCTCATTCTATAATTAATTATAATTATTTTCCCATATAATCGTAGCTTTTATTTTTGTAAGTTATTCATTTCATTTCAAATGACAAATCTGATTTTACTCAACAGCATTAAGAATTAAAAATGAATGAAATACTAGGATGCTCAAGCATTTGTTTTAAAGTACTCTGATAAGAAGTGCCACTCACAATAAGCTGAATTATTTTTTTAATGATATTCTGCATCAAATGTGTCTCAGTATAACAAAATACAAAAGCTTCATTTGCTAACTGAGAGATTAGACCCTTGAATTTCACATGGAAATCCACTGCTGATAGCGATGGACTGAAAAAGGTTCTGTGAAAAACCTGAAACAGCCTTGTTGACTGCCAAGCATTTTTAAATGTTCTCATTGGGGAACTACAAGGTTCTGATGAACTACAACAAACCCTAAAGGTGCATGTGAGCCTCCAGTGTGAGTTTAAACTTGAAAAAAGACTGAGCGTACAAGGTTTACACCTGACAGTGACATAGCAGCTAAAAATCTACTCAAGAGACATTTGAGTTGTAATATTCTTTCCAACTACGAAAGGCAAGAGAAATGGGAAAAGTTTACAGCTTTCAGTGGGCGGTGAGGTAGCTGCAGTAGTAACAGGCATGATTGGCAAGTAAAGATGACAAATCTATTTTCTGATGTTGTGATTTATCACGACTAAAGTGCTGCATCTTGTGAGTCTGTAGTCAAACCCGAGGCGCCCCATGCAGTACATACACAACCCTTGAAACTCTTTTGAAATCCAGCCCACTGTGCCCCCACAGGAATGCTTATAACTAATTCAATTTACATGCTGCTGTTTTTAAAACACTGCAGGTACAATGTGACTTTCCTGAAAAGGCTTCTTTTTTTTTTTTTTGCCGCAGTTGGAAATGAATTTCTCTGCCTCTGCAGTTCTCTGTTTTAACAAAAGCCCACACAGTTCCCTCTGACAGCTCACTCTCACAAAAGGAAACCACTGCGACTCAAGTGTGTGTGTGTGTGAGTCGCTGTGTGTGCCTATGCGTACGAGGGAGCCAGAGTGAGAGAGATAAAAAGACAGAGTGAGAGAGAAGAGGGACATTGGAGTGGGAGTGTGTGACATGAGCTCTTTGCATATACGATTATTACAGCTGATGCATAAATGGGTATGGGTGTCATCGTTTCACTGTGCTCTCATGGGTGTGTGTGTGTGTGTGTGTGCGTGGGAGAGAAGGTGCTGTCAACCTGCATTTGTGTGCGTCAGTGCTCATGTTTCACTTTTTAAACACCACATGCTTGTTATCTGGTTCTGGCGCACTTACGGGGCTGAACAAAACCTTGTCACATTGTTAGTGCACTGTCACATCTATAGGGCCAACATCCACCCACAACCCCGCCGCCCCCACCCCGTCAACCCCTTTGTTTTCCTTCTGTCACCTTCCTCGTTCTGCAGGTATATGGATGTAACAGCTGTAAGAGAAAGCCCTCCTGCGTTGGATCCTATGAGCCTGTCAGGATACAGAGAGAGTCTTTATACTGCAGAGCTGTCTGTAATGTAACTGCACACATACAGGATGTTGTGTGGGCCACATGCTCTGTGGGGTTTTTCAAAGGTTGTCACAGTATTTCAATGGATTATGAAGATTTCCTCACAGATATTGGTTTTACTCTCTCGCACATCATCGCATTACACAGTGAGTTTTGCTCTACATTGTAGCTTGAGTCTCAGAGTGTTAAGTGCTGCTGCAAACACTGTCCCGTGAGTTTTGGCCCGGGCACTTTTGGGTAGAGCATTTGGGTTTTGCACATCCCCGGCCTCTTGCTCTTATCTCTGCATTAGCCTCCTCTCATGGGCACAGGCATGAGGAGGCTTGAGGAATGAGAAAGGGGAAAGAGGCAAGATAAAGAGGGAGAGCGGGAGCAAAGCAGAGCGGATGCAATTAAAAGACTGGGTCACAGATCGCAGTGCCAAGCGTCAGTGTGATTAATATACCACCATTCAGCCCAGGAGCTTTTCTCCTCTCTCTGTGTGTGTAGTGTGTGTGGGTTGTTTGTGAGTCTGTTATCTTATATGCATACCACAGCTAGGGGGCACCAGTGTGTCTCAATACGTGCTATCCTCAGGTGTGCCATGATTAACCCTTTTTAAGGTTATGTCAGGGATTCTGGTGACCTGAACAAACAGGTTTGAAGAAATGATCTGTCTCTATCTGACCTGAGACAAAACAATCCAAGTTAAAAAACTTTTTTCTTCAATTTGCCTATTATAACAAGAAAAAACATGGAAGTAAGGCCGTAAACTGGCTTTAAAACTTTCGATAGAAGAGTATTTTGTAACTGGACAATCTTGAAATATTGCATACAAATACTTGCTAAACTTCACAGGTTCACTCTGTTGTGAACTTTAATGAACACCCACTATCCTTGAATTTTTTCTGTGCCTTTTGGCTGACCATCTCAAGAGAAGCTACCCACTAATTTTAGACCATGCCAAATCAGTCAAATCTGGCTCCCAATCAATCCATCCTCTGCAATAAAAAAAAACACATTAAAGGCAGCAAACAACCCTGATTGAGCTGGTGGCCCTTCCCAGAGACTTATGGTAATGAGAAATGTTCCTTCTTGAAACGCAGCAAGCTGCACAAACATATCAACTGAATCTTTCTTTTATTTCTTTCATCTGGCTCCCACTCACCAGACCTTGCCTTCAAGGCTTCCCCTTCGATTTAGCGTGAGCAGAGAAGGAGCCGCGCTTTATCACAGCAATATCTTTTTTAAGGAGGTGAAGCGAAGAAACTGCCTCAAGGCTACACGCTGTCTGTTATCTCCCAGTACAATATAATAATTTCACATAGCCCAGAGCGAGGTGGCGGGACCTCAGCTGGGCCAAGTGACAAAAAGGGGAATGTGAGCAAACTAGGGGCAAGGATCAGGGGACAAAAGGGGCTTCCGGGAAATATCTGTGACTCTCACTCAACCGTATAATGACTGTAATGAAAACCCATTATTCTCAAGAAAGTTTTTCTTTTTTCAAGTGTGAGTCACATTGCCCCCACTGCACACATTTTACAGTGTAGAGAACAAACTACAGGTTTTAGATTACGGTTACACTTTTATCAGACACTGCAGAAATGCCGGCCATTTGAATAGGAGAGACATTACGGCCAGGTACATAAGGCAGTGCTCAGTCTGTGTCCAGTGTTTATGACTGCAGCACATCTTATCTGGTTATTTTTAGCTGCTCTTGATTACCCTGGAGACTGGCCCTAATAAATACCATTAAATTACCACTAAAAACAGCCTTTCTCTCCCTGTCCATCCTCACCATCCTCAGAGAAACCCAAGAGTAACTCACAAGGTAATCAGCTTTTAATTTTCTCCACCCCCCTCTCTTCTTTGGTTCTCCCATTTTATCTCTCTCCCTCCCAGCTCTCACCCTCTGTCATCCTTACTTGCTGAGCCGACCAGTAGCCCTTTCTTCTTCTCTGGTTCTTTTTCTTTTTCCTTCCATTTTCCCTCTTCTTGTGATATTAGCATAAAAGTGTTTGCATCCTTCCCTGGTGATAGTTTAGCTGCTGTGTTCAGCATCTTGATTTGATTTCCTACAATTGCCCTAATTAGCATTACAAATATACACTTAGAGAGCAACAGAAATATCTGTTATGCCTGACAGACTAATTTAAGGCAATGGAGGCCAGAGGACAAGACAATACTAAGTATGTGTGATAAAAGGTGTATCACTGCGTTTCAATAATGAGGTGTCTTATCCGAGTCAGCTAAAACTACACTTTCACTACATTTATGTAAATCAATGAATGGCGTGTTTGCTTTAACTGAATAAAACAGCATATTGAGCTGCTGACAATGGAAACATATTGGATGCTCAGTGATGAAAGGTGTAATCACAACAAAAAACATACCTCTTATCTTCTCTCGCTCTCTCTAGCCCAGATCATGCCTTCTAAAGCCAATGATTAGACTTAAGACAGATCTCCCTCATTATCCGTTTCTCTCATCCATTTCTCTCTAATCCTGTCTCTACTCCAAAGCCCCCTGGGGCAAACGATAGGCCAGGGCCAGCCATTAGTCTCCACGCCCCAAGACCACAGACAAAACTCATCCGTATTTTCCCTAGCAGGAGATCAAGGCCATCTGAGAGGTCAGCTACAACGACTGCTATCACATACCCGTAATTGCCACACCGTTTCTTTTTTGACTCTTTGTTTGGGTATGCACTTGCTGTTTCAACCAGCTGGTCACTTTCCACTCATCTGATCTAAGGAGAGAGACTCTTAAGATGGGAGCGTGCAGCCAAACTGATGCTAAAGTAATTGTTTAGCTAGATACCTGCCCCCTCAGGCTGTAAAGGTCATACTGATCAATCAAGCAAGTAACTGATGAAAGTAATTGGTCTCATTATTGTCCACCAGCACACTAAAGTGGCTATAGGTTAGTTCCTCCAGAGGGCCGAGCTCACAAAGCAGATGACGCTCATCTGAAGAGCACAGCTACATAGGCAATAGGGACAAACAGTTGTGAGCCGGGTGCTGATGTTGTCATTATGAAGATAATTGCTTCTCCAGCTAATAGCACTGAGCTGTAAAGCACAGTGTTAAGATCAGAATAGGAATCAATGAATTCTGCTTGAGGCCCAAAGAGGAAACATTTTACACTAAGTGTCAGACCCACTAAAATAGAATTAAGAGGGAACATACGTGTGTAAATAGCCTACATTTGGAGGCATGACCATGAAATGGATGCTGCTAAACCTTGCCACTATAAACAAAACAGCAAAGCTGCAGATCATGAATCCGAAACAAAGAGCTGAAAGGCTAAAATGTTCCCTAACACTGAGGGGAGCTGCAGAGTTGTCTGATAATTCTCTGTGGGTTTCTCATATGAGCGACTCCTTTTACGTTACACATAATCATTGAATACATTGTTGATATATACATATAATAGTGCATATATTGCAGCTTTAACTGAAAGTCACACACTGAACAAATGTACTGTATATTGCGGTGTAAATAGCAGCACATCCTTTATGTAAGCTAGAAATATCTCTGTAATACCATACTGCAGCTAAAATATTTCATCCTGTGTAATCAACCTTTACACAATCCCAGTTTGAGTTTGGATATGCGTAGGTACTCGTTTTAAAAAAAAATCCTCCCTTAAAAGCAACAAATCTGAGTTTCTTTCAACAGCTATTTGCTTTGAAGTCACCATGGCCTGTTCCAGAAAATCAATTAAAAACATGACTAATACATTTGCACCTAACATTTTCCACTTTTCCTCTTTAGAGCGTTTGATGTCCCCTACCGCTGCCTAACACTGTGTAAATGCTGAGATCACAGAGATAGTGACGGTTGGAGGATTTCAACAAGGACCCTTTTGCACTTATTCACTGCTTCAAGTGAAGCTCCGACCTGAAGTGAAATGAAATAATGAAGGATATCAGTAGACTCCTACTGTGCTGTTTTTGCACAAAACTCCACAGACAAATCTAGCATGCCTCAAAAGCTCATCAGACGAATTGTTTAATATGTTGCCCTTTGAATGTCCCCTTTCGTCTTTCAGGCCTGTAAAGACATTTTACTATTGGGTTATTTGTAAATAATCTAATGCAGGTGCCTTTTCCACCTCCACCACTCTGCCCCTCCTTCCATTTCCTATAGAAGTCCCCTAGTGACAGTTATCAGAGAGATCTGCAGTGGTCCTTAATACGAGCATACCGCTGTCTCTTAAGTGGGCAGTGCTAAGCCTCATTGTCTGCTATAGATGTAGGAGGCACAATAGGAGAGGCTGAACCTCTCTGCTCAGCTATCTTCCAGGAGGGAATGGGAGGTCGGTCTCCCCGGGCCATGGCGCCAAAACCATTATTCTTATCACTGCAGGACAACTCACCGCAGGCCAGAAAAAACCCTTCTGAAAGGTGAAATGAGTGTGTCTCTCAGTATGTGTGTTTACCACCTCCCCGCCTCTCTCACCACACATTTCTGTATTTCTCATTAACTGATAATACATCACTCATGACCTTGTGATAAAAATACATTAACTGGAGACAAGTCATTAATCTATCAAGAATCAGGCTGTTTAGGTTATCAGGAGAGAATGGGTATACGTGTTATCGCACAAGTAATGGTAATAGACTTAATTGCCCTTCTTAAGTGAGTCACTATATATAGTGGAAGTGGTTTATGTGGTGTCTTTGATAGCAAAGTTGAGTCTGTCACGTTTGGGTGTCATCGAGAAATGTGGTTTAGGATTGGCCAAAATGCATCAGGACTGGCTGTCAGCTGACCAATCTCGTTTGGAAGGGAACATACAGCAGGAAGAGCTCCATCATTGGTGCTTGTTTGAGAGGTGAAGGTCATACTGTACGTATGTTAGATTGCTGCAGTGTAGTAGTCTGACAGTTTTATGAGTAGGGTTTGATAGTAAAGCTGGACTTACTTGACCCAAGTATTAGATATGTAGTTCAGTGTCAGATTTCACCCATTGATAGCACCAAACCGGATCAGACCGTGCATTAAAGGACCAGTGTGTAGTATTTAGTGGCATCAAGCAGTTTAGTTGCAGATTGCAACTCCCTCCCCTCACCCTCCATTTCCAACTATGGTGGCCGCAGAACACATGAAAAATGGCAGTGGCCCTATCTACAGCCAGTGTTTAGTTTGTCTGGTCTGGTCTCTGGTCTGGACTCCATGGAAAGCGACCCAGGCCATTTATACAAGCATAAAGCATAAATATGATATGCCATTTTGGCCTATAGATCCTCCTACATGTTACACACTTGACCTTTAATTACAATATTCCCCACAGTCACTGTGTTTCCCTTAAAGTTACTTAATTACTTAATAAAATATAATGATCTACTATGAACTACTGAGATAATTATGTCATAACTGAATAGCAGACTACATTAGTGCAGTCGCCATGTTTAGAAGTAAGGGTTCCTTAATCACGTTCTCACTCTGTACAGTCTCTCTCTGTTTCAGAAACCTATAAAAGAAAAGACCAGCCACGGTTGTCTCCACATGGTATCTCCACAGCTGTTCTGCCCCTAACGTGTAGTTACTGTACATTTTTGAGAGCTACACACAACTATAAATCTAGTTTGCCCAGTTGCCCAGAGCTGTACCTCTACTAACAGTTTTGTTGCTTTTTGGTCGGCTCTTTTGACAACCACTTTTTCTGTGTGTGTGTCTGTGTTGAAATGGTATGGTAAATGGACCTTGTACCTTTCTAGTCTTCCGACCACTCAAAGTGCCACATTCACACAGCCATCGAACAGAAACTAATGCATTCATACACATTCACACCGATGCTCTTTGACATGTGGCAACAGGAGCCGGGCATCGAACCAACAACCTTCCGATTATGGGACAACCACCTCTGCCTCTGCGCCACAGCCACCGTTGAAACAATCCATCAATATACCTTCACCTCAGTGTGTGTGTCTGATGTTGTGCATAAGCAAGCACAAGTACTGTTACATGGATTACCACTCTTATAAACAACAAAGCTGGAAAAAACTTCAGACGTAAACTGTCAGCAACGCAGGATAACCCACAAGACAGCACCCATCTTCAGACAGCTCAATTTGAACAAAAGAGAAATTCAAGCTTCATCCTAAGCAGAACCGACTAACGGAAGAGGGCAGATTAGAAAAAGAAGATGGCACTGCAGTAGGTGAAACACTGTTGAATACAGCTAAGTTACAGCACTGTTTACCTCATTCTCACAAACATAGAGCCTTTTTTCTTATCTTATTTGACAAAACTGACCAAATCTCATCAGTTTTCCAACAGTTAATGAATGCACCTATTTTAATGTTTCCTACTAGATACATTACTCTAAAAATAGTACGTTAATGTTTTATTTTGTCCCTTGTATTAAGTAGAATATGTTTAATCATTCTTGGTATCATTTTTCATTAATTAAATATGGGCTATAATTACGCAGAACTATTATCACTCCCATTACAAACAATTAAAACACACCATCCATTCTGTCGATTTGGCAACCAAAACCTGATGGCAGGTTGCCAGCCTGGCAAACCGCTTCTAAAATTTACTCTGGGGCTCTGGAGAGGTAGGCTAAATTTTGTTTTCACTCAAGCAAAAGAGAGAGACTGTACTGAATATGCACAGCACAAAAGCACACCAAAGGCCTGTCTCCCAAAGAAGGATTATTAAATTAGCAGTTTAACATCAGTGAATACAAGACAGTATACCTCTTTTTACTTCAGTTCATGGTCAGGTTTGAGGGTTCTGGGTTTCACTTTATTCAACTAACTTGATTATCCAGCTTCTTGAGACAGGCCCCAAAGGAATGAAAAAAGTAAAAAAAACATTGCCTTGTCCTGTATTGACTAAAACTCATGTATGTGAAAGTCATATGTGGATCTGGATATGTGCGCAATGCACAAGTTATTTTTTGCAAATGCACTAAAGCTGGCGCATGCAACGAAATGTTAGTGTTAAACAGTTTTTCAATCTCTAAGTAACTTAGCAGGATATATTCACTTTATAATCATCACCTGCCCTGCTGTGGTTCTGCCTTTTCCCATTCACAAAGTGTGCACACTGTTTACAAATATTCCACATGATCACAAACCTCCAGGGTGAAAATACATATTGTGCATTTATATCAGGCAATACATTTTAGTGTGAAAAAGTATATTTAAACCTGCAAATCACCATGTAAACAAGTCTGTTGTGGAGGAATGTGTTCATCAGAATCAGCCGTACTGCAATCACAGCTTCAGGCTTTAAAATATCAAATTAATTGCTAAGCTTTATTTTTATGCCAAATCCACGGCTTAGTTTGACTTTGTTGCCAGCATCAATTTGTCAGTGTAGGTGTTAAACTTTCCAAACGGTGTGCCTATCTAGGCTAGCCAACAGCATTGCTAGTGTCATGCGCTGTACAGTAGCTTGCTAACCTATAACGTATGCTTGGACTCAAGCTGTCTGCTATGCATAAATCTCCGTCCTGCCGCAGGCAGAGAGCTGACAGAGAGGCAGATGAGGACATCCAGTGCAGTATGAAGGATGGTGGCAGCCGTTCCCCCAGGCCACGGTGATGGCACTACATCGATCCAGCCACTCCGGAGCCTGAAGTGCAGAGCCTTTTGGCTTTGTCAGCACTGTTCAGCTCAGCATTGCTCCAACTCCCCTGATCACTGTCAGAAACCCAGGAGTAAAATCCCAGAGAACAGGAAGAGAAAATGCTGATGTATCTGGAGCAATACAGGTGGCGCAGGATTGGCTAAGTTATTGCTAACTATTCACTAAAGCACTGCTTTATAATTTTCTAGCTGTTCAGGCTAATTAATGTTTATTGTCAAGCAAGGAAAAGCAGAAAGACTGGAGTTTTTGGAGCTGTTCCTCCCTCATCTACCTCTAAACACAAGCACCTGTTTATCCTATTCAGTCTGCCAACTGGTACTCCAGGAAACTTAATTCTACTAATCCACTCATATATTTACTCAGGTGGAGGTGTGCTGGCAGCAGTGAAGGTATGCACTGTTGTCTTCAGGCGGCCAGTTTGTCTCTTATGGTGATTCACTATGTAAACTACTTTATATCTTGTGTTATTAATCTCTCCAGTCACTTTGGATGTACTGAATAGACTGAACAGAATCAATACAGGCCAGACCCTGGACTTTGAGCTTCATATTTTATTGTTACCTAGATCTGAGTCATAGTACAGGCAAGCAGAAAATGTCTAGAATCTAAAAGCACAAACCTTGGCACTGAAGAGGCCTTGAAGATAGACAGAAACTAAGATTACCTTTGGTTAATAACACACACATCCTGTGGTTTGTCTGGGGCATTTTGATTATGACAGTCAAGGTTTGGCATAGACTGAAGAAATGTGGCCTTAGCATAGATAGAGTAACCTAATGTTCAACAGTACAGGAGATTTGAAAATCTTTGGAAACAGTTGAAACAGCCATTCCATATTTTGGGAAATAGTTTGCTTTGTTGCTAAGAGTAAGATGAGAAGAATGATACCACTCGTGTCTGTACGGTAAATAAGCAGCTGGAGCTAGTTAGTTTAGCTGAGCACAAAGGTACACAGCTTGACTGGCTCTGTCCACAGGTAACAAAACATGCCTACCAGCACATCCAAAGCTCACTAATTAACATGTTATATCTTGTTTGTTTGAACGGTACAAAAAACAGCAATTTTACATTTCACAGGTTATGTGCTACATTATTTTCTAGTTATTAATCATTAGCAACTTTTTTTGAGTGTTCACTGAGAAGAGCCAGGCTAGATGTGTCTTGTGTTTCCAGGCTTTATGCTAAGCTAATTGGCTGTGGTTTCATGTTTCCTGTACATATATAAGTGGTATTATTCTTCTCATCTCTAGGCAAGACAGTGCCAAGTTTTATTAACTTTACATTCGTCTTCAGGTGCATTCTGAATTTATCTCTGAATTAGTGCGAAATATTCTTGCTTTAGTAACATGTGTACAATGATGTCGACAGGGATAAAATGTGGTGGCCTGCCATTATCCAATTATACCTCAGGATTTGGGAGCAGAAGGCCCCACATTTTTTGACACACCCCTGCTTACTTCCAATGAGTCATTTTTCTGTTTGTTTTTTTTTCTGTTTTTCTGAAGGCTATAAGCCTTCAGAAAAACAGATAATAACTATAAGTAAGTATAATAACTATAAATAAGAAAAATAAATTCCCATCATTCTCCCGGGACTTGTAAAACTGAACTTAGTCTTTCTGCTGTGTACTGTGTTCATTCACCCCATAACTATTTGTGTATTCAGCAATAATGGTGCAGTGAAATCCATTAGGCACAATTGCTATGTTGGCATGGTTACTAGGTGGGATAAGCAAACAGGGCAATTTGTCAGATGTGGAGAGACGACAAATATCCATCTCTCCGCTTATGCATCAACATAATAAAGTTAGCTTGTTTTACGCTGTAGGCAAATTTTGTGCTCTCCCGGGGACATACATGACGGTTCTGTATGTAATTTAAAGAGGCCTATTAAAGTCCTTGCACCTGTTTCCTTCACTACCTGCTAATTCTTTCAAGCTCAAAAGTTTTGAATTGCCTATAATACCTCAAGATGGTTTTCATTATCTCATCTGAGACACAAAAGACAGTAAATTCTTTTTAATAATATTTGATATCTTATGAACTAGATAGGAACTAGCTGATAAAGATTTCATAAAAGTTGATTTACAGACATCCCACAATGAAATAATGGCACGACATGGCATTTCCCTCCATTGTATTGGAGGGGGGGGGGATTCTGAATAAGTATTTCCTATGAAAAGCTTGCTGGGAAATGTCAAACTGGCTGTCATTAAAGACACAGTGACATTTTTATTCCATCTTTTAAAGCTGCGATTCCATCTCTGCAAACAGAGGCACTAATCTCTGCTGCTCCCCAACAGACAGAAGCCAGACAGATTAACTCAATTACTCTTTGACTTGAGTGAATGAAGGAAACAATACATTTCTCGTTTAAGCCTAATCCTGTGTGGGAGCAGCGGAGGAGTAATATTGCAGGTGGAGGGAAGGGAGCGATGGCGAGAAGGCGGCAGCGCATGGGGCTTGAAAATGAATTCCGAGGCAGCCGATGTGTTTGCTCATCTTTTTTCATGCTTTCTCTTAACTACAGTCAGAGAGCGGCAGAGTGAGAGAGACAGCAGTCGGGAAGATGGAGAGGAGGAGAGAGGGCAGTAGACGGAGAGGTAGATGTGATGGAGTGACAGACAGGCAGAGTTGGGCAGAAGGGAACAGAAATGAGAGAGACAGAATGGGGTTTACAGCTTCAGTATGTCAGAGTTAGTTTGCAAGATGAAGCAGCAAAAAATCAACCAATTTCCACAGTGCTGACACACCCAAACTAATACCCTGCATGGGGCATTACAGTCAGCCTTGTGTATGAAACACGGTGTGACACATGTGGCCTCTGTATTGTCTGCAGCATCTGTTGCAGGGGCACAGATGGCGATGGCCATCCTCACCACTGCTCCGCCTCGTGGGAGATGTGGTCTGTGATGACGTTTTACTGACAGCACGGGCCATCTGTCAACACATGACGGCCTGTTTTCAACTTCCTTTTCTCCCCCATAAATGTGGATCCAGACACACGGGGGTAGGTTGCCGTGTGAAGGATGGATATTTGTACAGGGTGCGTGAAAAGGTCAGGGCTGGGCGCTTACTGCGGCAGCAACATCAGTGAAACCCTGGAGCGGCAACAGTGGTGAAACCCCGGATCCTCAACAAAGCTCTGTCAGACTGCAGGAGAAAGCTGTCAGTGCAGACGCCTAAACCTTTACCACCCTTCCTTCTCCCTCACACTCACTCTCGCCTCGCTCTGACTCATTGTGTCAGCTCTTCAAACACTCTCCATTCTCTCCTGCCTTAAGCGAGACACAGTGCAAAAGGAAGAATGAGTCCATCTTTGGCTGCTGTAAACAAAAAGGAATATTCTTTTGGTATGTGAATTTTCTCTCTGCTCCCTGTCTGCGTGCCACATCAAACTTCTCTCCGTTCCATGTACATGCGAGAAAGAATTCTTCCGCCTCCTTTTCCTCATTTAGTGGTTCTTTGGTTATTTGCAGATAAAGATAAATTGGACGGAGGGGAAGATAATGAAGATGTGATGGGGACAATGCAGAGACAGTGATCCAGGAATATTGAAATTGACTTGAGCGATTCCACCGCTTTCTCTTTTGCTGTGGTCTGATTGGTGATACAGGCTCATTAAAAATTCATCACTCTACTATATGAAAAGAGCGGACGTCTGCATTTTGGCTGGACTGAGAGACAGCCAGCAATGTCTGGACTGTCTGTGGCTTTGGTCTAGTTCTGCAAAGCCAACACAAAAGGATTACTACATTATTTAAAGCAGTGTAAACCAATACAGTATACATAATAAGAGTCTACAGCCATGCTAGCAGCTCTGTTTGATTGCACAGAGATGATTTGAGCTAAATGCTAATGTCAGCATGCTAACATGCTCACACTTAAAACATGCTAACGTTAAGTATAATGTTTAACATCTTAGTTTAACATGTTTAACATTTAGCTAAATAGCCCTAAACACAAAGTACAGCAGAGGCTGATGGGAATGTTATTAGCTTTGCAAGTATTTGGTTCACATTGAAATTTTGACCTGATGATGGTGCTAGATGAAAAGGGATAACCAAAGTTATTACAGAGGCCAATCCATCTAATAGACGGTGAGATATTTCACTGCATAAGTGAAAAATTTGACCTGCAGGAGGTGCTAGATGAAAAGTCAGGGGATCGCCAAAGTCAATATGATTCACCCTCTGGAAACCATGAATGAATGTCAAATCAAAGTTTTGGAGATCCTCTGATCCCCTGTCTAACCCCTGTCAAAGTCACTAAAATCCTCATGCTGCCCATTTTTCCTGCTTCTAGCATCTCACCTTTGAGAACAAAATGTTTATTTACTGTCTAATATATCCCACCCACTGACAGGGGCCATGATAACCAGATAATCAGGGCCAAGGCCATAATTTATTAGGAGCAAGGCATTTCTAATTAATTTCACTTCATCACTGTCCACAAAAAGAAGAACAAAAGAGCTGGAACTATTCAAAGAGATGTGGAACATTTTAATCGTCATTCACTGGCATCACCGATCTGAATATCCTTCACAGCTTTTTATTCTCTGGTCAGGACATCAAATGTCCTTAGCATCTTATTAAGTGTGAGCTCCATATAAATGTATTTCTTCGCTGTACTAATAAAAGTGTGTTAATAAAAATAATCTACTCGTACAATATTGGTAGAGAAATCAGGACTGTGTCTACCTGCGGAGTAGCCTGGTAAGGTTACTTACCAGGTAGAAACATAGTTCACATATATAAATCAAATGAACTACCCAACAATGCACCTTTGAATATCCCTAGTATGCTTTCAAAACACTGAAACTGAATAAAGCGGCTCATGCTGTTTCTTGCAAAACCTTTTCACCTCTTCAAATAATGAAAAGCCTGAAAAGAAGTCTGAGTATGAATACGCAAGGACGTCTTCATAAACCCACATACGAATTTGGTCAAATGATAGTTTGTCTGCACTTAACATTCAACATTCTGTGGTCACCGACAGTCTGTTCTCTTTATGTTGTTCAGGCGGAGTGCAACAGGAGCAATAGTGTCCTAATGCAACCCAGTCTCATATAAAAACGTACCCTGGCTACGTTGGTCCAAAGTGCAAAAACGTAGAGGGGTTACAATAATGGCTCTTAAATTTGTATCACTGTTACATTTTTTCTGCGAAGATGCATGTAAAAAAAATTAACTTTAAATCAAATCATCATAATGTTGGTATGGGCTCTCTTACACCCTTACACTAATTAACTTAAACTCAATGTAGCATACCACATTAAACGTGATGGTAATAATACTAAAAATACCACGCTTGGAAGCCTCTGGTTTTGTCAACACATTTTCAGACACTTGGTCTAGTTTTGGTAATCTGCTGGATTTTTCTATGTCAAGTTTCTATTCTTCTCCATGTCCTCACTGTTTAAAAGCATCATTCAGTGTTTTGTAAAATACACTTATCCACTTTCTTAACAAGACTTAAATGAGAAGATCGATACTATTCTCAGGCTGGAGCCTGCAACTAGTTGTCTTAGCTAACATAAATATTGCAAATGCAGTTTTTCCACCTCAACTTTTGTATAGATTAGATATACAAGATATGATGTATTAATTAGTGAGCTTTAGAGGTGTTGGTAGGTCGATTTAGTGAGCCACTCTAGCCATTTCCTCCCATTTCCAGAGTTTATGCTAAGCTTAGCTAGCTGGCTGTTGGCTCCATCTATTTAGTGTACAGACATGAGAGTGATATTGATTTTCTCATCAAACTCTCTGCAAGAATGCAAAAAGGATTGTTTGCCAAAATCTTGAACTATTCCTTTAAAGCAAGCATGTAGAGCAACGTGGTTAAGTTGAAGACTCACAAGGACTTTGCTACAGGTGGCAACAGACTTCATGGGAAATGTTACATTTTGTTGAGCATCTGTTGTCTCTCTTTATTACATTGATTATCACAATCACAATTACTTTAACAATAATTTTGTATATGAAAGTGCTCCCCATGGCACCTCAAAATGAGTCCAATAAATCTGCTATTAGAGTCTAACAGCCAGCAGCTAACATGAAAGCTTGCAGCCTAGTTTAAAACTTGTATACCATTTTGCCGAGTAGGTTAGCTCCACTCAGGCACCTCCAGTTTCACCTTTGCAGAACACATTGCACTGTATTTTAGCCTACTGCTAAAACAGGTGGCACATGTTCTCCCTGCAAAAGGACACCTTTGCGAGCTCATAAATAACAATGTTGAATGTTAGGGCCGTGTAGAACACATGGGGGTCACCTCCGCACAAGTAGGGCAGTGTTGTCCATGGAGGATTGGGGCGCATCCTCCCTCCGTCCGTCTAGAAGTGGCTACCATCAGCAGGTTTAGAGCAGGAAGCGCCTGGTTAATATTTAGGACAAAGCACACTGAACATTAGTTTTCCCCCAGGCTGTCCTTTCCTCTCTCTCTCTGGTGCCAGCTATGCGACAGGTGTCTTTTCAGCCCTGGATGTGATAAATGAAAGGCTGTTTGTCTAAAACAGAAAATAAAATGCACCCTGTAGGGCAACAGATAAAAACAGGGCCCCTAGACATCTTGAACTGGATTAATCATACAGTACATAAAAGGTGCTCTCCTGAGATGCTGTATGGCCATTTATGAAAACAACTCCTATATTAGTCACTCATTAACAATATGATTAAGTACCATAACATAACCTTCCAAATTGTGTGCAGTTTGGTGTTTTGCCTTTGCTGGAGTGCACCTTTATTAGCACTTTTCACAAATCGTGCTCACAATTTGTAGAAATTCTTAATTTTAATAAACAAGTTCCGTTGTGAGTTTTCTCAACTAATAAACTTCATTATAACTGTGTTGACACAGTATGTAGCTTCGCATTTATAGGAGTGTCAATGCATAAAAATGTCACCTCATTACATGAGTGTGTGTTTTTGTCATCATTACTGTAGGAGTTAATGATGCTGAGAGAGAAGGGCACTGCTCTGGGTTGGCTAGAGGGACAGAAGACATGTACCTGCCTTCTCCTGAGACACTCATTAAGCAGCACAGTGTTCACATCACATCACATCGCTGCTTGGGTCCACAGAGGGCTACATTAGCTGCATATTTATATTTCACTGCATGCACATGCAAGTATTTGCCCTAGGGGGCTCAAAAACAGATGCCTAAATAGTCTTGTCAAATAGATAAAGTAAGTACTGTCGTACCATGGAAGGTACTGGTGGTTCTGAGGAGGTACAGGATTAAATATTAAACAAAATGTTATCTTGAATCAGCAACAACTCATAGGCTCTTCCACCTGCCACCCTCCTGGAAGCAAACGGCAAACAGTCAGGTCATCACACTGAGATAATAATAATAATGAGTAATTAAATTGTCATATTGTCAACAGCATACTTTTGTGCGTCTGCAATTAGGGCAGCATCGCTAAAAATACTCCAAAAAAGTAACAAACCATGTTACTTTTACTTTAATCCTGTAGCCATGTTTTTAGTCATTAAAAATGCAAAGTATGACTATGAAACACATTTTGGCAGTGCATCTTCAGACATCACAATGAGACCATACATAAAAATGTACACACACACGCACACACACAAACACAAACACAAACACACCACCTTACCCTGTCCACCCCCACACAAATTCACCTGGTAGAACAGAGTGACCTCGTTCTGCCAAAACCCTTCAGTCATCCTCAGTGCACTAACACATACACACGTACACACACACACACACACACGCTTGCCTCTCACTCAGCAGTGTTGAGTGCAGGCTCCCAGCAAGCACGCTCCCTCAGCGGACCTGTTAAGAGATTAGCTCAGTACACTGCTGCCACATTTATTTACATATTCTCACACAACCTATAGCATCCTGTACTGCTTTGATGACGGGGAGATTAGACGTAGACTGCAACAGCTGATGGTCCCATCACTGGGAAGTTTAAAATAGGATATTTTCTGGATGTCTAGTGTTTGCTGAGAGGTCTGACAGCCTGTAGGGACCCAGAAGGCAGTAGAGTATTTGGCTGACTGAAAGTGTTTGACTGAGCATATCAGGATTTTGAGATTAATTTATGATTATAACATGTCAACAAAAATTGCATGATTGTGCATATGTGCATGAACGTTCACAGTGTCAGGGATGTGCACAGACTTTTTAAGGGGCTTTGGCCAAATTCAAAAACGTGCTCTCCATTGCGCCTCCTGATATACACTTGCACACACGAACATACTAAACCAAATGATTTCTGGGTGGAAAAAACAATCAGATGTATGTGATTGATCACTTCCATTAAACTTGGTATCTTTTGTTTATTATTGATGATCTTACCTGGTAATTTGATTGACAAAGTAAGGATATATTATCATATATATATCATATATATATATATCATATATGTATATATATATATTAAATCTAATGTTTCTAGCTAGCTACAGGCATTTTGTCAGCGTTCAGCCCTTGGTTGAATATTGTTTCCCCCTTTGGTGGGCATGGTTTTCAGATGCTAAGTGCTTTCTCAAGCTCTCCACTGTCTGTATTCCAGCAACCATCTTTCAGTGTTTCATTTAGTTAATGTGCCGCAGAATTTCAAGCCCTATTCGACTTGAAGTACATGCAGTAGGGGCTGTGTGGTGGCACCTTTAAATTCATATACATGAATGAAGAATAGTGTTGCCCAAGAGCTTACTAACCACACTAATCGTTTGTTAATTTTTGAAGATTTACCCCCTTTGTAAAACTCACACATTCAACTTACTCTATACTATCACTATTAGAAAATGCAAGATCATTTAAGGAATTGTTTGTCATTTTGTATTAGTGCTTACATAATGCAGACCATTTTATTTAGTGTTACTTTGGTGCATTAGTGGAAGTGCACATTTCACCATGAACATAACTCGCCTCTTCATCTGATCTTATCTAATCACTAGCTCCCAAGTGTCCTGCTAATTTTCATACTTTCCCTTTTTATTTTCTTTCTCTCCTCATTCGTTTTATCTTCTCCCCACATCTCTTTTGCTTAATCCTGCTCGTCTTTTGACATCCTCTTTTCATTTCCCCCTTTATTGTTGCTTCCAAAATGCTGTGACGCATTGCGCAGGCCCCAACAGTTTCTTGCGTTAATAACTGTGACCTATTAACTGACAGAGATGTCTCAGGGGAGAATCATTGTCCTTAAATTATACATGATCGCTCTCTTCACTGTACAACTTTCTCTCTCATGGTGTCTTTTTCTTTATTTCTCTCACTAATCCTAGTGTATAAGGTCAACAATATCACTTTTTCAAAAGGTTATACTAAGATAAAACAATGGTTGGAAGGAAAAGGATGAACAAAAACATTTGTCTACATTAGATAATTATATCCAGCAAGTGTATTTCCTGTGTCTGACAAAAAACTTTTCCATTCAGCCATCATGTTCCTCTCAGATAAATGGATGGATAGAAGGATAAATATATTGAAATATATATCTGAAAGGGGCATTCTAATGGGAATCATAATAACTGCTTTACCTCAAGAGCACTGGAAAAGTCAAACAGTGTATGTTCAAAGTTTGAACCTATCATGACGTCACCAATTGGTTTGTAGAGTAGCTTTTTGACGCTGCGAGTTTGGTGTTTTGGCCGTCACCATGACAGTTACACAGAGTCAGCGGAGGTGATCTAAGCTCATTGGCTGCACAGTTTAGACTCATCTGTAGCAGGAAACAATGGCCGCTTGGCCGTATTACAGCTCAACAGTACACTAAAATATGTTTCTGAAATTACTTTAGGTGAAATTGGCAACACAATAACAGAATCCTCCTTCGTATTTGATCAGCACTGCCTAGTTTGACAGTTTGATCCGAGTTTCGTATATCACAAGGTAGCCACGCCCATAAAGCATACAGGGGATTTATTGTCTATTTTACTCTAAATTAGGCCATAATTTACTAAAGGAACATCATAATGCTCGGAAGAGTTGAAACTAGCATTTGAGGCCATAAAGTCGTTAATAAACTGTTTACTGAGCTCATTAATCAAGTGAGAAGTCGGCTCATTTCTCCATTAGAGTGCATGGTATCATTTTTTTATTGCAGCCAGTGGAGCTCCCCCTGCCGGCCTTTACATAGAATGCAGGTTTAAGACACTGCGTTGGCTTTACTTTACAGACCTGGAAGCGCTGTCCATTATTTGTACTGTCAATGGTTCAAACACTCTTAATTCACATATACTAATTCCTTACTTATATTTTCAGCTTATTCTATAATGATCAAATTGCTTCAAATTTAATGTAATACTAAAACACAATCTTTGATGCTTGAAGTCACGAAAGAAGACCT
The DNA here is from genome assembly GCF_004916995.1 of Morone saxatilis. NCBI lineage: Eukaryota > Metazoa > Chordata > Actinopteri > Moronidae > Morone > Morone saxatilis. The sequence goes on along the minus strand of NW_023339740.1, from coordinate 6,930,737 downwards.
TCATTTTCTTTTCACATAACCTGCAAATGAGCAGTGTTGCATTGTTCTATTCACAGCAGCAGCTTAGTTTTTTTTACCAACTTCTGCTTCAATCAATAATACAAAAGCATTTCTCTAGCCTGCCATTCCTGGTAGTATTATACCTTTTCTGCCATCCTCTGGAAATTTGTTTCAGTTGCCAGTTACTAGTGATTAGTCAGGGGAAAATTCAATCGTCCCTCCACAGATGGCTAACAAGACTGCAATGTTAGATTGAGTAATGGATAGGCAATGACATGGATATCTAGTCTGTATATCAGGCTAGTAAAGTGTGTCCAAACTCTGCAAAAAATTCATACATTAAGTATTTGGACCGGGTATTTGAAACAGTGTTTCGAGAGGGTCCCTACTTTTGTTTGAATCATGCAAATATTCGAGCACAAATGCAATGCAACACACATTCCTTCTTTTTACATTTTTTTTATGAGGAAGGAAATCAGCATGTTTCTCAGACCTCAAGGACACACATGCGTTATGGTGAGAGACACTGAATGCAAACTTAACTTTTGTTTGTTTACAAATCCCCAGAGAACCTTTAACCTGGGAAGGTCAGCATATGTCCGCCTGCTGCAGGGCTGCAATTAAATTGCTGCCTTTATGATAGGAAAGGCTCCTCACACTCCAATCTGTGCAATAGTCAGACTCTGTGGATGCTTTTCCTATGATTATACACTGAATCTCAGCACCTCCTTCATTTGGTGAGTAGAGATTCAATCATTTTTCAGCCAATGGCCGCAACTTTTAAAGATTGTATGTAAATTGGTTGCTTCCTTGCATTTGTGAAGGTCATTATAACTCACATAATGTGATAGCTTCGAGCACATATGAGAGCACTTCCAAGTAAATCGATAACTCAGTTTCAACATATATCTTTGGCATGGAGGCATGATCTTTGATGTTGTAGTTTGTGTGGGCATATCGGTGTGCAGAATGAACAGAGCAGCAGTGGCAAAACATTGCCTCATATGTCTGTAGTAAAGGAATGGAAGGAATTATTTTATGCAAGATGTAGTGCTTGATAAAACTTAACTGCTGGAGGCCATTTACTAAAAAACAGATGAAATGCAAAAGGTGATTTTACTCATTTTAATAAAAATCAGTTTCTATCCTTTAGCTTATGTGCATAAGTAGCTTCTCATACACCCACAGATGATGCTATTCTTGGGTATTTTATCTGATTTTCCCTACATTAAAGAATCTAGATCAGCCTTTCATTCCTTTAAATGTGTTGTATCCATAGTGTCACTTCTGAGAAAAACTATATTTTTTTCTTCTTACTGAGAGCGCAAGTATGAAGCTTCAGATAACTCTCAAACTCTACTCAATATGACTCCTTAGACTGATCCTGGGATACTTCATAAATATAGGCCCAAATGTTCAGTTTGATCTTATTCTTTATCTGTTGCTATGCAAAGCTCTCAGTTTACAAGGTGGGTTACCTTCCAACCCTCAGCTACGATCGTGATTATTCGATAGAGATTAAAAGATTGAAAAAATTAGTTTCCCTCACAGGGCACCTGGGCTCACCTTTAGAGATGTTTGAGGAGCTCAGATATCCAGAATTAGCTCACTGAATAAAGCCAGTTGAGGTAATTTTGGCTATCTAATCAGGACACCTTCCATATGCCTCTCTGTGGAGGTATTGTGGGCACATCCAACTGGGAAGAGACCCCGGGGCACACCCAGGACTGCTGGAGGGATTAAATATGTCATCTGGTCTGGGAACTCCTACAGATCCCCCAGGAAGAGCTGGAGGTCATGGCTGGGTAGAAAGACGTCTACTTAGTCTGATGCCAAAACAACCCAGACTCAGATAAGCTGTAGAAAGGAAAGAAGGACGGATGGATGAACAGACAGACAGATGGCTGGATAGACAAATGTTAGTTGAAGCAAGTGGAGTAGTCAGAAACTATACTTTAGTAAGAGCAGTGTAAAATAATAGTTGTCCTCAAAATAACTATAAATGTGTAGAAAAGCAGACAATGCAACTATCCTTAAAAATGAGCGTCTCTCACACCATAAAAAGGCAAACAGGGTCTAAATAGAGACATGTTCCTAACCTCCCTCTAAAATATCACATTACATCTTACCACACACAAATACTCAAATATAAGCTTGAAACCCATGTAAAGACTATAAGCTCAGTAAAACCACAACAAACCAATCTCTGTAAAACAAAAAAAGTAATAAAAACCTGTTCAACTGTTAATATAAATAGCTGGATTTTGAAATAGTCTGAAATCTGTCACTAAATTCTACAAACCAGTCCTTCAAACAACCATAAATTCACCATATCAAGATTATTACAACTTTATTATTAACAAAGGTGATAATGTCTGATACAACTGCACATACAAAAATGCAGTTTAAAAAAAAAATGTCGACCAGAACTCCAATTGAATTTAAGAAAAAATGCAATGCAAACATTTGTCATACGATGTCACATATATGTGTGTGTGTGTTTGTGTGTGTGTCTGCACAGATGGTGAATTGATTTAATATAACTTAAAACCCGGCATGAAAAGTAAACTTTTATTTAAGTCTTCATCAGTCACATTAGGCAACCCAGTCTCATATAAATTACACACACACAGACACACACACAATTGATTGTTCTCACATTTACTCTGAATTGCCAGGCGATTGTGCACACACACACACCCGTACACAAACACACACACTCAGCCAAATGCAAATCATACCAGATAAAGCACACGCACGTTCTGCCTACAGAGCCACGAGGTAGCTACTGTGGAGCACTTGGCTGCCTAAAGACCCTGAAGCACATGTCAACTCCTCCCTCCATCCCACATTGGGGCTCTGCATTTTAACTAAACATCTGGCTGTGTCAGCACCAGTTCATCACAGCGGGGACCCCCCCCACCCACCTCCCCCTTTCTGCCTCTGTGTCTGTCTCTGCATGTAGGGAGGCTACATTCAGAGAAATATGCATCACACATTGTGATTCATGGTGATTCAGTGTTTACGAGTGAGCGTGGTGCATGCATATTCATTTGGATTTAATCATCAAACAGAGGTTGAAATTGCTGGCTTTGACCGGACAAATGCGTATGGGTGTCAAGCATATGAATACATGCTAGTGCGCATATGCCAAACGTCCTTACACATGAGATGTTTACATGCTGAATCGAAACCACCTACTGGGCTACAAAAATTAATCGGCTGCTACCTGCAGTGCATTAACATTAAGGTTGAGTCACCCCATTAAATGCATTTAGCCTCCAGGGAAAGTGCTTTAATGTTGGCTGAGAGAAAGTACAAATAGCTTGGAACAAGCCGGGTCCATTTTATATGTAGGGTCTAACAGCATACATTACAGCAAGCGCTTTACACAACGGGACTGATTTGAGGCTGTTAGCAGTAGTATAGTACAGTGATCTGACATTGTGAAGAGAAATGAGAATGCAGAAGTCAAGCTGTTGGAGCTGGCACTGGTGGGAAATTTCACCATTCTACGAGAAGGTCATTTTCATCAAAATGAAATGTGTTAAGTGTTTAGTTTCACTCAGTCAAAATGACTACTTGTTCTAGTCACAAATGAGTCAAATATGTGATATATGTGTCACCAATATGCCACTAGTCTATTTTTCATTTCATTCAATTTCTTAGACTAAAACCAAAAAGAATGTGTCCTGCCCCATCCTCTATTTAGTTTGTAGTTATTTGTCCTTTCAGATGAATAAAGACAGCTGTCAGTATTCCCACTGTTGATTTTATTGACTTACTTACACTTGAGCTGATGCAATTGACTATTCTTGAAAGTGAAACTCAAGAACAGAATGCTTTTTAAAAAACAAGCCCAACGCTGACCGCCTTAAGTAATCCTCACATTTCTTTAACCCTGGTGTCTACAGTCAGCAAAGTAGCCTGTTTGTATATATTCTATTTGATTGTTGACAAGGTTATTGGCAGGATTGATACCCTTACCTGAGACATTCTAGCTCCTTGTCTTAACTCGTAGCCAGCTGGGGAAATAAGGAGATGAGCTCCTGAAAGGCTCTCTGATAGAGAACATTTAGAAGTTAGCATCTCTTGAGGAAACTGAATCAACCGCTCACTCAGTTTGGAGCCTTTTTCTTGCAGGTTACAGATCTCTTTAGACCCATGAATTGTGAGTGAGCATGTGATGTGTGCTACACGTTGACCAGGATGAAATCTCACTCAGACCCGCTGCTTGTCCGTAACTAAGGCAGTGATGTCAAAACACATTACATCACAAAGTTCTGCTCACTGAGCTATTGTCAGTACATCCCCTGTGCAGGTTTGTAGCTTTGACTGCAGTGCACGTAAGCAATGCTTATCTCTGAAGAAAAGGAGCCTTTAGTGATTACAGTGTATTGGCAGTTGGGTGTGTGTAACAGCGGTCTCCTGAAGTGCCCCATTACCTCTGATTTAAAGTGTGTAAAGAACAACAGGCCAGGCAATACAGTCCCTTTTCTGACGATACCAACAGCATTCTGCTCACGGACAGGAGGGCTGCAGAGACAGAGGAAGAGGCAAGTTATGGGAGAGAAAATTAGTCTTCACAGGCACAGAATCAAA
>NW_023339740.1:6897221-6926111 GCF_004916995.1 Morone saxatilis | reverse complement strand
TTTTTTTCTGCATTTGGTTTTTGGCTCAATAAAGATCTACATGTTTGGAGACATGCATTTGAGAAGAAACACTGAAAATCTTTCTACTTTGACTACATATTCACACAACATTTGTACAGACGTCATGGTAACAGCAAACTGTGCTTCAAAGCATGTCAACCAAACTAAACCTAACTAATTAGGCATTTCTTTTGAACTGGAAACGTGTTTAACGGATTGATCAAAGTGAATAATTATAATGAAAAGAGTGCAGTCTAACCTGACAAAGGCACTTTAACTGTTACTAAAGTTCCCCAGTCATCAGGACAGTCAAGAGAGAAAGTCATACACTGTATATCTCCCAATGTGCTGACTGCTATCATTAATCATCCCTATATTCTGCAGCAGACATTGACAAATATTGTGACAAACAAGCATTCCCTGTTTGATTTACAAACAATAGCACCCCACAAACATTTTGTTAATGAACTCACTCTCAACTCTCAACAAGTGTGTTCTGGTTTCACTCGCTCACATCTTCACATCTTTAAAACTATATGTTATTTTGAATGGATGGATTCAGAGTCTTGAAATTCATCACATCTCAAGCCAATCTGTAGTGTACTTGAGTATTCCCACGTTTAAAGTAATTGCTACTTGTTACATTACAGATGAAGATTTTTCAAACAAAACATATAGCCAGTTAATAAACATGATTTATTTTCATACATCTTATATCTTCATAATATTATATCTAAAGTACCTAGAGTATATAAAGCAACTGAAATGATCTACAACATTAAAAGACAACTTGCATGTTCATCAATATTTGTGATCCCCCAATGTAATAGCATACAATACTGTATTGCTCTGAAAGGACCCATTCTACATAATGAGTGCTTTTACTTACTGACACACCTTGCTGATAACACATATCTTTTTTTTACTTAAAGTGATTGATATTTGGATGAGCAACATCCCTGTGCATTAGCCAGCCCTCTTATCATATGGAGTTGAGGGTTAAGTTGCATGTTGGGGACCGCGAACACAAACAAACATATGTGTTGGTCTCACTTAAACCTCTTTGGGCAGTGGCCATGGTTTATGTGTCGCATGAGGGTTGAATGTACGATTTCTCACTCCACAAGGGCCCTATTACCACAAAACGTTAATGCTCCATGTCATTGTGCTTCCATTCAGTCACTTTAGTACAATAATTAATCAAAATAAACATACAGCGCTTGACAATAAGGCTTTTATATTTGGCACTAATCAGACAACTCATTAGGCAGTAATGAGCCGACTCTGCCTGCTCTTGTCGTGTTTGGGGGAAGTTTGGTGCATGGGGAGAAGTGTGTGTGTGTGTGTGTGTGTCTGTGTGTGTGTGTGTGTGAGAGCATGCACAGATACACATAGGCACACATGCACCCACTAATACACACATATACACACACACCAGCCGGCACTCCTGTAGTCCCACTCCAATTATGGCAGCATCTCACCCGGGAAGAAGCCCACTTACCCAGCATTCACTTTATGAATAATTGATTGTTTGTGCCAGTGTTATATTTGTAAATACACGTTTGCTGTCTGATTAATAGTTTTCTAGACATACTCATTTGTTCAATTTGATTAGACTCTTAAATGTATTATTTATTAGCAGAAAATGCTCTCCGGTTATTAGTCATCACAAGGGCAACAAGAAGATTTGGCATAATGACGCATCTGCATGCAAACAGACGTGCTCGCATCAATCCATACTCACTCACATGGCAGGTGGCAGCGTGCGTGTGTGTGATTTAACATGTTCAGATGTTGTGAACACGTTTCAGCACGTGTACAAGCATGTCTTTAAGACTCACAGCTTGTTTTTTTAAAGTTTTTGAGAGTATAAAAAGGAAGCAAGTGAAGCATTTCTTCAATATTTTAATTAAGCAGGATTTAGGAAAAATCTGAAGAAGAGGTAACATTCTGTAATCTGGACACAAACTCGTAAGATAATGCATTTTCTTTTTTGTGAGTGACAAGAGTCACTCAAGGGGGGAAATGTAGTGGAAAAATGCATTCAGGGATAAGGTTCTGTGAACATAAGGCAAACTGTAATATGTTATATGTTATTCCATGTTTATTTTTACATGCACACATTATAGTATTTTATGTTTATGTATGTTCATCCTCATGTATTCACACTCTGGCTGTCTCACCCTAGTTAGGAGAATTGTTATTCATTGTGCCATGAGCTAAGCACATTCCATCCAAAGACCAAGGCTGTCTCAGGGAGAGTTGGGCATCAAGTGTTATGACTAGTGTTTATCAGACATTAGCCATCACCAGTAGACATCCTTGAGAAAAAGGCTACATTCGTTGGGAAAGAGGCATATAATAGAGTGATTTTCTTTGTTCAAGTCAGTTCTATCGGGGAACAACTGTGTTTGCTTGTATCCTGTGTGATCCACATAAATCGTTGCACGTGTAGTGAAAAAAAGTTCTTTGCTTTCTGTGAGTCTGTGTCACCATTCTGGGTACCTTCAGTGAGAGTTTGTGGTCTCTCACTAGAGTCAGATAGCTAAAAGTTTAAGTCAGATAGACATCAATTAAGGTGCATTGAGGCAAGGAAAATTAAACTACAACACTGCCTTTCAGCACATGTTTTTGAAAGTATAAAAAGAAAGCATGTGAAGCATTTCTTAGATCCATACGTAGATGAAATGAAACCATTTTAATGTAGTAATACCGGAGGCATTTACTAATCACATTACTAAGAAAGACTGTGGGTGAACATCTCTGGTAAGTGCACAGAGAAAGGTTATCAAACACACAATGGCAGATGCAGTTTGGTGCTTTGAGAGAGCTTACATAGTTTTCATGTCAGTGATGAAGGAAATGAGTAACTGTGACCTTTTGGATGAGTTTGTAATATGTGGGAGTCTGCATCATCACTTGTTTTGACTGATTCTTTTCACAGCAGCTGTCAGCTTAATAAAGAAACAGGTCAAATGTGTTGGATGAATTTAAAAGATAACAAATTGTGCGGTCCAGACAAGAATGCAGGGTATTTGTCTGAAATTTTAATTTATTCATTTTGAGAGCAAAGGCAACACAAGCAGCGCAAGATTGTCACCGTGGCACTACATACCTGTATCAGTGCAGCTGATTTATCATTCTTTAAATATAAAAAGCACATTGATAGTATAAAAGTCTCCAAGGTTTATATGGTATTTATGTATCTGTCTCTGTGTCCTATTTTGGTCAGTGCACATCTCCTGTAGAATTTGTAAAAGGACATGAAAATTAAAATTGTTGTGGCATGTCTAAGTAGCAAAATACTGCTAAAATGTTTTATGTATCAGTTTATCCTCACATCAATGGGTGGAACAACTATATGCTTTGGCTGGTTTTCTTCTTTCTGCCTCCAGGGAGTGCACTAGTTTGCTCTCAGGGATGATAAAAGCACAGTATGTGCAGTCAACATTAAAGGATTACTCAAAAGTTTATTGTAAAGCATACTTGTAGCCCTCCACTAAATAAGTTTTTGCTGTTACTGCCAGCACTGCCAGTCTCATTGTGTCTGACAAAAGGGTACTTGAAAGTCTCTTTAAAGACAAAACCTAAATACAAAATGCTGTCAGGAACAAGAATTGGATGTAGTTGCAGCACTGCCCCGACCTATATGCTGGATAGGCAATTGTGTAGGATAGATCATGTTAAACCAATCAACTTCTCATCTTGAAATCTCTGACTGCATCACCCAAAGAGAGAGAGGAAAGGAGTGCACGTGTCCGCAAAAAGTGCCAGTGTAACAGCTCGCACACAGGAGAACTGAGAGACAGAGCGAGAGAGAGAGAGAGAAATTGCAGGAATGTTCTTGCCATGTTGTTGTAGTAAACAAATTGTTTTATATAGTTATATATATATAAATATATATATGTATAATAGTTCAACTATTCATATAGTATCTGGGGCCCTAAAGAAAATAGGGACTGTTGTCTAGAGTTGGGTCCTGTGTATTGGCTACTGTAATTTTTATATTTAGTTTAGACATCATCATTGATGATTGATGATGATACAACTGAGCAATCACCTTCCACATTTATATCAATTAGATATCAATTAGCTGTTGTTTCCTGTCATCTCCTGCCCCTGAATTCTGGAGAAACTCCTGGATCTCCTGGTTTTGTAATGTATTTCTGCAATCTAATGCTCAGTAGATTGTATAAGATGATCTATCTACTATGATAACGTATCGTAAAAACTGTGTCATGTGTTTGATGCTGCATCTAACATTAGTTAACCAGGTAAACAGGTCCATACTACTGAGATTTTAAATACACACACACACACACACACACACACACACGTAAATCTCTGTCAATATGTCTTTTTCACAGCAGACGTTTTGACGTCTCGTAATAAAAAAAGCCATTCAGGCGTCATTAATTTTATAATTTACACTTGTGCTTTTCTTACTGTGAAATGTCAAAATGTCTTCTGTGAAAAAGAAAGGGCCTAAATAAATGACAATGAGGTGGTTAATTCGTTACAGACCATACACATCCATGGTAAACCCACACAAGTGTTAGTTAACCTGCCTGATTACACCCACCGCGTTTTGTTGCCCCTGTCATCCAACTTCAACCAGAAAAGAGGTCTAATGAGCCAGATGCATGAGAACACCTGTATAGGTGTGTGTAGGGCCATTAATGGAATACATACTAAACTCACATACTGTTCACGTGTTTTACATGCAGATATTTCCTTAACACCAAATTAGGCACTTTTGAGTATTCTAGGATTGTGAGTACCAGGCTGTGGCTGATTTGCCTGTAGCAGCATGTACAGTGCTATTGTTGAAAACCTTGAAACCTGTTGCAAAGAGGTTGTGGACGAATGCCCAGCAACTCAATCGGTGTGTATGTGTATTTTGCGAATGCATGTGTGTGTGTTTGTGAGTGTGCATGTCAGTGTGTGTTGCCGTGCTCCTCGGGAGTGCTAGCAGGCCAACTGAAGAGAGAAGGAAAAGCAGCACTACTCTGCACCATATGCCAAATATGAGCCTGCCTGCCAATTTGTGGGGGATACTGGCAAATGCTAGCAAGGCTGAATTCTTGACAGAGGGAGATGAATAATTGAACATGTGCGGAGCGAAGTTCTGTTGGGATAGAGTCGGGTGCCTTTATACATGGAGAGGAGGAATGGAGACAGTCGGGCTGTCTACGAGCAAAACTCTCATTTAGATAGTGATGTGTTTGCTTTTTGTAAACAAGTCAAAAAGTTGCAGAGATTTTAAGATGAACTTGAATGGATTTGTGGCGAGACATGAGTGGGAAAAAAGCACAACTCATTAATGCATTTGGATCATAATGACAACCAAAGAGGCCAAGAGCTGTCATCAATCCTGCAACTCCGAGCCGCAACTACACAGAGAAATCAAGAAAATAAATATACACACTGAAAAATCTGTGTAACTTAATCAATTAAGTGAAGACATCTATTCAAACAGTGTTTGCATTTTATATTTAAATTGCAGTTATTTAGCACACACTCCAATCAAGATCAGCCTCATGTAAATGCAACAGTAGAACCATCTTCCACTTCAAAGACCTTACTCCAGGCTCTTGTAATTGACCAGTAGTCCAACCCATTCTCCTTACGTAAGATAATTATTGATAATATGAGTTTTTAGTCCATATGTTTAAGGCTGGCATGTGCACTTTAGCCACAAAGTAGCACATTTAACTAAGGCAGATGAGAAGAGAAGAGAAATATGTTGATTAGCACATTTCCATTCAACACAACTGGTTTAGGCCTAAAATAAATGTCAGTGAGAGTTTTGGCATGTTGTCAGTTATCTACTACAGGCTGCCAATTGTGAGAAAATGTTCATGACAGCTTTCAAGTTGTGATTACATATAAGATATGTGACATTTTCCTATCATCTCTCTGCATATCGCCCTCAGCAAACCCTCTAAAGAGTAGAAACAAAATTGAGCTTTGAATAAAAGTATAACAGGAAGAGTCTACCATGCTAGCAGTTCTGTGAGACTGTACTTGTACTGTAGACACAGCGGTTCTTTGAGCTAAATGCTAAGGTCAGCATGCTAATATCTTCACAATGACAACACTAACATGCTGATATTTAGCAGGTTTACACTGTTCACCATCAGTTTAGATGGACTGTTTAGTCCATGTTAGCATGCTAACATTTGCTAATTAGCACGAGTCCAGCTGACTATTACATGAAGAGTTGAAGGATCACCAAATATCAACCTGCTAATGTTGCTAGAGAGAAAGTCTGGGGAGTCAAGAGGATTCATTCCTCTGTGGACCATGAATGTTCATACACAATTTCATAGTAGTCCTTACAACAGCTGTTGAGACGTAAAATTGTTGGACTGACAGGCTACATCACTATCTACCAGACCACTAATGTAAAAATGTAAAAACTGGGACATTTCTCATCATTTCTCACCAAACTTTTGTGAGTTCACCTGACCAATATATAACATATTATTTTGCTCTTAAAACAATACTCCTCCTAAGAGAGGGGAGGCCTGGAGCAACCAGTGAGCCTTTCCTTAACCCTTATGTTTTTTTTCCATCACTGGGATGCTGGGATTCATCCTAGAGTAGTGTGTCCTGAAACCTTGAGTTTAGAAAGAAAGTTTATCTGATCAAAGTTCATATGTTTCTAACTTTAAGTCAGCTTTAAGGCTTTCTAGATTAAAAATGTAAGCAATACATGCAAAAATGAGCCATGGAGATTGCTTCTGATCAAATCTCACTAAGCGACTCAGCTGGAGGACACAAGAAGGGCAGGCAACCAAGGGAGAGACGTCAAGAGCATCCACGGCTGCCTCTCCTCTTTCTGTTACCCGGCTGTGGTGTCAAGGTCTGAATAAATATCGCCTACAACGATGTACATAAGTGTGTGCAGTGTGCATATGCAATATCCTGCAATTCTCCTGTGTTTCATTGAGTGAGCACAAGAGCAATATAGACATCACAACAAGCGTCTGAAGATAATGATGAATCCCACCGCTTGAGGCAATGACAAGAAGTATAAGAGAGAAAACAAACTGTATTCTGGTTAAATGATGCTGCCTGGATAATAGACAGAGACAAATGTGAGCAACTACGCAGTTGTGACAGCAAATTTTCTCCAATAGTAGCCCTACGTTCTGTATATGTCACTGTCCGGCTATTGCCTGTGACTTTCCATTAATCCTCAGAAATTGATCTGTTTTGTTCTCTTGTTTAACGGTGACTTTAGTATTGCAATGCCACTTTTACTGGAGCCTATTATGTTCTAATCATCCTCTCTCTCCTCTCCCCTTGCCCTTCTTTCTCCTCTCTCTTTCTCTCTCGGTGACAGATACCACCCTGTCCAGCGAACGTGGTAAGTACTGCAGCCGCACACTCCCTTGATTTAGAGCCATCTGTGAGTGGACTCTGCCAGCAACAGCGGATTGGCTGTTTGTGTTGATGTGGAAGAAACCATTCTCAGATGTTAGTCTCAGTGGGGGAGCGCCGAACCTCAAACATCATTTGCATCACCAGGAAGCTATTTTCCTCTGCATCACATTGCATGTCACGGCAAATGTTGAAACGAGGAGAAAAACATCAAGTGAAGGCAATTATGAAAGCAGCAGCCGCAGACCCATGTGGCCAATCAGAATTTGAATTTAGCATATTTTCCCTGCACGCATTTTGCCTCAACCTACTTAGTCAATTTACCCCCTTTTGACTCCAATAGTATTCAATAAGAAGCCAATAAGGAGTATCCTTTTCACTTTGTCTCCTTCCAGCTTTAGTGGAACACATCTCCATGCAGTCTAAATAGAGAGTAGATGGATTCCCCCACTGAGACAGCCTCTCTTTTCATTTTATTTTGAATTTGACTCCCCTCTGTCGTTCTGTTATTAATGGCTTCCTGTGCTTAGCCGAGCACTTTAATCACTTCGTCAAACAGGTTGAAAGAGAGTCTATCTGCAGTACTGTTTTTGAAATATCTTTTCGCATGTGCATGTGTGTGCTCTGGCCAGACATCTGGTTTGCCTTGTAAGCAGCATGAGAGCTGTGTCAGCCATACTTCTACTGCTTTGTGTGTGCTAGATGTTCCCACTGCACATGATATCATCAGAGTTTCAGTATGGCACTGAGACAAAAAGTGATCTTGCTGAACTTGTTCTTCGCTCCATGAAGGAGGATGCTTTGGGGCGAAATTGTCAAGCTAAATTGGTGTGGTGGGTTCACACAGTGCAGACAAAACACCACACGCTGTGTGTCTGGTCTTTGAAACCTCAAAGTGGCAAGAGGGAAGAGAAGAGTAAAGTTGTGGCTTAGATCAAGCACTTGAGGTTTATTTTTGTGTGCCTGGTTAACCCTCATTTACTGGTGGAGGCGATACGCAGCACAGAGAAGCTTGTGTGATCAATTTTTCATTGCCAAGCTAGCAACAGTGTGGCGCTTTTTTTTTCAATCCAGTTAGGCTTGAAAACAAGGAGCTGGGAATAAGAAGTCACAATAGACAAAGATTTGTATTCATCCTGAGTGTTATCCTTGATTTTAACCTTATCTCTGCCTTTCCTAACCGCCCCTCTCACATTAAAACACACGCATGAGTTCTCTCTTCTCCCACACCTTCTCTCTTTTCCTGTACTGCTGAGTAGTCACATAATATGAATGATGTTCCTCCATGAAAGGCAGAAAAAGGAAGAGTGAAGTAATGAATGGATTAAAAAGAAGATGAGAGAGTGAGAGGAGGCAGTGATAGGGCAAGGTCTGTGCGCCCTTGGCTTATCACTCACCTGAGCATACATCATTCAATTTCTGTTTTTCGTTCCTGTACATGTGCAAGTGTGTTTTTGGAAGAATATAAACATACAGTATTTACCTGCAGTGCAACACAGCACATACTTGAGCTCCATCCCCGTGTCTTCCTGTGCTTAACAAGCTCCTCTCTGCCCCCTCTGCAGTGATAGGGTGTGTTTGGAGTTGTCTGATAGGCCTCCTCAATGTGAAGTGGCTGCCGGCGCATCCTCTCCTAGCTTAATTGGCTGTACCTGAGGCAGGAGGGCAAGGTGTAATTGCGATAAGAGAAAACGCTGTGCTTGGCTGGTTTTAGGCCCTTATCTATAGTCCCCGGATTGATTATGGTTTTTCTGCCAGCCGTGCAAATTGTTCAACCCCATCAACTGCAGTGGAAACCACCTTAACTCTGTCTTGGCCAAACTGCCATGCACATCCGCAAACTATAAAACAGACGGTGCATGTACTGCTGATGAGGCTACAATGTTCTGACCACTGGCTTTCAGATCTGATCTCTGCTGGTTGTAGGGTGCTCACACAGTGTTTCAGGCTTTCTTTTTCTTTCCGCTGAAGGCAGCAGAAATTATATTAGAGAGAGTACAGTTTAGCATCTGGTGTACCATATGAATGTTTTTGTATGGTCAAATTAACAAGGTTATACTGTATCTCCCTGCAGTTATTTTCATCTCAGTCAGAAATCAATATTCCTCTAAATGCCAAAATGTCTTAAAGCAATAGTTCAGCATTTTGCTTGCTGAGAGTTTTTCTTGCTGAGAGTCAGATGAGAAGATTGATACCTCTCATGTCTCTATGCTAACTATTTATCTAGAGCCAGCAGCCAGTTAGCTTAGCTTAACTTAGCATAGAGACTGGAAACAGCTACCCTTGCACTGTCCAAAGGTTGAAAATATTATTAAATAAATGATCTGCATTTGTATCCGTACTTGGAATGGACAGGACTTAAACCATACGTGGGTGATACTTGTACTGGAATTTGACAGGGCGAACCAGAAGTGGTAATTTAAACCGGAAATTGATATGGGCTGATCAGAAGTTGCTATATATAAGAAAATTATTTCCAGAACAGCCTCAGAATTGAGCTTCAGAGCAACTTCTTAGATCACAAGAGTAAGAGAACTCTTAACAGAACTTTTTTTTTCAAGAATTTGCTATATTTAACAAATCCAGTCTAAAATGTGGCCATAACAGATCATTAGATTTATCTTTTTTTTTTTAATTTTAATTAATCTAAATTAAACGTGTTGATTAGTGAGCTTAAGAAGAGCTGGTAGGCAGATTTTGTTGGACACAGCCAAGATAACTGTTTTCCCCTGCTTCCTGTCTCGGCAAGAAAGTGTTTCCCAAGCATTTCCCAAAATGTTAAAATTATTACTATTTTTACATGTGAGGTCAAAGCCTCTGCACCAGATGCACCTACTGTAATGCTCTATGCACAGTCTCTCACTGTGTCTGTGTCTCCCCCACACCGTCCTCTCTTTCACTGGTTTTCAGTAGTGGTTGGGGCTGAAAGAGCAGCTAATGGGCTGTGAAATGTCTCCAAAGCTAGAGCAACAACAGAAGCTAATGTCTCAAAGCCCTTCTAAAACAACACAAGCGGCAAAGAACCCTGACAGTGCAAAGAGAGGAAAAGGGGAGGGAAAACATTCCTGGTTTCCTCTGATGTGTCAAATAGGCCATTTCTGTCAGCCTAATTGTAGTGAAGCTTTCCTAGTGGCCTTGGTGAAATAACGTAATTGGCTGCTGAAATGGATTGGACTGCAACGCTGGCTGCACTTTTTAGGGTTTCGTTTTTCCCATGTAACGCAAGATCCTGAATGCAGCTCAGCAGTGTTCTGACAGTTGCTGTTTCAATCATTTTGGCTGCAGAACACAGTGCTTAGTAGGGCAAATTCAAGGCTCAGGGATATTGACAGTGTGAAATATAACAGTTGGCAATTTTAGCTGGACAAGTTGATTCAGCTGCATGGAACCTGAGAGCTATTGCTCCACGTGAAATAATGGATTTAGTTTCACAACCTGCCTTATAAGTGCTAATTTGACCATGTGTTCATTTGAAGAGTAGTCTATTTAAAGCTCTAGTGGTGGCTGGCCCGCCCAGGTAGATAAAATCTGAATTCCATTTTTTTTTTCAAGCAACATGCACAATTTCATAATGCACACAGACCAGCAGAAGTTAAGGGGGCCATCACTATAAACTAAAAAATATGTGACTGAGTAAGTTACACCATTGAGGGTGCAATGCATGCCTTTGCACCCTCGTAGAACCAGGGCTGACTATAAAACGATTGTCACTAAATGTAATAAAAAATAATAGCAATGAAATAAAAAATAAAATAACTCATCATTCCCACACTAAACGTGAATCGTATCGCAGTTGCAGTACAATGTTTCTACCATATTGTGCAGACCTACTTATAAACAAATATTATTGGCATCACTGCAGAAAATTGCAGATGAACTTCACTAATTCACTATTGCTGACCATACACAGTCCAGCCATATATTTGCTCCTAGTCTAGTCTCCTAGTCTGTATTTTAACATGTAGAAAGTTTATCATTGAACACCGTGCATCATACGCTGCACTACTCACCACCACAAGTAAATTCTCAACGTGTGGAAGACTGATAAAAGGAATAATGTTAAAAAAAGACCTATGTGAAGATGTTAGCATTAAATGCCAAAGAGAAACTGGGTAGAATGCAATTTTTGATCATTCGCAAGCATTTTTCTCTAAAATGTGGTGAAGCGTGCGACCCCTTCTGCTTCTCTTCCCCCTCAGTACCAATTAAAGCTGTTTTTCTGCAGCAGATCTTGAGCTGATGAAGACAGCCACTAAGAGCTCTTGAAGTGGAGTCGCACAGGACCTGTATGGCAGATGGTTTGTGCAAGAGTATGAGCAAAAGAAAAAAAAACTGCAAAGAAGGAAACAAACAAGCATAAAAATGGCAGCCTGTCTCCAGTGAGGAGCTCGTATTTTCTGCCCAATTTAAGACTTACAAATTCCAAATTTTCTAACTTTTCCTCAAAAATACTGTCAAACCTGCAGGAGACCAGGGAAAACATTAGATCTTTTTCTGTGGAGAATTTTTGCACACCATCTCCAAAAAACTATTGAGACAACTCAAATCTCAGCAAACAAAAAAAAAAAGGGGCTGGGAGCTGCTTGATCTCTCTGCTTTGACCGGCTCTCCCAGCTGAATGGAGACTAGCTTTGCTCCGGCCTTTTGCTACAAAAGCTGAGACGGCAGAGAGTCAAGGCACAGAGGACAGTGCCTAATGGCTACAAGTCCGGCTTTTCCCAGTGGATTACATGTTTTAAAAAGATAAGGCTTGATCAGAAGAATCCAAAAAGCCTCTTTTTTGTGATGCAGATGAGAGCAGACAGGAAACTTGCTGAAACCAATGGGATCTAAGGCTTTGTGCTGAGGTTTAGAGCATACAACTAGAGATAATACAGAATACAAGCACTTTACTGTGCAGTAAGTTTTTACATCACCTGTGGTCACCTCTCCTTTAATCCAGTGAAAATAGTACATTCTGCCACTTTAAAGCATCAAAACAACTAAACATCACCTTTGTTGTCAAGCTTTTGGAATTATTTCTATCTCTGCATTAGTCCCTGCTTACATCTCCATACCAGCCGTTTATTATTTTAGCCATGCTGTATACTTGACCAATTAGTTCACACTTCATTTTAACACCCGGGCTGGGACTAATGAAGCCACATTTCCTGGGGTTAATTATACCAACATTATGTGATATTATGAGGAACAGGAAATGGCAAAGCACGCTTTAGTATCTCTTCCTTTCATCATCACCTCCCACTGTGGGAGACTATTCCCCTCCAGCTCTCCCTCCATCTATTTTATATATCTCTCCTCTCTCCTCCTGCAGTACTTTCAGACACATCCTCCCGTCTCTCAGAGACAAGGCTGGATTGCACAGAAGCATTAAGGGACTGTGAGACGCTTGTCCAGGCAAATCCCTACACAAATTAGAGTGTAGAGACCATTATTAAAGCCAATTGCCACTGCCTGCTACCAACAGTTAAATTACAATGTCTCTTGAACAAAAAGGCAAGCGATTTTTATTACCGCCGTTTTCCCTCCTTGGCAGAGCTGCGTTCTGGAGCGAGTGCAGCTTTGGAACTATGTCATTCTTCAAGATCTGGGTTGGAATTATAATGTACTCTGCTGACATTCGCGTGGCGCCTGGTCCTCAAAGAGGCAAACACATGATTGGCACCCTGGTTTTCACAAAGAGCATTAAGTTTCTTCGTTTTGAAAGAAAAAAAAAGCCTGATGTTTTTCTACACACCTCACCTCAGATGCTCAGTGTCTCAAAGGCGCACGAAATACTCAAGTTTGCTTTCATGTGAAGTATACTGAGGCGATTTCTGTGGCTGGCTTTTAACTCTTGCATTTGGTGCTTTTCTCTGTCAAATGGGTATTTCAGCTGAAACGATTTTCCTGTCAATCACAGTGTTCCTTACACGCACAGATTACTTTGCTGCTGTGAGGATGCACTGAATTCTGTGTGTGTGCAAATGAGTGTGCATTCTGCGTTTGTGTTTATGGGTATGTGTGTGTGTGTATGCAGCCAGACATTTTATGTTATAAGTACTAATCTGTCACTTCTATAAGATTACTGCTGGAGCTGACTTCATGCGGCGCATGTCAACATCCTAGCTGACAAAACCTGCTGAGTTCCTGTTTCCTTGACGTTTATTCTAACTGCACTTCCCTCTATGTTACCAAATGACTTTAATCGACACTAACTTGACACATTAATATCATTTAAACTCTCTCCGACTCACTTCTTCACTGCTGCAGTTTTTCCCATTTAGTCGCAGATCTAGTATATAGAGCACTTCCAGTCTCACTGGGCCGTTTTCCATAATGACATAACACTGTTGTGTAATAATTGCTCATCCACACAACAAAGCAGATACCAATAAAAACTGAAAAATATTACCAATGATATCGTCACAGTTCAGTCCTGTTATTTTGTTAGAATGAACAATCGTTTTGTATGGTTTTAAAAAACAGAGAGCAAACTTATCTTAATGAAATGAAATTGTAAACTATGTGGGTTTTTTACACAGTAATTAAAACTGTACCTACACTCATGTACATGTGATGAGGACTTTTAGTTTATAAATGTATCTATGTCTGTACTAAAGAGTCTGTACTAAACGCTTAGTTAATGTACATCAACTCTCTTTTGTTATAGTAGTATAAAGGATGTTCATTTTTTGATCTTGAGGGCTTAGACACAGAAATAGCTCCAGGACTACAATAATGCAATGCAAAATATTACACTTTGTAAAGTATTCTCCCTGGAAAAGAAAAAAGGAAACGAGTGTTTTCTATGAAGTATGAAGAGGCGTATCTTTCTCACCTATGACAAACTCTAATTTCCTCTGCTCCTGAGTCACGCAACTGTCAGAGTTACTTACAGTTTTCTCCCTCATCATCCAATAAAGCACATCCACTATCCACTGATGCTCTGATCTTTCCTCTTGCTCCACAATGAGGTAGAATTATGTGATTTTGAGTCAGATGACTTGCTAAATTGGGGATGGATTCATATCATCCACAGACTGAACTGTGACAACTTTTGTGATCCCCTGATGTTCACTGTAGTGCCATCATTAGATCCAAAATAAATACCTGCAATGACAAACTAACGACATTTCCATCAGCATAAGCTGTACTTTGTGTTTAGTGCATTAAAATAAAGAGTGCTCACACAGTAAACTAAAATCAGCGTGTTAGCATCGTCATTGTAAGCATGTTAGCTCAATACAACGTAGATCCTGACTACAGGCACACAGAGCTACTAGCATTGCTCTAGACCAGAGGTCAGCAACCTTTACTTTCGTAAGACCCATTTTTGCTCAAAAACCCAGGAGCTGCACAACATATTTAAGTCTTAATTAGAATGTTAATATATACCTAGATAAATATTTGTAAGACGGCGGTGTTGGTGGTGAAAACCAACAGATCTGTCCACGCACTATTAATATCTCATATCTCTATATTTCTATTTTGTTTGGGTTTGGAATCTGTAGCTTGCCTTTAGGGCGACTTAAGACTAGTAGCCACTGCTGAGGTTCAGCTAAATATTGAGGAGAAGGTGCCAGGTCAGGATGTAACATATCACACACATTAGTTAACAAAAATTGTATTCTGTGCGTAATGGCTACACATTTTTGCAATTAGATAATATAAGAATCATTCAGACCGTAACACTAAAGAGGCTGAAGGTGAGCAATGTCTGGATCAGGGGGACAATGAAAGTATGGTCAATGGTACATAAAAAATTCAAACTGTCAAACTCCATTTGTAGGGCCACCAGAATTTTGACAAATCCTGATTTTTTACCATCAAGTTTTTACAACTAAGGACACATAAGGAGTGGGAGAATATCTGTAAAACCCATCTAAACTGGAAGAACTAATAATGACATTCTCAGAGGGAGAGACAAAGAAACGGGCTATATCAAAATTGTATAAGGTACTTTAACAGGAATCTAACAATAACAATTTGGATGTCAAGGAAAAATGGGAATTGGAAGCGAATACTACAATAACAGATGAACAATGGGAAGAAACATTCAAAGCAGGACATATGGTAATTAGTAGTCCAACATGGAGGGAGTTTGATTGTAAGATCAAAAGGAGGTATTTTAACACTCCATCTATCACCTCAAAATATAGTAATACTTCTGAAATGTGTTGGAGGGGTTGTGGATTGGTCGGGCACTTTACACATATATTTTGGGATTTCCCAAAGATTTTAAATTTCTGGAAGAATGTTCAAAAGGAAATAAAACATGTTTTGGGTATTGACTTTACTTTAGATCCAGCACTGTACATATTGGGTACGAGCCCAGATATTGTCATAAATAGGGACCTGACTTTCTTACCTGGAATTCTGCTTTTAATAGCAAAGAAAACAATTACAGTTTCTTGGTTGAAGCCACAGCCCCCCAGTATAACGGAATGGAAAGAAAGGGTAAAAAAGGTATACATCATGGAGAAAATCACAGCGAGGTTACAGTTAAAATCAGATCATGTACGTAGTCAATGCTACATGTTGCTCATGTTCCCTCCTTTTAATAAGGAGGTAGAAACATAAGAAGATGATATGAGGACATGAATATATGTGAGAGCTGAAACTGCAATAGCGTCTCCTAATGTGTGTTCCTAATGTATATGTTACGTGTATGTATGTATTTATGTATGTTTGTCAGTTCATGTGCAATAAAAGAAAGTAAAAAAAAAAAAGAATCATTCAGGCCTACAATAATGCTAAATGCAAATAAATAAATAAAAATCCAAATAGTTTTTTCTCAAAGCCACCACGAGCCACTGAAGAGGGGCTAAAGAGCTACATGTGGCTCTGGAGCCACAGGTTGCTTACCAATGCTCTAGACTCTCTTTTAGTCTATTTTTCTTATGTGACCTCTTTTAATGATGAAAAACGAATAAAATAATTTGCTCTTCCCACACACTGCAACGCTGTGCTGGGTGGTTAGATATTAGTTGATGTACCACCCTCAAACTAAAGGCCAGCATGTGTTGATACAGATTGTGTTGCTCATTAGGTATTTAGTTTTTGTAATTAGTTATTTTGTTTTGATAAACTTCCTTATGTTAAGTCAGATATGTGCTGAAACTAAAACAGGAAAAAAAGAAAACCGACATAAAGTTATCAGCAGTAACCTGTTGCAGGTGTTAAAATGTTGTAAGCTGGATTTTTCTTGTAAAGCAGCCCATACTTGTATGGCACCCAAAATGACCCTGTTGTTGTCCTCTCCTCATCCTTCATCATCGTTTTCATGCCCTATCGTATCAATGCCCCAATTCATTTTGAATTGATTGAATTGTTCCGCACCACTGATATTTTTCATTTTAAGGCCGGAGGAAAGACAGCATATTGCTGGCTCAACCTTTCCAAACAGCACCTGTACAAACTGTTTTTCTTCACCCCACTCTTACTGCTCCATCACTCTCGCTCTCACCCACTCTGTAGATTAGCTCTGCACTGTGCTAGCGGAAGAATGAGGCCAGCGAGAATCAAACATTAATCAGCTGCTGTTTTATAAGACAGAGGGAGCGCCTGCACTCCCTGGGTCCTCCTCCTTCTTGCCCTTAGCCTGCCCTACCACCGAATGTTAATGTGACTGCCATTACTCATTTATGAGCTGCCCGCTGCTCGCTGCCCAGAGCCTGGTGTCCAGGCCTAGGATGGCATGGCGGGCACACTGCAGGTGAACGGCTTTGCCAGGGCATTCGGCTGCGGCAAAGCCAGGTCTGTCTTTAAAAAGAACGTGATTAGGTGGGCTGTGTTGTGTAACTGTCTGAAAAAGGACTGTGGTGTTATTGGAGAGGTAGGCAGTTGTGAGCATGGTGTCCTATTTACAGTAGGTGATATATAGAGTAAGAAAACACAATTAGAAAACAACACTGTCATCAAAACTGCAAGGATCACTCATTCACATAACAAACGCAAGCTGTCCAATTTTTATTCAGTAAATGGGCAATATGATATGATGTATTCACATTTGGACGGTTGTAATTGGATATAAATCTTGCTAAATTGCCTCCATGGTGAGACTAAGTACCTCGGTATGTGCAGACAGGCAGCTTTGAAGAGTTAGAGCTGAGTGGTTGTTCTTGGTATCCAGGACACAGAGCGCAGCAGGAGTCATTCTTATTCTTAGTAGCGACATCAATAAAGGAGCCAAGTCTGCGCAAGGTGAGACACACAGACACCCTCTTCCGACAGTGTGTGAAGAGTTGCCATCAGTATCCGGCTGCGTGGCAGAAATTAATGAAAAAAGCAAGGAAGTATGGGCTGCTGCATGTGTATAAAGCGAGTGAAGTCAAAGAGTGAGGAACAGAATAAGAGGGAGGAAGGTGACGATTGAATGTATTTGTGTCACAGGTTTTCCTTTGCCTCTCTGCTGCTGTGAGCTTGTGTGCTACAGTGACACTAAAGGTGTTGTTTAGTGTGAAGTGGCTGATGATCCACGATCCCACAGATTGTCACGCAATTCTTTTTCCCAGATGGCTTTGCTCTTTGCCTTTTCCCCCATGACTATACTGCTGTGTGGATAAAGTCTAGTGAAGCCCTCACTGTTTCCATGCATGTTTGATGCCTGTACTAGAATTACCACTGATGGCACTCTCCAGCACATGACAATGTTTTTTTTTGTGTTCCCTGCTCCATACAAATTGGTTCCCTCTCGGACATAACAAAGATGTTTGAATAGTGTTTTTACACGCTGAATATTTTAAACACAGTCCACCAACAGTGGAGTAACTCAGCCTATAACTGTCACTGTTGCACATGAGGAAAGAGTGCACAAACAGAGTTTCATGTTTATTTTAAGAAAACTCGCCCAAGGAGGATGTCTTCTCCTTCATCTCTTACTTGCCAATGGAGCCTCATATATTTGTGGCCTTGGGGGGATTTCTCAGCATGTAGCAGAAACAGGAAGTGTGTAGCCTGTGGCTAAAAGGTAGATACTTCTCCTGTAGTGTTACACAGTGCACATACACACGTATACTTCACTCCTATGGGAGTGCTAATCCCCAAGAGATGAAAGGAGACTCCCACTGCTCTCTGATCCCTGTGTCCTGCTGCGGCGGTTCATTTGGTGCCTGGCGGAGGGAGACAGGTCCAGTTGATGCTCCCACATATGGTGTCCTTGACCGAAGCACAGACGTGACTTAGGCCAAGCCCCATGCTGATCGAGAAAGTTCCCTATTAGAAATCGATGTCCGTTTGACGCCCCTTTCATTCAAGCACTCTCTGTGGTCTGTATCACCATGGAGAAGAAAAAAAGGGCAGGGAGAGAGAGTGTGCCTATAAGCATAGTGAAGATCCTTTCACACCTCCCTGAATCATGATGTTTCACCATGGGAACCCAGGCGTTAATGCTAGATTAACTATCTCTTCATTAAAAGAAACAGAGTCCTCTGCTCAACCTTGATGCTGTGAAGTAGTGCAAAGCTTCACTCAGAGTCCATTGACCCTGTCTGCTTCTGTTGTGTTTGTGTCTGTCTGTCCCTGTGCAGGAATCAATGTGTGTGTACATGTACATGTCCAGCCAGTATAACCGTGTACCACTTGTCTGCAAGTACAACAAAGAGAAAATTGGTGCTTAATGCTTAAATAATGCACTTCAACACCATTAAAATGGGATGAAGAAAGGGGAATATTTCCTGACAGCTGCTTCAACCTCCATGAGGATAAACTCAGTAATAGCCTCCAACGTGGTACATCCTTGACCATATTGAGAGCTGCTGCGGCTGCTGACTGATGTAGGTCTTTGTTATAATTCTTCTCAATGTCATGAATTTAAAAGAACAGATAATAAACCCCAAGAGCCCTTATTCAGCACAACAGCACTTAATAAGGAAATTGCCAACCTATATCCCCCACATTTAATCACAAATACAGTCCAGATGGCTATCTTCAGTTCTGATTACTTCCTTAATTCTCTGCTTGACTGCTAGCCTAAATGGGAACCTTCCTTCAGAGAAAGAAAATAAAGGAATCAGCAGTAAGGGATTGCTCAAGGTGTCCCTGCAAATGTCTCTGTTATTTCCTGCACCTGAATCCCCACACTAAAGCCCACCTGGTTCTATAAAGCCAGAGGTGCATAAAATCATATAGCACAGTATTTTCTATGTGAGCACTTTAAGAGAGAAGAAACACACAACACCCACACACACACACACACACACACACAGTGTGTGTGTCCATGTTTGTGTGTGAGCTCTGCTTGACTGTGTGCGAACTTGTGCAGTCTATCGCCCTGCAGCTCTGACACAGTCCACAGAGAGGCAGCTGCGACAGGAGACCTTGGTTCAGACATATGCTCAATGTACCATTCTTCACACACACACACAAGTGTGTGTGTAAAGGGGACTACTTTTTGAGGGAGATGAACTCAAACAGAGTATACATTTAATAAGCTGCAATACGAATAAGAAAAAGCATAATTATTAAAGTATTTGAATTGTTTTATTATGTTGGCAAGTAAGAAGTAGAATAAACGGGATAGAATAAACGGCATATCAAACTGTTTATTGCCCGGCCTCTCGGTGATTATCCCTTACATGACAACCCCTCAAATATAAAAAAAAATTATATTTATACATTTTTCACTATCAACCGATAGTTTATCGGCCTGATAATTATCGTGCATCCCTAGAGCCAGAATATTCCAAAGCAGAACTAAAAGGAGAGGGAATATTGGACTTTCGTTTATGAATGAATATTAATGTTGAGCCGTGTCTGCTATAATGTTCAAGTCAACTTTCTAAGGTGATGATATGAATGAATTCATGCAGGTTTAGTTTCAACCTTTGTCCCATCTGTGTGAAGTTGATATGCTCTGCTTGTGTTCCCCTTTAATGCTTTTGTTTCCTCTTACAGTCCAAACGTGTTATTTGGTGAATTTGAGACCTGTATGTGTGAATGTGAGTGTAAATGTGTGAGTATGTCTCTGACAGACTGGCAATCTGTACAGATTGTTTTCCTGTCTTTTTGTCAGTGCATGCTGGAATAGACTCTTGTGACCCTGAGAAGGAATAAGCGGGTATATAAAATGGATGGACAAAACTAAGTTGAGTTGGCACAAAGATATATTTGTTAAGAAGTAAAGAAGTTATATTCTGAGAGTGCATCTAGCACTCTTCTTGACTGTTTCATCAGTTGTTCAGATATGGCAGAGACTCGGAAAACGTGAGGAAATAGCAGGAGCTGGCACTTAAATGCAGCTACTCAGCTTTAAGGAAAGACTGCTTTTTACTTTTTTGAAGTGTGCGGACTCCGTACAGTACTGATATTATGTCTTAGTTTTTAATTTCTGGTGGAAAATGTGGTGAGGTCTCCAGGGGAGTTCAGCGTGTTCTCGACTGTTAAAAGAGCCCAGACCTCGATAAGTCCCAGCGAACTCTACGACTGGATGCCTGAGGGGACGAATATTTCCCAGACTCAATCCTCCTAAAAGAGGAGTGTTTGGTCAAGAGCTGTTTCTCATTCTATTCCCCTACCTCCTTGCCCACACTCATTTCCTCTCCTCTTTGGTGTCTCTCTCAGTCTCTCGCTCCAGTGGCAATGTGACAAGTGAACAATGATTCATATGCAGTGAGCGCCGAATGGAGCCTATTTCGCATGTCTTGTGAGTCCCACTGAAGTTATACCCAGCGTCGCCACACATCACATCCCACAACACCCTCCCGCACACACGTGCACACCGTGCTTTGGGATAGTTACGAATTTTATTTCGGTGGTGTGATGCCGGCAACATAAGAGGAGACAGAGAGGGAGAGAAAGCTGTGATGTTTACACATCTCAGATAAATGGCCGTGCTGTTTGCTTTAATAACCACACTGAATGCAGAGACACATGTAATTGCTTTGATGTTGCTCTGATGGCTACAAATAATGGCACTCTCCATGATTATGGAGTCAGTTAGGTGCTGGAGGCGTACACACAGGCCTGCGTGCACACACTCGGTGCCCATGCGCGTAACTGTACTTGAGAATTCCCCCATCCCTCACCTCCCTTAGTTTTTGTCTGGGTTCCCACCCCAAGGGCTTGATGTAGATGAAATGCCACTTTTAATGGAAAATTTGATGGAAGCAAAACAACAACTTGGAATATTGCTTGTGTAAGTAGCAGGTAGGGAGGCAAGTGCCAGGGTGGTGTGAGTGGCAGGGGTTGTTTCTCTCTTGATTGTACTCTTTAGGAATTCATTGGTTAGCTGTATGATATTAGTGTTGTGGCAAATGCAGCCCCCAGGAAGGCAGGGCAGTCGTGCGTTTGCGGCCCGGCCGGTGGACTCACCAAGCCGAGGGGAGTGGATGGTGGGAATAAGTGCAACCGCAGGTTCTCATATCTGCCCTTTCTTCCCTTGTTTTCATTTTGCTTACTTCTTGTCTTAATTGCTTTCATATCACAAATTTGTACAAGTTGCAGTCGCATTAGTGAGACACAACCTCCCTGGCAAGCTGGAATTATTTTTTGCTCGATTGCCTTCAGTGTCCAAGCATTGCTTCTGAAACACTATACTTATTTTTCCCCTGCAACCAGCTGCTCCTCTGCATCAAGCCAGTGGGTATTTCTTAATGTCAGTGGTGCAGCAAATGATCGTGGTATGTCAGGGGCGACTCGGAGACCTCCCTTGGACCCTGTTTGTGGCAGTGCAGATATATTAGCTTCAATATCATTTATGTGGGCTGCCATGCAGTTTTGTGTTTCTATAGTAACTCTGGCCACACAGAATTCCCATTTGGCAGCGTAGTAATTAATTTATCTCTATTGATCTCTTGTATCCCCCAAGCTTTTCAGTAGGGTGGCCTGAAAGCCGAGAGCTGCATTGTTGATTGAATGCACAGTCTATCTTCAGAAGCGATCACAAATCAGTCCCCATAGGGGAATAGCTGGTAGTCGGCCAGATTATGTTCTTTCATGCTGCAGTGGTAATGATTCATTTCATCGTACAAGACACAAGTGACTGTAATTGCAGGTTTGGTACTGGACAGCAGCCTTTGGCCGGCTCGTGGTCATGCTGACTGTCATGGCAAAGACTCCACATAGCATACATAGCCGACTGCAGCTTATTCTCCATATTTAGCTTTTGATGCATTTTGGCATAGAGGGGGCAAGATGCTTCAGGTTCAGATTTTTATAATAAGCTGTTCCTGCCAGCTCCCAGCACAGTCTGACATTTACTCAGAGTAGGGCAAATAAGGATAGAGAAAAAAATAAAGGAATATTTGCCCAAGGACCTTCAACTCCCTTCTTGCTACCCTCCCCCTTCTTCATATCTTTCCACACACACACTTTTTACTTCTCAGGTATTATGTTTCTTCTACGCATGTTCGACGAGTAGCAGGCCCCCCTGGCAAACAGATAAAAAGAAATGATCTTATAAACCGCTTCAAAACATCCCAGGGATGCAGAGTCCAGAGCAGGTCCAGTGTAGTGCAGACTGCAGAGCAAATGTTTGCGTAACAACCATTGTATTCATTACCCACTCAGCAATGCAGAGGAATAATCTCAAGTCGTGAACCTGCTTCACGCCTTTGGGAAAATAGAAACTTAACTTGTAGTCATTTCTTCACTTATGTTTCCCATTTTAACCTAGGGGTGCAGCTTTGGGAAATAAATAGCTATCAAAGAAAGGAAAATGAGAAAGAGGAGGAGACAAAGCTCGAGAAGAATGATGGTGGCAGTAATATTACGAGACAACTCAGTGGGAGGCAAAAAAGTCTAACTAAAAACAGCAGAAGCAGGATGGAGTTGGGTGGGGGGGGAGTAATGATAGCTCACCTTATGTCAGCTTCGGTGACAGAAGTGACTTGGAAGTTTGGAGCCTAGCGTTGTCATGGAAACTGATTTTTGTGCTGCTGATAGGCGGGTGGTCTCTTTGTGTTTTTCCAGTGGATGACAATGCCCGCCGATAAAGATGTCATCCTGAGAAAAATAGGTGTTGGCCGTCAATGGCCCTGAGTGCTGACATTGCCTTCGCCAAAGCCATATTATCCTGGCCAGTCCACTGAGGATTCTAAAGGCTGCTTCAGTGTGTCTCTCTTTTATTTAAATTTGAAGAGTGTTTCCCACGGGGCCTGTTTAAGATAACATACTGCAAGTCCGGAGACGTGACATGTTGCGAGCTGTGGCAAAAAAATACAGTTCTGCTTTTCATATTTGATAAGGAGTGTGGGATGAGAACAACTGAGCAGTGTGAAAGAAAAAAATAGAAAAGTCTCTGCTTATACTGTCCTCTTATCATGAATTCAGTCCTTGTAACCACACAACTAATATACTCAAGGAGAAGGATAATAAAACTCATTACTATTAGATCAGGATTAGAGGAAGGATTGCTCTGTAATCCTTCTACCAACACTCATGCCATGAATCTTCCAGAAAATTCCAGCATCTGTGGTAATGATCATCAACACCAGTAATGTGCTGTGTTTTGGATCACGCTTTGTTCCAGTAACCTCGCACGAGTTTTTGTGCTGGAGGCAAAAGTCCTGTTTATCATGTCCAGGCTGCTGTGCACGGGGGCCGCATTTTTAATTAAAAGTCGTCGTATCTCTCTCTCCAACATTGGGAGGTGTGATCACTGCCTGTCACTTCAGCTAAAAAAAACATGTTTATTTTTGGTCCCAGATTCATTTAATGGGCTTGTCAAAACTGATGAAAATTAGAGGAGGCAGAGGCGGCTGATAAGCCCCACTGTTATTAGATGGGCTGGAGCTGTTGTTTGCCTGCCTTAGTTTGTCCTGTGTTGACGCATAAATGCCTGTGTACGGCTAGCCAGCAATCTAAGGGAAATACACGACCCTGCACAACTGCTAATTCGTTCCCAGACACACAGAGTCGGTTGATTGAAGTTTGCTTGGCTCAAACTTTTAAGATTAAATAAAAGATTTGACACTTATAGCAACTGAAGAAGCCCCTGCAATATTCAGTGGTGCCTCTACGCTGCAGTCTATTCAGTGTTTTCTCAAATTTAGAACAGAAGAAGTAAATAGACATGGGAGCAGACAAACTCCTGCTCTTATCCGCTTGGGTGCTTCCTAGCTTTAAAAGAAAAGAAAAAGCAAAAGTTAATTTTTTCCAACAACTCCCCCAAGGGGCAGAACAGTGGTGCACCAGTGCTGCATGGTGTGTATCAAATAAAAAGAGGGCTTTTATATCCGTATCTAAGTGTATGCAAGTGTCACTTCATAACAACATGATGAGAACTGTATTTTTTTTTACTAAATATTGGGCCAGTTTGTGCAGCTGTATTGTAATAGATCAGATTCTAGTTTATAGGTGCTATACAAGACTGAATTGGGAAGATAATGGAATTTTACTGCTTTCCCGCCACCCATAATACAGCACAGTTGTATTTGCTCCATGGAGGGTGGTTTTATTGAAAAGCTCTTCTCACTGAGATTATGCAGACAGATGACAGCATGACATACGAATTCAAGCATCTGCTCCCTGTGTGGGCTTTAGTAGGGGACATAATTGCATAGTAGTTTTATTGTGTTTGTTTTTCAAGTCAATTGTCAACTCATAAAAATACAAATACAGCACATATGGAACATAACTGACACTAAGAGCATGGGGGGAAATTATGGAAGTTTGGGAAAGAAAGATAGAAAAATGAGGAGATGAGAAAGGATGTTAGATGTCAGTGGGACTTTGTTGCCTCAGCCTGTTCAGAGACTGGTATAATTTGTGGTTTTTGAGGTCTGTCAGGCTCCATGTCAGTGGGTGGAACAAAGCATCAGAGATGCTGGTGTAATCAAACTGTGAGAGAAATTCTTGTAAAAACATATAATTCAGAGTTAAGGGAACATTACTTTTGACAGGGTTAGCGTAATACTTAGCCTTGCATTAGTATAGCATGTTACGAAGCAAGCACTTACAGGTACACTGTGGAGTTTATGGAGGTGCTATAAATGTTGTTTGATGCTTGTGCTTTACCAGCACGCTGCATGCTGCAAATGTGTAACAGAACTGTTAGCAATGCATAAGCAAACAGAGGGGAAAAACTGTGTAATAAAGGATCTAAACAATAAAAATTTTAATTTAAAATAGACTTTGTAAATGTTCTATAGTCAAGGAAATCCATTCAACAGATTTGTTGTGCCACAAGAATGCGTTTTGGTGAGAAACAATGATGGTAAACATAATTGTGTTTGTATACAAGGATTATCAAATAATAATAACTCCCCATATGAAATGTAAAATAAACCAGAGCCAAGCCAAGCCTAGTGACCATATGTGGTGATTAATCTAATAGACAATATACAGTAACAAACGTACATGCACGTGTGGGAGATAACTGTGTTAGGAAGGGTAGTAGTTATGGACCTGAGTTAAGGGATTGTGTTTTATGGCATGGAATGTCCTAATCAGGATTTGGGGTCAATAGCAGGTCAAAGTAGACAAGGCCATGGAGAGACCTGGACTTGACATTAGTAAAATAAACAGGACAGACAGGAACTAGCACCTCTCCAGATTATGGAAGAATTTCCCCGACACACGACATCACTTACATTGGATGAAGGCTTATTTTTTTTATTGTTGATGATATCCTGGATGCCAAGGTGGAAGGATTCACTGGAATGAACAACCTCTTTGATGAGTGAGATTGTTGAGCTGAAACTTGGCTGACATTGTACCATGTTAGCAAAGCTTTTCTTGGTAAAAGAAGCAGCTCAAACACATGACTGGGTAACTTGTGAAGCTCATCCAATAGCACAGAATCTGGCAACCGGCAGTGAACAGAAATATCATTAGGAGAAAAAAAGTGAATTTCTGTCACTGAGGATTTGTGCCAATAGTTCCTATAACTCCAGTAGGTGCTGCACCCTCACCCCAGTGCACCTCAGGGAGTCATGACTACTGTGTCACATATTAAAATACAGTTAATACTGTAGAATAGAATAATTTTCTTGATACAGAGTAAAAATGCATTTGGCATTTACTCAAAGAATCATATAATACAACTATAAACATAACAGCAATTATGTTATGTAATTTTATGTTATGTTATTAGGTTAGGTATATTTTACTGTGGTATATGTTAATTTAGGTCTTAGGTGATCTTCCATT
The DNA here is from genome assembly GCF_004916995.1 of Morone saxatilis. NCBI lineage: Eukaryota > Metazoa > Chordata > Actinopteri > Moronidae > Morone > Morone saxatilis. The sequence continues at coordinate 6,899,651 of NW_023339740.1, read as the reverse complement.
TAACTAATTTGGTACCCTAATGTAAACCATAAATCCCTCCCATACACACACGAAACATTTGGGCAGTCCACATAAAGTGCCAAAAAGCAAATGCTCCTAAGTGCTACTTTAGTCCTTCACAAGAGGTGTTTGAAGTGTGTTCTCTCTTCACTTAGTGCCTTCACATATCTAAGTGCTGCATTTGACCTTCTCACTGTCTCAGTGCCCAGATCTGAGCTCATCACCTCTTACAGAATGTGACCCACTCTCTCAGTCTTTCTTGCTGCCATTTTCCTTGAACTACCACTAAAGACAGTGGTGCAGACAACAAATACAGAAATCAATGTTGAGCCACAAAAAGAACAAAAAACAAATAAAGCTGTACTTCTGTTTGTTTCACATAACAGCCAGTCCTCAATACCCCCTTTCACTTTGAAAATAATCCATGTTTGGTCACAAAGGCATTTTTTCATGAGTTACTTTGGCACTCGGATTCAGAATCCTTCAGCTGTTAACGGGTCTATTCAGCACAGTGGCTCAGTGGTTAGTACAGCAGGTACTGTTTCCTCACAGAAACAAGGTCTTGGATCCGAGCTGGGGCAGGACCTTTCTCTGTGGAGTTTGTATGTTCTCCCTGTGTTTGCAGGGTTTTCTCCTCCACCATTCCCCTTTGATTATTATCATATGGATATTCAAATTCAAAATATCTGACCTAGTTAAATGCATCTTAGATTGTCATTACCATAAAATGTTTGTTTGTACATTTTTGTAGTACAGTTTTATTTTTTGTTCAGAGACATAAATCAATGGCATCGATGGCATTCATGCTGTATTTATAGAACCGTGACATTTAGACCATTGACATTTTAGAAGCTTAGAGAGGTCAGTGTGGAAGAGAAGTGGTTGTTGTGCTACATTTCAAAGTCTGACTTCATTTTGTCAGTTTTTCTTCAGTAAAAGGGCTTGATGGCCGCTGTGTATGTGCCTTCACCTGTCAAAATGCTCTCACCAGTCCTTTCAAGGGATGAATAGACCAGTTTGACAACCAGTTGTAGCGAGTCTCCCAGTCTGTCATCTTCTTTTTGTGCCTGCAGGAAGCAAATCGGCATGCAGGGTCAGTTAGCGGGTTCTGTGGCCTTTTTTTCGCCCACTTTTCTTGAAAATCAGAGCCAAACAACCTGCTTCAGAGCACACCACAGGGACATTGATGAAGCAGTGTCTCCATGTCAACATGCATCTCATAATGTGCCGCACAGCTCCTCCAGCAGACGCATAATAGACCTCTAACAGACCCAAGGGAGATTGTTAAAATAGTGCAGCGGGTTAGCTAAGACTAGCAGTGAAGCATTCCCATGTGGGGATCATCAAATAGACACCAAAGGGATTGATGGCAGCCTTTAGCCGCCTCCTAATAGTCGCATGTTGGACAGATATGACTGCGAGGATGAGTCCCAGGTGGATGTGAAATACTTCACGGTACCTGTTACTGCTGGTTGTCAATAGAAGCGAGGGGATATGAGGGAGCTGAGGAGGGTTGGCTGCTTGGTGAACAGGCAGCAGTGCTCTTTGTTGGCATAATGGTTAAATGAGGTTGCTGGGGTGGGGGGTCAGGGAGAAGGTGATAAGCTGACAGAACAAATGGTAAGAGACTGCCTGGCTGCTGCAAACGTGCATTCTCTCCTCTTCTCTCATCATAACAGTTTAGCTGCTATTTTCGTTTTTTTTCTCTCTCATATTTTTCCCACTACATGCTCATGTGACAAAAGTGGAGGAGAGAGACGTGATAAAAAAAAAAGCAGAGAGAAGCTGTGAAGCCCTTTCATCAGCGTCCACTCACCCTCATCATCTCGCTGGATCCACAAGGTCTAACTAAGCACCTTCTGTCCTCCCCAGCCTACCCCAACTCTTGATCTCCCCAGGCCCTCCGCCATCCTTCACTGGTCTTAATGACAGACATTTATTTAATTCAAGCTAGTGGGAAATGAGATTAGTTTCCATAGGGAACGACAGGGGGACAGAGAGTGGAGCCAATGAAAACGAGAGGGAGAAAGAAAGTGAGTGCCCATCAGCCCACCACCTGCCTGCCTCTGCAGCTTCAAATACAAGTTATTTTAGAACAACACATTTAGTGAATTACAGTCCATCGCTTGTCATTCTGACTCCATCATGGCTCACTGTAGCATGCCCACATGAGCCAGCAGGAAGACAATGACAGAGATGATGTTAATGAAGATGATGATAGTAGTGGTGATGATGATGATGATGATGATGATGACAGGCTGCTGATGCCGTCGGTTGGTAATATGATCACATCCGCAAGACTTATTTATTCTCCAACACCGCCTCTTACTTCATTGTGTTTGCAGAAGCTTTGCTCTTGGGATATTGCTCTCTACCAAACAGCAGCGTCAGAGTGGAAGCATCGAGTCAGCAGTGTGTTTGTGTGTGTGT
>NW_023339740.1:6876032-6897196 GCF_004916995.1 Morone saxatilis | reverse complement strand
AGGTAATTGGCACTTCACGGAGACCGCTGTTACACACAACCCAAGCGCCAATGACCACTGTAAATCACTAAAGGCTCCTTTTCTTCAGAGATATATAGCATTGCTTACGTGCACTGCATCAAAGCTACCAACCTGCACAGGGATGTACTTGACAATAGCTCAGTGGAAGCAGAACTTCTTGTGATGTATGTGTTTTGAAACATCACTGCCTTAGTTACGGACAATTCAGCGGGTCTGAGTGAGATTTCATCCTGGTCAACGTGTAGCACACATCACAGCTCACTCACAATCATGGGTCTAAAGAAGATCTGTAACCTGCAAGAAAAAGGCTCAAACTGATGTAGCGGTTTGATTCAGTTTCCTCAAGAAGATTGCTAACTTCTAAATGTTCTCTATCAGAGAGCCTTTAGGAGCCATCTCCTTATTTCCCCAGCCTGGCTACGAGTTAAGGACAAGGAGCTAGAATGTTCAGGTAAGGGTATCAATCCTGCCAAAACCTTTCAACCCAAATCAAATTAGAATTATATTACAAACAGGCTACTTTGCTGACTGTAGACACCAGGGTTAAAGAAATGTGAGGATTACTTTAAGCGGTCCCCCCCCGCGCGCGCCCCCCCTCCCCGCCCCCCCTCCCTGCGTTGGCTTGTTTTTTTTAAAAAGCATTCTGTTCTTGAGTTTCACTTTCAAGAATATCAATTGCCATCAGCTCAAGTGTAAGTAAGTCAATAAAACCAACAGTGGGAATACTGAACAGCTGTCTTTATCATCTTAATAGGACAAATAACTAACAAACTAAATAGAGGATGGCAGGACACATTTCTTTTTGGTTTTAGTCTAAGAATATGAATTGAAATGAAAAAATAGACTGGTGGCATATTGGTGACACATATATCACATATTTGACTCATTTGTGATAGAACAAGTAGTCATTTTGACTGAGTGAAACTAACACTTAACACATTTCATTTTTGATGAAAATGACCTTCTCGTTAGAATGGTGAAATTTTCCCACCAGTGCCAGCTCCAACAGCTGACTTCTGCATTCTCATTTCTCTTCACAATAGTTCAGATCACTGTACTATACTACTGCTAACAGCCTCCAAATCAGTCCCGTTGTGTAAAGGCTTGCTTAATGTATGCTGTTAGACCCTACATATTAAAAGGCCCGGTTGTTCCAAGCTATTTGTTACTTTCTCTCAGCCAACATTAAAGCACTTTCCCTGGAAGGCTAAATGCATTTTAATTGGGGTGACTTCAACCTTAATGTTAATGCACTGCAGGTAGCCAGCGATTAATTTTGTAGACCCAGTGAGGTGTTTTCGAGTTAGCATGTAAACATCTCATTTGTTAAGGACGTTGGCATTATGCGCATCTAGCATGTATTCATATGCTTGACACCCATACGAATTTGTTCGGTCAAAGCCAGCAATTTTCAACCTACTGTTTGAGATTAAATCAAATGAATATGCATGCCCACGCCTCATCTCGTAAACACTGAATCCACATGTAATCACAATGTGTGATGCATATTTCCTGATGTAGCCTCCCTTACATGCAGAGACAGTACAACAGAGGCAAAATGGGGAGGTGGGTGGGGGGGGCCCCGCATGTGATGAACTCGGTGCTGACACAGCCGATGTTTAGTTAAAATGGCAGAGCCCCCAAATGTGGGATGGGAGGGAGAGTTGACATTGTGTTCAGGGTCTTTAGACCCAAGTGCTCCCACAGTAGCTTACTCGTGGCTCTGTAGGGCAGAACGTGCGTGTGCTTTATCTGGTATTATATTTGCATTTGCTGGGAGTGTGTGTGTTGTGTACGGGTGTGTGTGTGTGCCACAATTCGGGCCTGGCAATTCAGAGTAAAGTGAGAAACAATCAATTGTGTGTTGTGTCTGTGTGTGTGTGTGTGTGTGTGTGTGTGTGTGTGTGGGTGTTGTGTGTTGTGTGTGTGTGTGAAGAATGGTAACATTGAGCATATGTCTGAACAGGCTCCTGTCGCAGCTGCCTCTCTGTGGACTGTGTCAGAGCTGCAGGGCGATTAGACTGCACCAAGTTCGACACAGTCAAGCAGAGCTCACACACAAACATGGACACACACACACACACGCTGTGCTCAGTCAGCGGGCAATATGGCGGGTTAGTGCCCTCCTCCCAGCCAATCAGAATCAAGCATTCTTAAACGAAGTAGAATAATTATATTTGTTTAGGTCAGAGCATTATTGTTCATCAACTAGTCGCTAACTGTGTCTGCCTGCACCAAGACAGCAAAATTGCCACCCGTAACACCAAAACAGTTTGCTGAAAAATGCTAAAATACTGCATACAGCTGAGGAAACTGCATAGTTCTGCATAATTCTTTGTGAGTTCATCACTAGTAAGGACACCTTTCACATTACATGTAGTCATTTATTTTACATCAATAATACATAAATATTGATTAGTGAAGTTTTAAAGCAATTCTAACTTTACTGTTGTGTTAACCTGAGCCGCTGAGCTGTCCAGGACAAGAAAATCAGTTCTGATAAAAGTGGCTCACAATGTTTCCGCTCAACATATAAAATAGATCATATACTTTATATGGGTGAATCACTGTGTTGTGCCATCATCGCTATGACAGTAGGTCATACAGTATTATTTCATTCTCAGTAAACTCTGAACACGCAGTTTTTGTAAAGTCATACAAAGTTTGGTTTATATCAATTCACAGTATGCAGTGCCTAAGTCACCTATGCATCCTTGAAACTGTATAGAGACTGTGTTAAGAACCACTGGGGCGTTCATTTACACGTCTGCTGTGACCTTTACCTTCTACCTTAATGAGATTTTCATCGATTCACTTTTCCCTGAGAAAATAAATCAATCGGAAACTCTATCAAAAATTGACACAACACCCCTGAATGCATCAACGGTTATGTCTCCAACAAGTCAATTGCAGGTATAATGAAACATCTTATAAAACAGCCAGGTTATTATGCTTGCCAAGCAATGTGTGTGTGTCTGTGTGTGAGAGTTTGGATCGTGTCTCCATGCGTGTTCTGCCAGGAGCTGCTGTGTGTTAGAGAGGAGAGAGGAAGGCTGAACTCTTCACCTGCATTAGCCTAATCTTCACACTGTTCATTACAGTTTGGGTGGGTTACAGGTGCTAGATGAGGAGGATCAATAGGAGTTTAAGTTCAAGTCATTTTGTCTATTTATTTAAACATTCACAAGTAAGTCTCAAAGAACATGGTAGTGGAAAATAAACTGAGTAAAGACAATCTAGACACCAAAATAAGAAGTAAATTTAATCTTTTCAGGGGGATCTTGCACCACAAGTCAGAGGAAGGTTTAGAGTGAAGAGGCTCTCTAATGCCCCTTTATTAATTAAAGGATGTGTCAGCATATTCTCATATGACAGCAGCTATAAAACTAAATGCTCTTCATCAATTACTCCACCTCCCACCAGAGCAGATGTATACATTTCCTCTCCTTCTAATATGTTCCACATTTCATTTTAGAGAGTAAACCAGCCGACTACAGTGATGTGCTTGTATGTGAAACGTGTGCAAGTGCATCCCTAAGGAAGTCGGTGTGCATCACAGTACCCAACTCTGTGTGTGTGTGTGAGTGTCTGATTAGACAAACAAAGGAATATTTTGGAAGGCAAACGAGTGGGAGCTCAGCAATTAGGTGTTTCAATTCCACTGATTGGGGATGACAGGGGCAACACACTGAGTCGAGCCTCACACAGTTAGACACACACACACTCACACACAGCAGAGAACACTTTGCTTCATTTACTGCAATCCCAAATTGGATCTGATAAGCAATTAATGGTGTAATTGGCCGTTGGAGGGGTTGTCTTCTCCCTGGAGTCTCGCTGGTTCCACTGGGCGGTGGAGTGGAGAGGGAAGGATGTGTTACTGATAGTGCTGGGTCAATAGAAAAAGAAAAGAAACTCTGCAACTTGTTAGCAAGCACGCTAGAATGACACAAGTCTAGCACTGGGAAACTGAACCAACAAAGGATTTAAATGGCAAACCGGAATAAATCTCCTTTTCTATTCCTGCTCTATTGGGCTCTTCACACAATATGTGATGACAACCTTTTTCTTATTCTTGGGTTTTTAGCAAAATGAAAATCAAATCATATTAAAAAAAGGAAAAGTAAACACCTTTTTTTGTCCTGTGTCGTCATTCTGTTTTTGTTTTTTTATGAAAAAAAACATACAAAAGGGACAATAACCACTCTCTGCTTCATATCTGAAAATATATTTCCTGTACATTAGAATTCCTGCAGCTTGCACCACTAGATAATATGTAGCCTGTTTGGGAATAGGGTTTCGTGCCACACATAAAGAGAGATTTGATTATCTGCTCTCAAATCATAAACACACTCAAACTGCTGGAGTATAGAAGAATGGTGCATTCTGCCATGTCACCATTAAGACTCGTCCCAGTGGAGATGCACATTGCCCAAAGGAACTTTCTCACATGCAGGTTCACCTCTTTCTCCCTCGCCATATTACACACACACACACACACACACACATTTGTTGTCTCTCGCATCAAACAAACACTTGTGTTATACCGTCTATTACAAGGATGCGTAAATGTACTATTAGCTTAACATTACCATATACAGATATCACCCATCCACCTGTATACAGTATGTAAAAATAAAGCTGTGGAACATGTAAAAAATATATTTAAATAAATAAAATAAAAAATAATAGAATATTGAATAATATGTCAAGTGTATACAAAAAGTTTAGACACACTGTAATTAAAGGATAAGGCTGTTATTAAAAAATTTTATTTTATCATGTATTTATATGTATGTGTGTGTTCTGAATAGTAACATAAATAAAATAGTAACCGTAAATTAGTACGGTTTCATTGTTGATTTTGTTCTTTTCATGGAATTTATTAATAACAAAAGCATTAAATGTATTCTTTGAAGATTGAAAAATCTTTAGCAAAAACAATTCCACCTATGTTGGTGTATTTAGAAGGTATTTCTTCTAAATATTCTGTTAAAAACATTAATAATATAGACTCAGTCATTTTTGTGGGGCTCCTCTCTCCAAAGCTGTCAGTCAGGGAAGTCTTTCAAAAATATGGCAATAATCAAATCAGCTCCCCTCTGCTTCCTGTGTCATGGCCGAAACGTAAGAGCTGGTGATTGATGAAAGGCGAGCAACATGCCCAGCCGCACTGGGCCATACATTCATCCTGAGGCATTCTTAATGGAATTGACCTTGTAATAACCCCACCCCCTCTTTCCTATATATTTTTTTTCATTATTTCTATCCCTTCCTCCTCTTATCCCCCAGAAAAAAAGTCTTTTCAGAATAGGAAAAAAAACAACAAATAGCTAAAACCACAGATGTTACCCCCTGCTGCTGCCGTACTGTGTTTCAATGAGTCAGCAGAATTATAAATGCACAGTTCATTATTAATCTATCCAGAGTCCCGGGCGCTGTTCCAACTGGGAGACATGTTTCTTCTTCACGCATAGTGGAGCCATCAGATTCTTACACGCTCCTTTTCTCTTTCTCAGTGTAATTAGGTGCTCGGTCTCTCATCAAATCTCTTATGCACATAAACTTGGATGTGTATGCTCACATAATATATGTGGAAGCTTACCCACACACGCTGATTTTCATCCATGTGGAGATACATGTGTAGCAGGCCTATTCACATTCCATCCCTGGTAAGTAAATAGTACATAGATAGTAAGTAGGTTGTTATTGGTTGTGCTATGGCCTGTGCAGGTATGTGTATGTCAGGGTGACCACATGAGCCTGTGGCTTATTGCTCTGTTAGTGTCTTCACTGGACATTTATTTGTCCAGTGGCAAAGCCAATTGATAAGAGAGATACTAATCCTGCTTAATCCAATAACCAGATATAGGATTCCCATAGCTGTAACAGGGAGAATATGCGCACTGCAGTGTCTATATAGGTCTATATAAGCTTTTCTGTCTGTTTCACATTTGGAGGTGTTATCCACAGAAACAGCAACATGATGCATACTTGATGTGCAGAACAAATTCCTTTTAGCCCGCGGCATGTCAACCGCATCTCCCCAGAAAAGAGGAGAAGGAACGCCACAGTCTGGACTGGCAAACAGAGAAGAAATGCAGGAATAAGAAAACGAGAGAAAGAGCGATAGAGAGAGAGAGAGAGATTGAGAGATGCAGGGTAAAAGGTAGAGCTCTGCTTTCCAGCAGAGACATTTGACCACTTTGCTTTGATGTCTTCTATACAGGCTTTTTTCTTTCTATAGAATTCCCTGCTGCATGTTTTCTGTAAGCCGAACCACCCACAGGTGTGTTGCCTGCATGTAAACCATGCACAATAGGACATCTTCAAAGCTCAGCTGAATTTGCCTTTCACATTTACAAAAATGTAACAAAATATGTCTCCCCAGGAGAGCGTCTGTGAGCTTGTATTACACTATGAACAACAGCAGGGAAGATGCTGAGTTAGGAAGTGGTAGAATACATTTTGAGGATATTTTTTTCCCTCGTATGTTTGGTTGGGGAGAGTTGAAATTGGGCCAGAACGTCCCCCAACAGCATTCCAGCAGTAAAATCTGAGAGGGAACATAATTTTGTTTGGGGATATTCTTGCCCTGAATATGACCGGTTAGGCAGCCCCCAGCCTTAGCAATCTAACTTTCAGGTTTTGATATAAGTCTCAGTGATTAAGTTTAGCTACCTGAGAAACTTAACCCAGGGCAACAAGTGCACTGGCACAGAGTTCTGCCTGCCTTTAATACTGCTAGCAGAAAGGCTGGGTGACTTCAGGTCTTGTTAGTTTTCTCCTGGTTCCCTTTTCCTCCAAAACTGATCGTACATTTCTGGCTAATATCTCAAAATGTGTACTATGAAAGCAGTGATATTCTCAGTGCTCTAAATGTGGTTTGCTACAGGCAACAAATAATGATTAAGAAGACAACATGAAGATACACTTCTAGTATGTGTAGGGGACATTGTCATTCAATTAACCATTCAGTCCACTAAAAAGGAGCCAGTTATTAATGAGACTGATTATATTTACAGAATGATAGCGTACCCAAAGTCGGTTTGCTCTGTATTATTTCAGATTTTTTATAACAGTAGAGGAAAATTGACAGGAAGGATTTGACGAAGGTTGCCAGATTCAAAGCTGTCATGAGTACACAGCAAGCACTTAATCCCTCTGAGCAACCCGGTCCCTTCCTTCCTCCACTCTCTGATAATAGTTACATTTGAGGTAGGAATGCTGATGAGGTATCCCACTGAGGAGGATCTGAGGATGAGTCTGCCACAGACACCACCTGCTTACATGGCACTGATGCCCAGCTTCCCTTCTTTTATCCTACATTTTTCCCCCTCTCTCTGTTCTTCTCTCTTTTAAGTCCTATCGTAGATTTGCAGAAGCCTCGCACTTTTCCCGCATTCCTCTCTGTTTGCTCCTGCCTATCTTATTTTTCAATATCTCTGTCTGCGTGTCTCTTTCCCAGTCCATCTGCGTCTTCCTTTATTTCTCTGTCTACATCCCCTTCTCTGTCTGTCCCTTCATTTTCCTTGTTTCCCAGCCCCTCCCTCCTACCAGACATCTGAGCCAACAATCAATGCCATTTCATTCCGGTGAGGGAACAAATGGAATTCCAGCTGAGAGCGTGGCAGCAGGCGGCGAACAAAGGTTTTTCTGTGACGCCGACTCCCCCTGCCTTCCCCTCGCTCTGCAGCAGAAAGCGGAGCCTGCACCAGGTCCCTATCACCTACTCACACATATATAGACAGGCCTGTTGTACACAGACGCACACCGTGGCCCTTTTGCCATTTACAGAATGTAGAGCTGTACATGCTAGTTAACTGGAGAACAATTGATGGGGTGGATGGAGAAGGTACTTATTGTGTTTTCCATAATTACTTCTTCTCTGCAACTGGTTTTATATTTTCACCACTATTTTTCTCAGCTTTTGCCTTGTCAATATAACAATATAACAACCAATTCCTCCATTCAGGGGCATATCTGCCTTGGAGTGCCTTGCCATTCCAACTGCCAACCCGGTTTGGTGTCAAATGTTGTCAAATTTAACCTGTTGAGCACTTTTAATGTGAAGAATCAGCAGTACTACTGGGTTTGCATTTCCAGTAACTTCTTGCTGTTAAAGTAAAAAGCGAGGCTGTTACCAAAGAGACATATTACATAAACGCCACATTTTCCTGTCAATTTCTCATTTTTTGGTAGGCCATCTGAATCTAGCACTGGAATGGTGTATCAATAAAAATCAATATATAGAGACATTATACAAACAAAATGATTTAAATTATTGAACTATATTAACAAGTCCATGAGAACTCTGCAAACTATGATTGAAAAGCTCCAGAATTGGCTATTATATGGAACTAACGAATATATACTACAACAACATAAAATCCAACAGAGTGATGCAACTGGTCCTCTTGCGCAGCCATATGGTCTCGTCAAGCCTTTAGAGATCTGGGGAAAATAAAAAAATAGGCATGATGAGACCATTGATGTCCTGCAGTATTCAATTGGCTGTTAGCTTGAATTGCCCTCCTCTAGCAATTGCAACAGCACCAGTACTTGCCCGTTTTATTATCTCTGTGACTTTAATGTCCTGTGCCTATGTAAAGCAACATCAGTTGCCATATGAACTGTTCTCTGTGAATACATCTGCCTTGTCTTGTCTTGGTTATTCCTAATACATCTCTATTGGTTTGAAGAATAGATCATTGTTGGGTTTTTTGTTATTTCTCTGGAACTCTGGAGAAGAGAAGAGAGCAGCAATGAGCTCTGATCAAAAGATGTAATTTGCAAATTATAACTTTCACTGACATACTGGTAGCATTTAGCTTTTAGTCAAGACTCCGATTCATCAAGATAATAACAACAACAGTTTTTCCCACAAGCTGTAACCCAAATCGACTGCTCCTTGCTGCTTATGTCCACCTCAAGCTGCTGCTGCTACCACTGCTGTTTCTGCAAGTCGGCGCGATTGACTGGCCTGTTTCTCTGCCTGACAATGGAGGATCAGAATGAATAAAATAACATATTAATAGCTGCCTCTGTGACTCACAGCTCAAAGATGTGTTTCATTAAAACCCAACTGAGATGTGCCAACCAGAAATAGCACTAAATCGAAACAGGAGAGAGAGAACATGCCTGACAGAAACAGCATTTTTACAGCTCTCAGCTTGCTCACAAGAAATTATATGAGAAAATAGAGTCAATCTTCTGCAACAGGCTTAGATTTACTGTCAACTAATATGTTTTTTTTTTTTTTTAAACTTCCACAGCAGGTTGATTATTCTGTTTAGACAGAACATAAAACTTTACAACAAAACATATATAAAAAACATGAATACAGATAGGTTCCTCCAAAATAACCCACAAGAGTGTTTTTTAATTAGGCATCCCTACAAGCAGGACGGCACTTTGTACTCCTAACCATCCACGCCAACCTCCTCCCTATAAGGTTTTGTGAAATTTGCTATAACAGCATCATGCTAATTTTACATTTTAATCTAAATTTTTATGGTGGAGCAGCATGTAGAGAAGGACTCTAGTGCAGATATGGGCCCAAAAACAAGCATGAGGAAGCTCATGTATGCTTTTCCGGCGCATGAATGGCGTGCCATCTTTGAATGCAGTATACAGTTCTTATTAGTACTTCTATTGTCTTCATTGTGCTGACCTTTGCAGGAACGGAGTCCAAAATGTAGAAAGCTATTATAGCTTATAAGCGGTGTTTAACTTTCCACTTTTATTTAACCTCAAATCCACCGTATTCTATGAGACCCACTCACTGTTCCCTCTCACTTCACCCCAACTTCCACTGCTGCACCTCACTATCTGCCAGCTGCATGGGGATCCCTCAGGCATAGCCCTGCCTGGATGTCTGGCCAGCTGTGGCCATCCCCCTAAGCAAAAGAGAAATAGTGGTGGAGAGGGGGAGGGCAGGGGAGAAAGGGAGCGCGAAAGAGAGAGTGACTGACCAGCTGTGAGAAGTTATTTCCCTCACTGTACAATCTATCAAGGGTAAACCCGTAAAATAAGAGGAAAGAAGTAAGAGGTTGAACACACCCAAACACACAACATGCACACACAAACACTCACATAAAACTTTCAAAACACAGGAGAGTGTCATGTGATACGACAAATGAACCATTCCAATATGACTCAATAAGCACAGTGAGCAACAGTACTCTGTGGAATTATTAATGAATGCACTGACATTTCTTTTAATCACCATGCTCTGTTAGATGCTGTCCAGCACTGTGGGAGGTGTGAGTAAGTGAGAGAGAGAGAAAAAAAAGTGATAACAGATAATGAAAAACATAATGCATCAGCATACGGTGGATTGTGCAAAGGATGGCAGAAATAAGTTGGTGATCCCCGAGGGAAAATTCAGCCCCATGCTACAGCAGCCCAGGAGGTCCAGCTAACATTAACACACATTATACACTATGCCAGACTTACAGCAGGACACCCAACACATGCTGTTAGCATCCCTGCTCCTTTTACTCTGTTGATTTGAATTTATAATCAGCTGGACTCTAAGGTTTAGGACAAGCTCTATGTCAACAGAAAGCTGGTTATTTTCTCTGTGCATGCTAGTGCACTAATGTGGGAAAAGAGAGTGTTTATTCAATTCAGAGTGTGATTCATTCTTCTGTATGTATGTGCAACTGATGCATATGAATACATTTACATTTACATAAAAGACATGTAAATCGCCAAAGGGAGTGTTTCTGCGGGTTAGGCACATTTGTCTACCTTCATATGACAGCGACTTCCTGGAGTCCTCATTAATAAAAGCTTTTAATGGCATATGCTTCAAATATTTGCATAACATATTACAAGGCCTTTGATTAATCTGCTCCTTGATTTAAATTAGTCGCATTCGGAGATTCAATTAAATCACCATCACTTTGCAAGTTGCATTAAGTGCAATCAACAAGGGGAATAGAAAATTACATTTCCTTTAACAAAATTTGCATATTACATTGGCACTGGTAATGTGTTCAGCTCCTTGGCAAAGAATGTGCTTACTTGGATCCAACTGCTAAAGACAGCTGAGAAAACTCACTCCTTTGTGTTTCTATTTGTTGTGTTTTTCTTGAGAATACATTACAAACACATACATTTTGCAGTCACTTCTTGAAGGGGGAGAATAAAGATAGAGTGATTTTGTTTTTTTAAATCACAACATGTCCAATAATTATCACATATATTAGCAAATGTTTCCACGCCATGTCGCGTGCATTCATGGTGTGATTGTGAGATTAAGTTGAGCTCTTTACCACACACACATACAAATAAACAAGTGTGCGCACATTTATGACTCACGTGTAAGCGATAGGGCAATGTGTCATGCCTTCCAACATTCTGGCACGTTTTCCATAAGCTTTTTAACATGCAGTAATGGTGACAAGCGAGCAAAAAGGTTGTCATGTCTCTCTGTCACAACCAATTAAAATTCTCATTCCTTGAGTGCGCAGAATTTAGGCCCTGGATCCCCAATCACCACCGCCACACCTGCGCTTCTGTATTGCCTTTAAGCCACACAGTCAAATAAAAACTGCACCTATCACCATACAAAAACTTTTCTACGCCCCTCCTCTCCTTTCACCTCACTCTGTCAGCTGGAGTCCACTCTTCACTAACGTCACCATCCACAAAGCCTGATACTCACTATACTTCATAGACAGCCAAGCTGACATTAAGGCAGATGGATTTTCTCTCAATCCGCTTAAGACATCAGACGCTGAGTGACTTTGTTCCATTTTTTAAAGAAGCATTTTAATACTGCTGCTTTCATGTCTGAGTGCCTCCCCACTGTTACAGATATTGAGTCGGTAGACTGCTGCATGACAGGCAGTCAGACATTGTCGAATGAGAGCGATGAAGTGCTTTTACACTCCGCCTAGCTACTTTAGCCTGATGGTCCTAATATTAATATGATATCTGGCGATGGATATCTACACAGGTAGGAGGTTGTCTGTATAGTACATGAGTAGAATAATCTAATGAGGTTTAAAGTGTAATTTAAGGATATGTGTGTGCTGCGTTTTACACGGATAATTATTACTGTCGCACAACGCACTTTGGAACAGAGAAAGAGAAGAGACAGGCCAGAGAAAAACGACAGAAGATGTCCAAAGTTTTAAATAATTTCAACCAGAAAAGAAAGAAAACTCTGTAGTGTGTTTGTTGTAAAACTGAACTAGCCTAGCAGAATGCATGTTACTAATAGTTCACTGCTAAAAGCCAGTCAAAAATCAAAAAGATGCAATCATCTGATCGTGTGTGACTTCCAGCTCCACAGCTCAGAAACTTATTACCTCTAGTTTTTCTATTTGAATTGTCTTTAACTTGATTCATAGCCTGTTAACTAGCTAACCCACACAGCTGTGAACGCCACTGTAACGTTAACATTACATATACAGGGACTTTTTTTTTCTGCGGCAGCAAACAGAACACACAACCTTTCAGCAACTATTATACTGCAACCTGAATTCATCTACACACTTTATGGATGACTAAATTAACTACCCCTCACCCGCCTTTCTCTGTCTCTGATTGTCCCTAACCCTAACCCCTTACCCAAACCAATCTCACTCCTTATGCAGGTCATGACTTTGCCCCCCTGGGAGAAAGAAATTGGCACCCTTCACACACCGGGAAAGACTCACTTCCCCCAATAAACCTGCCTGACTCCCTCTTCCTTAAAGGGGAAGGCTTGTCCAATAACACACAGGTTAAGTTAGGCTGTTGGTGCGAACCGAGGTGGAAGAAGGATCAGATCCTTTACTTAAGTAAATGTACTAATACCTCAGTTTGAAAATACTCCACTACAAGTGCAGTAGGGGTATAACAGAAGCCTTTCCCCCCTGCTGCTGAAACAAATCCTAGGAGAAACTCTGGAACCAATTACAAGACCTGTCCTATTGTCTCTATTGTACGGCTCTATTGCTTCTACTCCTTTAATAAATCAAAGTATTTCTTATCCGATTACTCAATTAATTGATGATTGGTTAGGTTTAAGCACAGAAAAAAAACTTGGTTAAGGTGTGTTTATGAATTGCCAGATATTATTCTATGGATAATCTGTTAAATGTCTACAGACGGTTGAAATATTGCAAATACTCTACTCTATCTGTAGGCCAACTATCCAAAAGAACTGTTACCCTTTTTTCTCCTTTCCTACCAAGTTAATCATCTCACAAAATCTCATGTTTATCTTGAGACCCTTGAGAGGGGCCTGACCATGTTGGAAACCACTAATTTACCCACTACCACATCCAGGTACAGTAACCTGCTCACTGGTAGATGCTTTTCAAGATTCAATATCTAAATGTGTTTTGTATTCACTCGAAGGAACCATTCTGTATGTTAACTATACTAGAAAGTTAATGGGAAAGAAGGAAAGAAAGAAGTTTGTGGTGGGGCTCAAATTCACAAAAGGCTCCTCTTCACCCCTCAAACCTTATCTGTCCAGACAAAGGGACTTTCTCTTCCCTTCCAGAGCTTGAATTTCTCCCAAACTCATTCCAACACAGAGGCTAGCAAATCCAAACTTGTCACTTTCTGACTGTTTTCAAAGCAAGTATGGGGGAAGGAGGAGAAGAGATAGTGGGAGGCCAGGGACGAGGCAGTTTGTCTGATGTGAATGTGTTTTTTTGTGTTATCGCTCTGAGTGGCTGAGTTCCTATGTTGGCCTGATAACACACTGCCTCTCTCTGGCGTTCCTCACTGCCTGTCAGAATTGCTAAGTCATTTTGTGTCAACACAGCTCAGCTCCAGAGTGAACAAAAGTCAGATGCTGTCCATGCTGCATGGTCAGAGGTTGTGACTCCCTTACTCTTCGGTGCCATCTTCTCTACAGTGGCCGTGTGGTAGACTTATGTTGGCAATCAAGGTCATGACCACTGTGGGAAGCCAGTGTTCAGCAAGCATTATGTTTCTATGTTAAAAAAGACGCTCTTTTGAATTTTGTCTGTGTAGCTGCTAGCTTCTTTGATAGAAATAAAACCCCTGAGGGAGGGAGCAGATTATGTTTCACACAAGGACAGCTCCATTATTTCAATACATGTAATATGGGCTTGAATCACACAGAGAGTGATGTATAACCCTGGCCAGCGAAATTCATCATTCTGCCTGACAGCTACAAATCACATACATGGCTTACCAAAATCTGAGCTTTACAGGTAATCATAATTTCTCAATATATAATAAAATACAAGATGTGAAGAACATCAAAAACACAGGAAATGGTTAACTATGCCTTTAGCCTTGTAGCTACTCCTTGTAGTGAAAGCAAAAGACAAAATGCAGGGAATAATGCAGGGATTAGGCTCATAATCAATCAAATAGATTAGAACCAGTGACAACAGTGCAGGCAGCGGTACCACATAGGGTCTGCAGTCAGTCCGCAGGAAGTGTTGAGTGTTTTGGCTGTGATTGGCTACAGAAGGGGGTCTGCAGGAGAGGAACAGCACTGCAGTCAGTCCTACATCGTAAATCATGCTCCCTGCTCCTTTAGATTGGTTTAAATCGAGCTTCTCTTTTGGGCCTTAAGGTCCCTGGGCTTATTAGAGCCTCACACTGGGAGAATAACCAAGCTTGCTATTCATCAGAAAGGCCTTAAACAGAAAGCCGGGCCAGACCCATTCATTTGGATCATCCATTTAGGTGCATCCCCTTACACGATACAAGAGCATCTTAAAAACAGTATACATTTGTAGCACTGCACACTGGCTCAATACTGGAAATTGCATTTCTAGGAAGAAACACAGTCAAACTCTCATATAGTCGCGTGAGAAATCAAAGGTGTATCTTAAACATCTCGGTATTTCATACACAGTGAAGAGGTGCAAAACATTACAGCTTTATCTCAGCTCCATATGTAAAAACTGAGTTGTGTATTTTTGCAAAACCACAGAAAAAGTGAAGACAACAACACAAACAAACAAAAAAAAACCTGGCAAACAATTACCACGCTAATAACATTTTCTCAAGGGTGAACAGCAGGCAGACCCCAGCAAGAAAATGGTAGTGAGCAATTACTGAAAACGACACCTACACGTATTTGCCATCAAGTGTGAGTCACAACAAAGGATGGAGGCAGAACACAGAAGCTTAGAGGAAAACAACTGTAACTATCTGCGCTGTCAATAGCATGGACACTAAACCTCCACAAGACCAACAAAAGCTTTAAAAAAAAAGATTGTATTCAAACCCAATCCTGTTTGAATAGCAGCTCTTTTATCTGATCAATACAGATGGTGCTTTGAACAAATCCAATGGCAACATGAAGACACAGTCACGGGGGGTGGATGAGGGGTGTCTTCAACTCTGGGCAATTGTTGAAAATGTTATTGGAGAGGCACACTACCCTGTCCTGGCTGTTTATTATAGCTCCTCTCTTCTCAGTGTGTCACTAACAGCTCAAAGATTACTCTCTCAAATCACTGTGAACATTATCCATCATGTCACACAGCTATTTTACATCCGATTACCCTACCAATCTCCTGCTTTTTTGTAATTTAGTATCATTTTGGACTGCGAGGTGTCGGGGATATTGGCCGATATGTTAAGCCATTGAGCGTGTGATGAGCTGTGATGGTAACAAAGACAATTGTGGGCTTTTTATCAGCAGGGGAAATCCAATAGCTTTAAATATCTGATAGCTCATCATGTAGATGCCGCAACTTGGCTTATCTATGGGCGAGGCGAGGCCTTGTGTGCCATACATAAACACTGGCGGCTTTACATCACTGACAGTGATGATTCTGCCCAGTCAGCACACCATGGTGATCTGCACAAGAGTCTCAGCAGCACTCTGAGGGAGATAGAACAAAAGAGATGATGATGGTTAGAAAAGTCCTTACGCCTAGTGGCATGTGCTGACTCGTTATATCAACTTCTTTCCACCTTGATGAACTCAGCTGAAATTTGCAAATATAGTAGGCTTAGTATTTATTGTCCTTTTCAGATTAAAAATACCAAGGGGTGCTTGTCACCACACAGCACAGTACATTATACCGAACTGCCCACATTAAACTCTCCTAATCAAATCCTGATGACTAATCTTGACATGATTTTAACAACTACACACAATCTGGTCAAAAAGCGAAATGTTTCTTGCGTGAGGGCCTATTGATGTAGCTCACATTGATTTTTCCTGTCTATTTATTTTGAGCCTAACCTGCACCGGCTGATAAACATGGGCCGTCGATGCAGAGTGAGGTGGTGGGATTAGACAGGGACATCCTTCAAAAGGTCTCTGTCACGTTCACAGGGGAAGGGTCAATGGGAGCACCGAGGGACGGCCAAGCTCGTCCCGAATCTGAGACGAGGTGACAGGTGAGGAGTGGCAGGTGATAAGCCCATCCGTGGAAGGGCGCCCGTGCTGCTGTGTTGTTAGAGATAATGAGTTCAAAGGCAGGCCAAAGGTCAAACAAGAGACATAAATGTGTGTGGATGCAGTGCTAATCACAGTCACACACACAAACATGTCACGGTATCCAGAAGAGCAAGATATGCAGCACTGTACACTTGAGCAAAAGAAAAGCTCTCTTCAGTGCATATAAAAACACACACAAAGCATGTAATCACACAGATAGCAGGACCAACCAACAGTTTACAGCAGGTGTATGCAACTTAAATTGTGTTTTGTCAGTTTCCAGCTGATGTGTAAATGTGTAAAAGAAATGTGCAGCAACTGCAGAAAATCATCCTTAAAAATGTAAACTTATTTTGATTCTATATCTTCTAATCAGTACAATGTATTTATGTAGCTAACATACAGCTAACAAACAGATTTATACAGTTAGCAACATTGTTACGTGCAAGCTATGGCTGTGTATTGGTAAGAATCACGGTATACGATACTGCAAGCAAGGCAAAGCATTGAGATTTCTTTTAAATGTAATTTTAAAGAAACTGTCACAGTATAAAGAACACATCACTGTATGTATAAAATTTGGGTTAAAAACATTGACTTTTTATGCAATCAGAAAAGAACAAAACTGTTAATTAAAAAAATCCATACAAAATATAATATCACAGTACCAAAGTGAATAAAATTATACACTGGTGGTAATAATGGAAATATATTAAATTGTACTACAGATTACTGTAGTTGTTGCCAGTATCCTCCTTGCCATCAGTATCCTCTAAAAAAAACTTCAATACTCTTATGCTCGTGCTTTGTGAGTCCACAAATGTGGAACCCTGACGGACGCATGAGTCTGGTGAGCAACTTTCATATAAGTGAATGTGAACACAGTATCCAGTTCCCTTCATGCAACCGTGGACAATGCAGCCCATTAAACTGTCTGCTTCTTTTAAAAGGGATGAGAGGAGCTGATGTAATTGGCCATCATTAAAGGCAACTCGACAGGGTGGCCTTAAATAACGCTGCTGATACTGTACATCTACTCATGTAGAATGTATTCATCCTGCTCCAGCCTGTTCTTTACAATGTGTCTCTTGTCACCAAAATCACATAAATTAGTTGTTCACCAGTGATTGTACTTGCACCTAGATTCTGTTTTCAGTTTTTAGAGATCTAACTGTGAATTAACTCAATTGAATTTAAATCAAGTGTTTCTGTGTCCTGTTGCTTAAAGAGGGGTAAGCAGAGCATTATATTTCCAAAAGAGCTTCACAGACATCAATGCAGGGTTTTAAAGCAGCAGCGTTTTTCAATTAAAGTACGTGGATGTGGTATAGGCAGTAGGGCTGCCTGGTTGACAGGCTAGTAATTATAGGTGCTCCATTTGAGCTATCAGTCTCAGGTAATGGCAGACCTGTCACACTCACAGCTCTGATGATACATACATTTATCACCACAACTGTCTGGACACTCCAACTGCACAGCATAAACACAACTTTGCAACCATCACAACGTAGCTGAACTATATCATGCAGATGGGAAAAGCCTTTTGAAGCTGTCTGAGACTCTCACTGAACTCCTGTGACTAAACAGCATGAGATACTGTGACATGTGAATGGGACAAATTCATTTGTGTGTGCCTAGCGTCGTCGCACATCTGGAGACTATGGTTCTCAGATAATGACAGATGTCTCTCTCTGTGATCCTCTAAACTTGTTTTAGCCAGATGTGTTGGATTGTATCTAAAATGTTTCAAATAAAAGACCTTTAACACTCAGCATTCAGTGTCAGGAAAAGATGGAAACCAGATGTTTCCACATCTATCACTGCGCGGTGAGAAAAACAGGTATGAATTATGATCACCATCGAATTGAGTGCTGGGCGCTGAGACATTTACTTAAATCACATTCAGCCTTTTACCTCTAATCAAAATTTCATTATGGTATAATTTCACACCACAAATGTTTTGTTTGAGCCACAACAGTACCGGCACCGGTTGAGAATGAATTTCTGCTGGAGCACAACTGAATGAAAGCATTCAAAGGGTGAAAAGGAGGTTTTAAGATAACAGTTTATACGTTGGACAGACTAACTGGAACAGAACAGGATTATGCATCCTCCATTACCGTGCAAGCAGCTCAAGCTATGAGATGTGAATGGACAAATATGATGAACATGTGGTTTCATAGAAAAAGGGTGAAAAGGTCCTAACAACATTTTGTCAGCAAAATGTCTTCAGCAGAGTGTGATGAATTCAGCCTAAGATGGATGTCGCTTCAGAATGCAGACTCCTCTGCTGCTCTGCTTTGTTTTTCTTGAGCTGAACAGCCAATATTCTAGCACCACACTATACTCTCTAACCCTAAAAATCAAAAGTGGGAGAGGGTGGAAAGGGGGTTGAGAAATGAAAAATCTGCGAGAGTTAGAGATGCTTGTTCCAGTGGAATCAGAGGCACTTTAAAGCATCAAACAGAAGAGGTGATTCTCCCAGCTGGGCAATTTGAGAACAATCAGTGTGAATTGTCGAGGTGCTCCTTCTCACAAGAAAGAAGCAATGGTACCATTGTTCATGTCAGCAGCACTAAACATGGCACTACAGAACTCTCCTTGGAGGGAGGGGAGGAAGTGAATACATAGTGGATATGGATTAAGGTGGATGGATTAAAGGTGGAGAGTGGTGCTGGGAACAAGGTTGGATTACCCTCCCCACCCCCCAAAAAAACAAACCCTTTTGTCTCCATATTAAACTTCTCACATTTAAATTGACCATAGAGCTTTCGGTCGATTGCCTCAATGATCTGCTCTGTTGCCCGTGTTCTCAGCTCCTCTCAACACTTACATTTCCACAGGCCGCCCCTCAAGTAATCCATCATGATCAATCCAGTCACAAATAGCTATCTGACTTCACACCAAAGCCAATAAGCTGGCTGACGCATTCTGCCACTGTACTGTGTGTATGATATACAGAGGCTCCACATTTAGCAGGACGTTTTTTTTTAAACTGAAAGATTTACATTCCTGTCATCAAAAATTCTATAATAGCAAATGTACTGTTTTATTACAACCAAACAGCTAATTTCCTACATCAAGCAGACCCTGAACTCATCACATAATGGGAAAGAAAGGCTGGGACCATGGGGAGCAGAAAGAGAGGAAGCTTTCTCTATCTCCCAATACCTCATTTAGTACACTGACCAGGACATTAGAGCTGTCAGACTGAGTTTAACTTGGGCAGGTATCCATCCACGCAGCACAGGATACTTCATTTCATCCATGAGTAACTGGGCAACAGCAGAAAAAAACCCTACTGGCAGACAGGGGAGAGAGTTTCTGAGCTGTGAGAGGAAGCTCTTAACGTGTGTGTCTCAGTATGTGTTTGTGTGTGCATATGAGTGTATATGTGTAAGACAGTTTGTTCAGTCAAAAGAGAGCCTTCAGGTTAAGGTTGGAGGTTGGCGTCTGGTCTTTGATTTGAATTCACCTTTGAACCAGAGAGCTAAATGACCATGTAAAGCCTCAGGCTGGCCTGCAGACATGATTACATGTATGAATGTATAAAATCACAGTCTAACTCCTCATCGCTCTGATCCCTGATTATGTCTCAGAATGCCTCTCCTTCTGAACACTCAAGGGCACAAAGGCTTCAGTAAGTAGGATTATCTGAGAAGTCGTTCAACTACTTTAAGAAAAACAACTCCATTTACTGAATTTAAAGCCTGCCTCCTGTAAGGACCTCAATTATAAATGTCATATAACTGCTTCGGTGCTCAAGTTGAAAGAAGGTATAAAAAGAGTTGCAGCAACTGAATCGCTAGCATTAACTGTTGGATTACCCGCAGTACTAAAGCGCCATCTATACCGGCAATAGGAAATTTCGAGTTGAAACAATCAGGATACAATAAGTAGACTGACCTGGACACTGATGCTGTATAGATTATACATTTGTAAATGTCTTGGTCATGATAAGGTGATATTGTACGATATATATGGTGTAAAACTTGAGTCATACTTCAATCAGAGGAATATATGTGAATAAATGTTTCTCTAAAATTTATATTGGTGAATAACCTTCTTCAACTGAAAATGGAGCAGTGTGATATTTCTAAGGAACTAATTAAAACAGAGACTTGCAGATATGAAGTTGGCTGTGATTTAACTGCAATTAAATGTGTTAACAACATTACTTGGGGGATTTCACAGGTTTACCTTGACTGTGCCTCGAATAACAATACCAAAATAGCAGCCACTCATTATAAGTGTTACCTATATCATTCACCTCTTCTTTTATACCAAGTTGTCCCAGACCCATATGTCCCTTTTATTTTCTTCCCGAGAACATAGTAATATACAGGGGAGTTTACAAAACCTGCAGATGGTCGTTGTCACTCCATACGCTGACACTTGTCTACAGTAAACTTTAAGTTACAACAGTGATGAAAGTGCATGCAAACATAAGCTGAGCCACTGTGGGGCGAGATTCCTTGCAGCTACTCCCACTTCCGCATTTACAGTTTCATATCTTATATAAGCAGCCAGGAAAGAGCAGACACTGGGTGGTTGTTCCCCCAGTGCTGAAAAAGCCATGAAAGCATTCAGTACATAGTAGGTTGGTAGCCTACAACTAAGCTCTGAGAAATGCTTCTTGATATTGTAAAATGACCAGTTCCCTTTATTCTACTGTGTAATTTACAGAATCAGCCCCACCCCCTGTACTTACTGTTGCTACGTATCTCAACTGCAACTGGGTGGGTGGGTGGGGGTG